>NC_087443.1:9586138-9931024 GCF_036321535.1 Camelus dromedarius
TTATCCCTAGAAGAGGCTTTAGCTCCATAATTCTCTTCCTTCCATCTCTCCCCGTAAGATCCATCTAACAATTATTGCTAATGTAATCAAATATGTTCTCTAGAAATCTGCTCACATGTAGCTTTTTCCAGTCCAGAACCATCTTACACAACTTTGCCAAGTTTACTTATATTTTTGAAAGCCAATATCTGATGTTAGACCAGCAGAGCTTAAGGCTTTTCATCCCAGGTTCCTCTCCAATTCAAGGGCCCCCATGGCTAATCCATCTGTAGGACACCCCACAAGATTCAGAAAGAGGAAAAATGCCTACTGTTCACCTTGTAAGATCTGTTTTACAAATAGCAGGTCAGCGTTTCATTGGCTTCTCCCCAGAACCCAGAGACTGAGCAAAATATGCTTCCTGGGGAAACACAGAGGAGTCAAAGAAAAGGGGATGGACAGGCAGTTGGAGGGGACAATGAATGAGCAAATGCTTTGAGAGTCATTTACTTACTCTTTGAGGTGAAGGGGTTTTATCATGGTTTGGGGAAGAAGAGAGAAGCAATTTAACCTCATGACATCTTGCAGTTTAATTTTTGGTTTCAGTATCCCCAGATTTAAGGAGAATAAAAGTGGCCAACCCCACTTCCTGCTTAGTTGTGTTTAAATCCACTTCTCCCCTGCAGCAGCATCAGGGTCCCCAAAGCCCCTGATCCCACTTATTTTTCACCTGGTATCCTGAAGAGACATCAAGTCTTTTTTGGCGTAATTACCACAGAACAATTACTTTAAGTCTGCAGGGCACAGTCACATTATTAGCTAGGCAAGGAGCCACTTCAGAGAACTGTTTCTTCTAATTTGATCTTTTTTTGTCATAAAATTCTATTTTGTTAAGTGACCCACATGGTTCTGAATGAAAGCACTGACCAAAGAACACATTGAATATTAGTTACTACAATTATTTGGATGGTTCAGCATCATTTATTAATAATTCCAAGCATTGTAATATTAGGGCAGTCTTGAGGGTGCCCTGCACATGAATAGGACTATTGCACGTAGAGCAAAGTTGCAGAGACTTTTCTGCTGAAGCAACGCTCCTATTCCCACTACAGGGACAGATGCGGATTTGTTTCCTTATGCTTGTGTCCAAAAGAATGGGACTGCTTGTGTTTTTCAGACATTTGCTATGGTTTTCTACCTCCATCTTCTTACCCTCCCTGGCATTAAACACACCATCTTATTCCTTGTGGTGTTCAGTAAATATTTATTGAGTTGAAATCTGGAGACCACCAATTAAAGATTGGGATCAAGGCTTTTCTGTTTCACTCTTCTCTTCACAGTGATGAAGCCACTGTGGAAAACAGTATGGAGATTCCTCAAAAGACTAGGAATAGACTTAACATATGACCCAGTCATCCCGCTTGTGGGCATATATCCAGAAGGAACCCTACTTCAAAAAGACACCTACACCCCAATGTTCAGAGCAGCACTATTTACAATAGCCAAGACATGGAAACAGCCTAAATGTTCATCGACAGATGACTGGATAAAGATGTATATTTATACAATGGAATACTATTCAGCCATAAAAATGACAACATAATGCCATTTGCAGCAACATGGATGTCCCTGGAGAATGTCACTCTAAGTGAAGTAAGCCAGAAAGAGAAAGAAAAATACCATATGAGATTGCTTATATGTGGAATCTAAAAAAAAAAAAAAAAAAAAAAAACCATAAATACAAAACAGAAACAGACTCATAGACATGGAATACAAACTTGTGCTTGCCAAGGGTTGGGGGGGGAGGGACAGACTGGGAATTCAAAATTTGTAGATACTGACCAGCATATGCAGAATAGATAAACAAGATTACACTGCACAGCACAGGGAAATATATACAAGATCTTGTGGTAGCTCACAGTGAAAAACATGTGACAATGAACATATGTATGTTCATGTATAACTGAAAAATTGTGCTCTACACTGGAATTTGACACAACATTGTAAAATGACTATAACTCAATTAAAAAATATCAAAATAAAAAGAAACCAGCAAGTCCGAAACAACAATAGCACCTCACAGAGAAGAGCATCAGATAAGGGAGGAGCAATGCCAGGGAGCAACAGTCTATGAGGGACACCTGTCAACTGTGGCGATATGTGGACCAATCACAGGGACTTGGCCAGAACGGGCACATGCCTTGGCAGGTCTTGAGGAGCACACGGACTTCTAAGAAGCTGGCCACGTTGAGGGCCAGACCATATTTACTTTCTTGTATCAGTAGGTCTGGCAGGGTGGAGGTGGGCTTTTGGGAGTATCCCAAACCCGGTCTAGCACCATAGAGAGGCAGGAGATGCAAGGCTAAATGAAAGTCTGTGTGGACCTACCATTGCTACAAGAGGCTATCAGTTTAATGGGGTAAATGAGTGAATGAGCATAAGTGACAATGAGCTCAGCTGCTGCTGATACTAGATAAAGAAAATAATCAGGAACAATAAACACTAAATTACCATACCAAAACAACATTGCATATAGGAGACAAGCAAACTTTCTGCTTATCCCAAAAGTGGTTCTAGAACGTTAGACTTTGAGAACATGCACTATGTACATGTATATGGTATGAAAGAGTGAGGAAGTCCTAAGCCCAAGCTGTCTTTTGTTCACTACTCAGTTCACGAACCCTCCCTGCACAGCCTTTCCTAATGAATTGATCCAGAAGGAACTGGTCCCATTCAAAATTGAGTAATAATCAGAAAGCAGCCACAAAGAAAATAAAAAGTACATGACAAGCAAAACTCAGGTGATGGATATTCACCAGATGCAGACATGCCATGGAATATGTTTCCCCTTAATTATGAACTAAGTTAAAGAAAATGTGGTCTCTAGAAATAAGAAATTAAAGGAGAGGAAAGTATTCAAATATATGAAGGAAGGAGCTGATGAGTGAGTAGTCAAAGCTTTGGAAAGGATGAAAGAATAAAATAAAACCATTATAGAACCAGAAGCCACAAGAAATCAATAATAAGGGAAAGAAGGCAAGAGAGAGACAAACGTGAAAGACAATAATTAAGCAGACTCTGAGACAAAAAGTAGCATACAGGAGACAGAGGATAACTACCCTTACTGTATTAGGGAAAAGAACAAATTAAGTAGAAAACAGTGCTAAAGGTATAACAGAAAAAGATTTGGAGGATGCTGAAGACTTGACTCTCTTGACCTCACCTCCTTCAGGACATTGCTTGAATCTCACCATAATAATAAGATTTTCCCTGATGACCATAGTTAAAATATCCACCTGGATTCTATCCCCCTTCCCTACTTTATTTTTCTCAGTGCAATACCTGAATTATAAATTACACTGAATGGGATTAACAGTAGCTGAGACACCACAGGGAAAAGACATAACATCAAATAAAATGCAGAAGGGGAAAAACCTGAGGAAAAACTGAATGGAACATCAATGTTGTGAGATCATATCAAGCAGTTAAAATATGTGTAACTGGAATCCTGGAATGGGAGAGGAGAGAGAAAAAATATTTGAAGAAATAATGGCTGAAAAAAAGTCTAAATTTGATGAATACTCTCAACTTGCAAATGTAAGAAGCCCAATGAACCACAAAGAAAGAACAAAGAAATCACACCAAGACACATCATGATCAAATTGTTGAAAAGAACTAGCTATAAGAAGAAAATCATAAATGCAGGTAGAGGTGAGGGAGGACACAATAACAGAGAGGAAAATAAAAATACGGCAGACAGCAGACTTCTGGTCAGAGCCAGAGGACAATGAAGTGGTATCTCTAAAGCACTGAAAGAAAACAGTGCCAATCTCGAATTCAATAAACTACAAACACCTCCTTCAAAAATGAAAGTTAAGTACAGACTTTTTAAAGGTGAATAAAAACAGAAAATTTATTGCCAGCAGGCCTATGCTACAAATAATGTTCAAATGTACAAAGAAATTCTTCAGACAGAATGTGAAACCAGAAGAAACTTGGATCTACACCAAAGAATAAAGAGCACTGAAAATGCTAATCTGTGATTAAACATAAGACACATTTTCCGCACTTTTAAAATCTCTTTAAAAGATATTTGTTTAGAGAAAGCAAGCATATGTTGTGAGGTTTACAACATACGTAGAACTAAAATATGAGACGATAATGCATTTTTTTCAGGGGAGAAGTATCCTGTTATAAGGTTCTCAAAATATATAGGAAGTGTTATAAAATTATTTGAAGGTAGACAATGATAAATATGTATCTTATAAATTGTAGAACAACTGCTACAAAAGAAAAAGGGGCTGTATCTACTGAGCTAATAGTGGGTAAAATGGAATACTAACAAATTTTTAAGTAGAAAGGGAGAAAAATGGAGCAAAGGATAGATGGGGCAGAGAGAAAACAAATAGCAAAAGAGTGTGTTTAAATCTAATATTACTCATAGCATTACATGTAAATGACATAAGAGGTTTCTACAAGCAATCCACTTTGCATATAAAGTTACAAATAGGATAGAAGATAAAAAACACCGATGTAAAGAATTCTACATTAATATCAGACTAAAGAGATTTCACAACATGGAATGTTGTGAACAGGAGTAAATCATACTCTTTAATTTGTTGTGTGTTTTGGTTAATTTGTATAGTTTGAAATAATAGTTTTTCTTGACAATTTTGTCAAGTTTTATCACCGTTTTCTGGGGATAGTATTTTCTGAACTGCTCACTCAGGCATTCTGGAAGTTACACCCCTTACCTGGATCATTATAGGAATGATTACTGAATTCATTGTGTCTTTTTAAGCATCTTTTGTATGATCCGATTTTTCCCTTGTTGCTCTAACAGATTACTTTGATAGATTTCCTAATACACAGCAGCCTTTGCACTCTTTGAACAAATCCTAATTATCCATGTTGTTTTATTCTTTAGTTACACTGCTAGATTCTATTTGCTTTTTGGAAAAGAGATTACAGTTATCTATTTCTTCTTTACAAAGTTCTGGTGTAAAACTTTGTGCAGTAAAGTTGAGTGGGCTTTGTCAAATGAATCAGGAGCTTCTGGATTTTTCTCTCTGGCTTAGAATCATTTAAATGACATAGTAACTATCTGCTCTTTAAAGGTTATTTAGATTTCAGCTATAAAACCAGTAGGTAACATTTTTAGTGAAAGGTCTTTTTGAATTTTCCAATGTCTTCTGTGGTAATTGGTTTATTCAAAATTTTTCATATCTCCTTCCTAGGTTAATTTTGGTCATTTATATTTTACTGAGAAATGACCCATTTCCTCTAGATTTGCAAATTTGTTGCCATGGAGCTTCATATAATTCTGTCTTACAATTAAAAAAAAAAACTCTCTTATATTGTAATTTGTCTCTTTACTCATTCCTAAGTATTCATATTTTTCATTTTTCTTCTATTTTCTTAATCAAGTTTGCACTAGGTTATGTATTTTATTGTTGTTTTTAAATACAAGCATTTGGATTCACTAATTATTGTACTAAATTTTTTTTCTCATCAGGTTCAATTTTTATCTCCATAAATTCTCTCGTCCTAAATTGCAAAAAAAAAAAAAAAGTTTACTAATCTTTCTAAAATTTCCTAGATAGATAGCAAATTTCTTCATCTTTCATCTCTTTTTTTAGGGGTGGGAGTAGAGGTAATTAGGTTTATTTACTTAATTACTTTTTGATGGAGTTCCTGGGGATTGAACCAGGTATGCACTCTACCACTTGAGCTATACCCTCCCTCTGTCTTTTACCTTTCTTACTTAAATTAAAGCATTATGACCATTACGATTATTTTTTAGCTCGGAGTACATCTTTGGCCCATAAGTTCACGTGGGAAGTGTCCTCCTTTTTCATTGCTTTCTATAGAGTTTATCATTTTAGTTTGAAATCTTCTTGACCTAATGTCTATTTAGAAATATATTTCTTACTTTCCAAGTACTTAATGTTTTCTACTTTTGGTCAAAATTTTATTATTTATTCTTAATTTTATTGGGTTATTAATAACCTTAATTTATACTGTTTACTTTTTGGATATGTCTGTTACTGATTTCTGTAAATACTTTTTGGTATATGAAGACTGTCTTTTCCACTGGAGGTTTCCAAAATTATTCTAAAGATTTATTAATTTGAATTTGTTGATACATTATTCAATCTCTCCTTGTCTTTATTTTTGAGTACCAGGTTCTCTGAGTCTAAAAGAAGTGTACTGATGTCTCCCACTCTAATTACATTTTAAATAGGTTCTAAAAGGTTTGCTGTATGTATTTAACTCCTACTTTATTAGGTGTAAGAAAGCTAATGGTATTATAACTTCATAAATATTGTGCTTTTTATTCATCACATTATATTCATCTGTATCCCGTTCAGCATTTTTACACACAGAAACGTGCATAAATCATAAGTGCACATAGTTCGCGGAATTTTACAAAGTGAACACACGTCTGTAAATACTACCCAGATCAAGATATAGATCAGTAGTTCTCAGGCAGAGGTTGCGGTCCCTCGTCACTGGCAGAGGGTGAAGGAGGCGGCAGGTCTTGTTCCTCCCGGCTTGGATGGGGCTTGGATGGGGCCGGGAGGAGGCCACCGGACGAGGCCAGGCCAGATCAGGGGCCTGGATTCCGGGGTCGGGGTCGGGGCTGCCGCCGCAGCTGGGAGGCAGAGGGGCGGCTGCCGGGGCCGGAACGTGGGGCCCGAGTGCGCCCCGCGGTGCCGGAGGCGGTGGGCGAGGCAGGCCCCCCTCGGCCCTGCCTGGCGGCCATTGTTGGGTGATGTACGCGTGGGGGGTTCCGGCGGGGGCGGGGGAGGGGGCGGAGGACCCGCCACCGCCTCTGCGGCCGCCCCCACCGCCGCTGCTTTCGCTGGAGGGCGGGCGGATGCACGGGGCGGCGGGGCCCCCAGCGCGAAGCGCCTCGGCGCCTGTGGTCTCCTCGTTGCGGCGGCCGCCACCGCCGCCGACGGGATCAGTGGAGAAGGGGCTGCGAGCGAGGAGCAGCCCCTAGGGCTCCTGGCCGAGGCTAAGGGGGTCCTGGGCGGGGGCAGGTTATCAGTCCCTCGGGCGGGAGGCCGGGCAGGGGGCGGGGCTGCTAGGGAGATACGTGCCTGGGGAGGAGGCGTGGATGGCAGGGCACAGGGCCAAGGCGGCCAGGCCCGCTCTCCGCTCATTCTGCAGGCTGGAGTGGCTGCGAGCGGCTGCTGTGGTCATGGGCACGACTTGCGTGTAGGGTGGTGCGGCGCATGACCACGTCCCGCAGCTGAGGGCATTTGCCTTTTGACAGTGTCTTTAAATTGACATGCATGCTTTGGGTACTCCTGACTGCCGTAGTCCTCTCTCTTAGTCCTCTGTGGTGCTTAGAATAATGGAAGATGTAGGTGGGGAAAAAAAGAAAAAAAAAAAAAAGATACAGAACACTATCAGCACCCCAGAGTCCTACCTGAAGCCCTTCCGAGTCCCTGACCCCCCAAAGTTAACCAGTATTCTGACTCCCATAACCATACTTTAGTTTTGTCTATTTTAAATGTTACATAACTGAAGTCATATAATATGTACCCCTTTGTGTTTGGTTTATTTGGTCGAACCTTATGTTTGTGTATTTTTCCATGTTTGTGTGAGTAGGAGGAGTTTACATTTTTATTGCTGCATAGTATTCCATGGTATAAGCACACTAAGGTGTCTTTATCTAGCCTATCATTGATTAATATTTAGGTTATTTTCACTTTTGGTGGTTACAAATTATGTTGCTGTAATAATTTTTGTACAAGTGTTTTTTGTACATATGTATGCTTGATCCACCATTTCTATTCCTAGGTATGTACCCCACAAAAATTCATAGAGCTACACACTTTTGATATATAATTTTCTGTGCATATGTTTTACTTCAGTAAAATGTTTACTTAATACAAGATAAAAGAGAGAATATAAATAAGAATAAAAACTAAAAAGCAAAAATGTCAGCCTCAACAAAGATTTTAAAAAATAAAGAGTAATATCTAATAGCATTAGAAAACCTATATATAATAGACAGATGCCAAGAAATCACAGGATGTCAAAGTTGGCAGAGAAGAAATGGAGAACTTAACTATTCCAGTTAAATTCCAATAATACTTAATACTTAAATATCAGTAATTACTAGCTGAAATGGTTTCTAAAAGACAAACCATCCCCTCAAATTTCAAGTACAGACTGTTTTACACATTAGTGTTACTAACATCTCAAGGAGTAGTCAATTTCTGTCTTGTAAAAGTACTTATAGAACACAGGAAATGAGTTGCCCAGATTATTCTGTGAGGCCACTGCAATGACTTCACAGGCAGATAAGGATGACACAAAAAGTACTCAAAAGACAAATCAAAACTACGATGAGGTATCACCTCACACCAGCGAGAATGGCCATCATTCAAAAGTCGACAAATGACAAATGCTGGAGAGGCTGCGGAGAAAAGGGAACCCTCCTACACTGCTGGTGGGACTGCAGTTTGGTGCAGCCACTGTGGAAAACAGTATGGAGATGCCTCAAAAGACTAGGAATGACTCAGGAATCTCGCTCCTGGGCATATATCGAGAAGGAACCCTACTTCAAAAAGATACCTGCACCTCGATGTTCATAGCAGCACTATTTACAATAGCAAAGACATGGAAACAGCCTAAATGTCCATCAACAGATGACTGGATGAAGAAGAAGTGGTATATTTATACAATGGAATACTATTCAGCCATAAAAAAGGACACCATAACGCCATCTGCAGCAACATGGACGCTCCTGGAGAATGTCACTCTAAGTGAAGTAAGCCAGAAAGAGAAAGTAAAATACCATATGAGATCGCTCATATGTGGAACCAAAAAAAAAAAAAAAAGAAAAGAAACATGAATACAAAACAGAAATAGCTTCATAGACATAAAATACAAACTTGTGGTTGCCAAGGGGGCAGGGGATGGGAAGGGACAGACTGGGATTTCAAAATTTGTAGATACTGACAGGCATATGTAGAATAGATAAACAAGATTATACTGTATAGCACAGGGAAATACATACAAAATCTTGTGGTAGCTCACAGTGAAAAAAATGTGACAATGAATATATGTATGTTCATATATAACTGAAAAATTGTACTCTACACTGGAATTTGACACAACATTGTAAAATGACTATAACTCAATAAAAAAATGTTAAAAAAATACTCAAAAGTAAATGATAGGTCTATTTCACTTGTGATGATAGATGCCAAACTCTATTTGAAAGATTAATTATCCATTTTATCTTGGAGTGAAAGGATGGTTTAACATGAGAAAAGTTTATCAACCTAATTCATCACATCAGAATACTATAAAAATGTTAAAATATTTATAAATATTTATTCAAATATTACTAATCTCAATTGATGAAGAAAAATCACTTGATAAAACATAAAGAAGTCAATACACATTTATGGTAAGCCTATCAGGAAACAAGGACTGAAGGGACTCACTTTAACTGAAAACCCACAACAAACACTGTACTTCTGGGAAAACTGAAGATATAGTGTCTTTATAATTGGGAACACGAGAAGGATACTCACTATCATTGCTACTGTGTAACATAAACTGGAGGTCTTTTCCAAGGAATAAGAGAGGAAAAAAGAGCTGCAAGGGTTGGAAGGGAAAAACAAAAAGCCCTGATTACTTGCATCTTGGCTGTAAGAAAGGAGTTCCTAAAAACTTCAGAAGCACAAACCATAAAGAAAAACAGAAAAGATAACTTCAGTTTTATCAAAGTAAAGAACTAATTCAACAGGAAATGACACTGATAAAGTTAACAGACAGATGATAGTTTGGGAGAAAATATTTTCATTGTCTAACATTGATCAAGAGACTATACGCAGAATTTACAGGGAGCTCTTGCAAAATTAGCAAGAAAAACATAATCCTAGTGGAAAAAAAATTGGTGAAGGCTATGTACAGGCAAATTACAGAAGAGGAAACCTAAAGTTCTATGACACAGAAAAGATGCTCAAAGTCATTAGCTATCATAAACTTTCCTCTATTTGAGGGATGAAATTCAGAAAGCAAGATTATACCTAGGCTGGCAGGGACACAGGGCAGGGAATTTATGGCCCTGTTATGCATTACTGGGGGGAACATAGAGTGAGAGCCTTCTGGATAGCAACTTGGCAGTGCAGTTTACCAGCAACTCCACTCTGATATCTATTGCAAAGCAATTCTCAGGTAAGTTCCCAGTAATGGGATGTTTACTGTTTGTGGTGCTGGGGAGCAGGAGCCAGGCTAGCCTGGGGGTCCACTCCTCAGGGGATGATGTTTCAAAAGGTGACAGATGCACCAGAGACTACTACACAGCAGTTAGAAGACACAGACTAGAGGCAACATGCAACATAAATGGATCTTCCAAACATGACACTGAGTGAAAAACGTATGAAGCAGAATGTGACTTATTACACAGTATCATTTACATAAATTAACAATATATGTATACAAAACAGCAATATACAATTTATAATAACACAGAAAAAAACATATTAGAATAGTTGCTTCCCTTAAGGAGAGGAATTGCAAAGGGGGATTTGGGCAAAAGGAAGTAAGCCAACCAACTAACAAACAAGTGTGGATCATGTGTAACAAAGATGATTTGGCACCATGTATTAAGGAGTGTGAGTGACACAGCTCTCTGTTGTTGGGTTCCCCTTCCCTAACAACAGCAGCAACAATAACAACAAAGACAACAACAATGAGGGTAGAACACTGGCAGGGATGCCAGATCAAGTATAATTTTGAAGGCTGTGGTGGACTTTGGCTCTCAGTGTAACAGGAAGAAGTCCTGGGGTGGGTTTAAGGAGTGAGTGGTGACTTTTCCTAGAGATGGTGACAGACACCATGGGATGGACAGGTGTGTAGATACAGGGAGTCCAATGGGGAAGCTCTTATCTCAGGTGGGAGTTGAAGATGGCTCAGATTAGGCTAGTAGCAATGGAGATGAGAGAAGTGGGCAGACTGAGGTTATGTTTTGGACTGAAGCCAGGCAGGAGGTGCTGAGAAACTGAATGTTGGTTTTGAGGAAAGGAGAGAAATGAAAGATGACACCCAAGCTTTTGTTTTTGGCAACTGGGTGGTGCCATTGACTGATGTTGGGAAGATGGGGATAAAAAGGGAAACAAAAAATTCTTTTTTCTTTTTTTTCTTTTTTGGTCCATGTCTTTTTGTAAAATATTGAAGTATGATTGATTTACAATATTGCATTAGTTTCAGATGCACAGCTAAGTGGTTTAGTTGATTTTTGAAGATTATAGTCCATTATAGGTTACTATAAAATATGGGGTATCATTCTTTGTGCTACACAGCAGAACTTTGTATTTGTCTATTTTATGTATAGCTGTTTGTATCCATTAATTCCATACTCTTAATTTGTCCCTCTTCTGCCCCTTTGCTAATCATATGTCTTTTCCCCCTATGTCTGTGAGTCTGTTTTAGTTTTATATATATATTCATTTGCATTAATTTTTATATTCTATATATAAATGGTATCATATCATATTTGTCTTTCTCTGACTTATTTCAATATTTAAGAATAATATTCTCTAGGTCCATCCACATTGCTACAAATGGTAAAATTTCATTCCTTTTTATGGCTGAGTAATATTCCGTTATATATATGTACCATTTCTTCTTTATCCATTTGTCTGTTGATGGGCATTTGAGTAGCTTCCATATCTTGGCTATTGTCAATAGTGCTACTGTGAAATTGGGGTGCATGTATCTTTTCAAATTAGTGCTTTTGTTTCTTCTGGAATTGCTGGATCATGATAGTTCTATTTTTAATTTTTTTGAGGAACCTCTATACCTTTTTCTACAGTGGCTGCACCAATTTACATTCCTACCAAGAGTACATAAGGAGTTCCTTTTCTCCACATCCTTACCAACACAAAATTTCTGATTTGGATTATTGAGTGTGTTAAATTTAAGATACCTATTTGACATTCAAGTGGAGAGATCAATAAGGCAGTTGAACATATAGTTGAATTCAGGGAAGATGTGTATCTTGGGGTTGAATCAGTACATAGAGAGTTAAACAGGTGGCGCCAACACTCAATGTTTATGTCACCTCAATCAAGGTTCATGATTTCTGAATATGAATTTATTTATCTATAAAATGACAATAATATCTGTTTCCTAGCACTATTATGAATATTAAATAAGATAATGCATCTAAAGCACTTGGCATAGAGCACATAATAAGTGCTTAATAAAGGCCTCTGTGACTGGAGGACAGTGAAGGGAATGTCAACATCAGGAGAAGGAGGCTGGCGGTGGGGGGATCATGTCAGAATTTTCCCTCCGTGGTAAACAGTTTTCAGTGAGTGGCTATCAGGGCCTTTTTTGCCAGGAGGGACATGACCTGGCTTTACAAATCATACTGGCAGATCACTGAGGCATTAGAATTCAATATGGTTTTTTCAGACTGTAGATAAAGAGCCTGGATTGCTGTGAATACACACAGGCACACAGAACTAAACAAATTTAAAACTTTGATTCTAAAAGTATATACTCAGAAATTATAACGAATTGAAGCATTTTTGGCTGAAAGGCATTAGAATAGTCCTGACAATTCTTGAATCTGCAGTATTGTCCAGGGCTTCTCTGCCAGTCTGGGCATAGTTCTATTTTGTACATGGACTGTTGTTGAGTAGTAAGCAATTGGAGCTTAGGGACAGCTGGCATTTTGTAGCTAAACAGAGTTAGGCCCACCCAAATAGCCCACAATAATCCCCCTTGCTGATTACTTGGTTAGCAAATAATTCTATCCATCTGCAGTCTTAATTCTTTTTCACCAGGCGTCATAACACATTCACAAGTTCCAGGGATTAGAATACGGGCATCTTTGAGGGCCATTATCCTGCCTTCCACATGTTAGAGCTAGATAGGTGTTAGCCTTCCTTGAATTATTCTTATTATTACTAATGTTCCTTATAGACTTGCCTTCAAATCCTGGGGTCCCCACTTACCAGCTGTGTGATCGTAGGTAGGTTAATTTCCCTCATGAAATCCCATTTGCTTAGCTGTGAAATTCCAATCATAGGAGCCATCTTTAAAAATTTTTTGTGAGAAATATATGAGACAGTGTAAGTGAGGATGCTGTATACCCCACCCAAAGCAAACAAATCCAATTTCCAGTTTAAAATGGTAGATTCAATGTACAAAGTTATCTTATCTCACTATAGGAAACCCACTAAAGTGAAAAAATAAAAATGTGAGCAAAAGAAGCCAGCAAACTGTTGGTTGATGGAGGATAAAGGAGACAATGGAGTGGTGCCCTAAGTCCTAGCAGAGGAAATGCCACTGAGAAATGTACTCATTTTCCTGGCAGACCTCTAAGAAGAGGGGTGCTGAGAGACACTGGGGCTGTGGAAGGTGGGGAGGAAGCCCCATGCTGGGAACAGGCGACTGACTGGTGGAAAATCTGTTCAACTCCTAGGCCCTCCTCTGGGAGGCTACTCTCAATGGGATTTTTCTTTGGGAGTTTTGCTCAAAGAATAAATATATAAAAATAGCAAAAGAAAATTTGGAAAGGAAAGCTAATGAGGACAGGTGAGGGTGAATTCATTTTACTATTTTACTACTCATTAGAAGATAGCTCACAAAGCAACTGTAAAGAGTGGCATGTGCACAGGTATGGATCAATAAAAGAGACTAGCCCTCAAAAAAGAAAGCACCCTCAAAGGTACAATGGCTTGAGATACTGTAAAGGCAACGTTACAAAACAAAGGAAGGAATGGATCACACAATAAATGGAATACAAAAACATGAGGCTAGGTCCTTAGCTTATCCCCTATGTCACACACACTAAGCAATTCCAGTGATGTCTGTATAAAACAATGTATATAGCAAATAGAACAACACAAATATTAGAAACAAATAAAAATGACTCTCAGGAGAAGGGTCTTTTAATTCTTTATTTTTTAATTGAAGTATAGTTGATGTACAATGTTTCAAGTGTACAGAAAAGTGATTCAGTTATACATATACATATATATCATCTTTTTCAGTTTAGAAGGAAACTTTGAGCAAAGGACACGATTGATAGAATTGATGACATTAAGTTTTAAACACTATATCAAAACTCTCATTTCTTAAAGTAAAAAGAATATCATGGGAAACATTGAAATGAAAAGGTTGGGAAAATGTTTGCCACTGATAGGCAAAGAGGTAACATTTTTCCTAGAGTTTTAATAAATTTGTAAGAAAAATACTAACACTTCTATAGAAAAAAAAATGGATAAAAAGGCATAAGTCACTTAGAAATTACCAATGGTCAATAAAGATGGAGGAAAGTTCACATTTCTGATAATCTCACAAATCTCAGCATCACTTTAACCGTATTTAGGTGGTGGCTACTGTCAGATAACTGGGGGGCGGGGGGGGGGGGGAGTGTCCGGTCACTAGCTTCCTGGGTAGGTATTTGGTGGTAAGTTTCTGGAGACTAAAAACCTCTGGTCAATTGGCCAGGGATTTTTCTTCAGGAAAGCCGTCATTAGAAATGAAAAAGAGATGTGAACAATGCTTTTCGCACAGAGATGTTCTTTACTTTCTATTTATAATAACAAAAACTGGAAATAAGTTACATGAAAAATTGTATTGGAATGGTAGATTATGGTACATGGATGATTCTGAAAAAATCTGATTTTAAAGAAATGTAATGATTTGTAAATGTTCACTATATAGTTTTTCAGTAAAAGTATAGAATTCATCCTAGAGAACGTATCTCTAGAATTTAGGGCAGGGGATTTCAGTTGGGATCATTATTTGCGTCTTTAATACTTTTTTGTTTTTTATAAGATGTACCGTATATGTGTGAGTGTACGTGTATTTGAGGTGCAGTGTTCAGTCCGCTCTTCAGGAAATTGATCCAACTTTGGCTCCGCTCGCCGGGCCGCGCGCCGCCTTCCGCGCTCCCCCCTCCGCGCTCCCCCCCACTTCCGGCTCTTGCGGCCGCCGCCTGAGAGGAGGCGCGGGGAGCCCCGGAGGGAGGTGGGGAGGTGCCAGGCGCGTGCCCGCGCCCTCCGACCGCCAGACGCGGGGGCGCGCTCCGCCGGGCCCCGGAGGCGGCGCGAGGCGGAGGGAGGCGGCCGCTCCGGCTGAGGGGGCGGTGGCGCGCCGGGGGCCGCGCCCAGGGTGCCCCGGGTCCGAGCTGCCGCCGCGGCCGCGGCCCCCGGAGCCGTGTACCGCCGCGGCGCCCGCCCCTCCGGCTCTGCGCACCGGCCGCAGCCCCGGCTCGCCCTCAGCCCGGTCGCCGCAGCTCTCCGCCGTCCTCCGGCTCCTCCTCGTCGCGGACACGCCCCGCTCGCCTTCAGGGCACCGCGGCCGCCGGGCCTCGCCGTCCCCGCCGCGGGGTCGCCGCGGCTCCCCGTCCCCACGCGGGGCCGACGACCCTTCCCGCCGGGCTCGGCCGGTTTCCGAGGCAGCAGCCGGGAGGAGTCCTGCACCGACTCCGCCCGGGACGCCGCAGGGACCATCCAGGCGACAGTGGCATCCGGGTAATCCCACCCCTCGACCAGGACTCCGTCCGTCCTCCAGCCCCCTCGCCCGGGGTCCTCGCTTCCAGAAGCGCCCAGCGCCCCGAGGCCTGCAGGCCAGGGTCCCCACATCGAAGGCCCTGCACTCCCGCGGGTCCCCTCGGCGACGCCGTAGCCTGGAGGGTCCCGGTCTGCCCTGGGAGCTTCATTTGCACAACGACGGACTCAGGATGTACCTGGGCGCCGGGTCGGGAGGCAGGGCTGCATTTCCTGGGAACAGACGGATTCTGTCAGTCTGGGTGAGGTGTGGGGAAGTTTGCCAGGGCGAGGGACTGTCCTCCAAGCCGTGGGCCTGGTACTTTTTCAAGAGTTGGTGTCCTCAGAGTTCCGTGGTTTTGTATCCCCTTAGACCAGAGCTTTGCCCTGGATCTTAGAAAGGCTGAAATGTCTTTGCGGTGAGTTAGGGTTCCTTAAGCCTTTCCAGGGTAGACGCCTAGAGCGTAAGCTCGTAGCCCTCTCAGTTGGAGCTGCCTCTGAAATCCGCGTGCGCTTACCCACGGGCGTCGTAGTAGCTGCCACCACTTACTGGGTTGTGTGGCAGGGATGATGCTCAGCCCTTCACTTTACACGTTCTCTTTGAACATTCACAACTCTCTGGGTTAAAATAATTACCTCAGTTAAGATAGAATGCTTTCTCTTGAACAGCTGAGGAACCCGCAGAGGTTTAAGTAACTTAACCAAAGACCACACAGCTAAGAAGTGGTGGCGTGTGAGTCAGTCTATACCTGCCTGGTTCCCCACACCCTGATTTTAACTCATGTTTCCCTGCTGAAGACACAAAGTGTAGACGTAACACCGACGTCTCGCTGTAACCACCATGCTAGTAGAGCCTCTGGCAGAATTTGGTGTTTTGGAATTTGTTTTCATTATCAGTTCACTAATCTTTTTTATTTTTTAAACCCTGTGATGAAGTTTCTGTTTCCTTGAGTGACTCTCCAACAGTATCCAAGAGCTCTGGGTGCTCTGGTCGTAGGTGAATTGACTTGTCACTGTGTTAAGATTTTCATAGCTGAACAGGTATTATCTGAATGTTAAGCACTACAGAGAAAGCAAGGAAAACAGGTAACTACCAGTTTTCATAACCTCCCCTTTCTTCTTCCGCGCACAACCTGTTTGCTCCAGTCTTCTCTGTCTCAGTAAATGACAACACCCATTGCTCAGCCAGAAACAGTGATGATCTCCCTTCTCCCAATCTGTAAGAATAACTTCATTGACTAACCTGTCAGCTCTCCCTCCAAGACACATCCCCCAAACTGTCCTCCTGCCATCACTCTAGTCTAAACCCTGTTACCTCTTGCCCAGATTATTGCATTAGGCTCCTTTACACTCCACTCTGGTTACCTTCCAGTTTATTCCATACCCAGCAATCAAAATAATTTTTAAAAACAATTATTTTATACATTTGAGAAGTATTTATTGAACATCTACTATGCGGTTCTGGGCACTGGGGATACAGTAGTTAAAAAAACAGTCAAAAACCCCTGCCCTCATAGTACTTATATACTAATGGGGGAGTTGGATAATAAATAAGATAGAGAAGTAAAAGGTTTAAAAAAAAAAAAAGAAACTGATCAAACTTTGGAAATTAAAAGTGGATTTTATTGGTATTTCAGGATGTTTTTTCTTTCATTTTGAAACATGCACCCTTCTGTCTGTTTCCAAATTTGTTCTCCTTTCTCCAAGAAACACAGTCATACATGCAGTCGTTTATACTTATCCCCACTCCCCATTTTTTTTTCTTTAAGAGAAAGGGACATATTTAAGTTTGGCTTTTATTTTTACAAGTTTATGAAGAGAGTTTAAGATTTCACTTTGCTAAAAAAGAAAAAAATGTTAGTGATAGAAATCAGGCTTTGTTGCCTAAGTAGCAGAAATGCTAAAAACTCTATCAAATATAAGAGTTCTAAATAAACCTATGTCTAAATTAAAATGGTATTTCTAATGGTTAAAGAGGTAAAGGGACATGAAGAGAGCTGAAGAGAAGAATCAGCTTGGAATGAGGAAGGAAGAGGGATCGGCTTGGAATGAAACTTGGAATGAAGAGGAAGTACTGAATAGATACACACACAAGCAGTTCACATGACACAGCAATCACGGGGTAAACCTTACTAGGGCATCTTGTCAACGTATTTTTTTTAATTTCTGTAAGTTCTATAACATATACAAAAATCTGAAAGGTATTGAAAAATACAAAGAAAAAATTATCACCAATAAACCTACCATCTATTTAAGTGGAGTTACTTCTGATTTCTATTCTCTCTTTCTTGCTGTGCAGCCTCCTCCCACATATTTTTAAAGATATCTATTCATAACTCTAAATAAAAATTGGTATCTCAATTGGTTTTCAGAACGAACCCTCTGGAAAGAACTTGGGTATTTGCTCCCCAGTGTAACTTCTTCTCTAACCTCCCCCCTGAGAGTTCCCAGTGTGATGGGTGGCTCTCCTCATGGGCAGCAGCCCATACACCTAATCTAAACTGAAGAAGCCAGTTGACAAGCCCTTCACATGCAGATGCAGCTTTTACTGCTTCTTTCTTAAATATGAAACAATTTATTTAACAAGTGCTTATTAAATACCCACTCAATGCTGGGCAGAGTTCTTGACATATAGTAGTGAATAAAAAAAGGCAAAATCTGTGCACTCTTGGAGTTTACATTCTAGTGATGGAAGAGGGGAAAAAAGGTAAAGTAATTATTCAGTGTTTTTGAGACTGGTATGCACTCTGGACAAAATCAAGGCAGGGAAGGAAGACAGACTGAATACTGGGGCAGGTCTGCAACTTCAGCTGGGTGGTCAGGGAAAGTGTCACTCAGATAGTGACATTTGAGACACCACAGACTCACAAATTTCGTATAAAAAAAGAGCCTATTGTTTGCCAAACAGGATTAGTGAGTCATTATACACACTTAGGTTGTACACAGAATGATATTCTTATGTGCAATTCTGGATGTGAGATCATGAAGTTTCCAGCAGTGGGAGCAGGACTGGAGCAGTAGGAGGGAGGTCACATGCAAATAGATGAGACCCAGCTTGACATCAAAATTTTCAACAATAACGGTGATGCTAAAAGGAAGTGGATCAATGTTTTTGAAGTATGAGGGAAATTATTTTCAATTTAGAACGGAATGCTCATTCAAATGCTCAACCCAATAATAAACATACTCAACTATACCAGTATATTGAAAATCTGCCTCCCATGTACTCTTCTTATAAAGTTACTTGAAGACGTTCTCCTCAACAAATGAAGGGTATAAACTAAGAAAAAAGTACTGATGAGAAGATAAGTTTAGATGAATCCAATAGAGGAAATAAAAATAGGTATTCTACTTCTAATGGAGGTTCTCCAGGGAAACAGATTATATATACAATCCCATTGGTTCTGTTTCTGAGATTATATATATATATATCTCTTCTAGAAAGAGATTTATTGTGAGGAACTGGCTCAATTATGGAGGGTGAGAGGTCCCATAATCTGCTGTCTGCATGTGGGAGACCCAGGAAAGCTGGTGGCATAGTCTGAAGTCCCGAGAACCTGGAGCATTGAGAGCAGGAGAAAATCAATGTCTCAACTCAAGCACTCAGGCAGAGGGAGGGCACATCCAGCCTTCCTCTGCCTTTTGTTCTGTTCAGGCCCTTGACAGGTTGCATGATGGCCACCCACACTGGGGAGGGCCTTCTGCTTTACTCAATCCACCAACTCAAATGCTAATGTCTCCCAGAAACACCCTCATAGACACAATCAGAAATAACGTTTCTTCAGATACCTGGATATCCCACAGCCCAATCAAGTTAACATGTAAAATTAACCATCACAAGTAGGTAGGAAAAAGGAGGGACAAGAGGAGTATTTTTAGAACCAATAACTAAACAAATGCTAATGTTGATCAATCAAGATACAATGGTATAAACCCAGAGAACATGGTAACCATTTCCATCTCTTGTCAGTGGAAACTAGAGCAATACTTAACCATCCAACTAGCTGTCAGTAGTGAGGAGACAGGTGAAGAAGGAGAACACAGGATCAGGATGAAGCAGAAACCCTGGAAATCGCATCAGGGCTAGATGGTTGAGTGTAAGTAGACCAGAGAGAATTTCCTGAACTAAAAGGGAGAGTACTTACAGGAATATTTCATAGAGTGTGGTGCCCAGGAAAAGGAAGCATGCTTTAGGGAATTTTCCCCGGCAGCCCTCCACTCTGATGCAAATGTAGAAAAGATAGAACACACACACTTTTTGCTTGTAGTTTAAATCTACACAATACTGTGAAAGCTAATTTATCAATGCTTCATTCATTCAAGATTTTTTATGTGCTTATTATATATCAAGTGCTATTGAACTGATGGAACAAAGATTTAAAAATTCTCTCTCGATAAATATAAAAGTAATTGGCTTAGGGATTCACAGGTAGACTCTGGTAAGGAGAGATAGGCATGTAGTGATTCAATTTGAGAAAATGTTAGAGGTGCTGTGACAGGAATGTGCACAGGGTCCAGAAATGACACCAAGGAGTAAGTGGCCCATTCTGTGGGTAGGAAGGTAAGTTCAGGAGCTACCTGCAAGATGGAGTGAGATTTGTGTTGCCTTGAAAAGAGGTTGAACCTTCCTGTCTTTGAAAAAAAATACAATTATTCTCTTGGGAATCTAGCCTGAGGAAGCAGTCTTAAATAAAGAGAAAGAATTAAGCAAAAAGCAAAGCAAGCAAACAAACACCTTTTTGAGTGAATCAACTCTGAAAATATTCTACATACTGCAGCGCTCCTACAGCAACCCCAAATTAATCACCAGTATTGGATCACTCTTGAACTAGTGCCAGTTCTTCATCAGCATTTTGGAGATAATAATGCCTGTTCTAAGAATTATAATGAGAATTAGGAATAGAAATAGGAATAATTCTTAGCACACTCTGTAAAAATCACTGGGGTGATGATGATGGTGATGAAAATCTGTGTTTAAATCTTTGCACCAGTGCAGAAAAAAGTGTGACTCCAATACTCCATCCACAGACAACAGTTCATACACAGGGAATTGCAGGAGCCCAGAAATCTGGAACTGGCAGATGCCCTAGAGACCAGCTTTGCTTTCACATTTTATTGTGGAAGAACCTGAGACACATGGATGTTAAATGATTTGCCAGAGAAGTTGGCCTGAAGCCTCAGAACATTACATGTGAGATGCTGAAAAATACATTTACACGCCTGGAGACCAGAGGCGCTGGTGAATTGGCGAGCCCTTCACTTTTCCTAAGTTATTTAAATAATATGTCAGCAAAGGCCTGCTTAGGAGTCAGACACAGTGTGCTCCAGGAGTCTCTTCTCTTCTCCTGAAATCAGTTATTAGCCCAATCAGTCCTAACACTCACTGTTCTAGGAGCTGAAATCAGAATAACCAAAACTCACGTCTTGGGGCACAAATACTGCCTGGATCAAAGTGAAGTTTTCCTCCCTTGAAACATTGCATCTGTGCGTTGGGCCATTTCCTACCATGTGTCTGTAAGGTACCACGCACCGCAGTTGGTGAGGGGCTAAGTCTGGCGGTGTACTAGGACTTGCAGAAAGAAGAACGATGTGAATCCTACTATCACCTTTTCTTTTCCCATATCTGACAAAGGAGGGAATTCATTTCAGTCAATATTAATTCAGGGTCTGTGTAACTCCTGGGCTTGGCCGCAGTCCCATCATCATAGTGCCGCGGTCAAACGTAGGAAGCAGTTAATGGGTGTGGGTCCATCGCACGCATCCTTTCTGCCTTTCTCTGCCTTATGTCCCCTTCGAGAGAGATTCTGCTTCCCCTATCAGTGCCTCTTTTCTCCAATAAGCTACAAATATCTGAGTCCACACTCTTTGAACTTAAACCTCTTCAACTCTAAATATGGGATATTAATATCTTTATTCGTGCTTTGCTGGGATAATTTAATCTAAATAGTAAAAGCTCTTAAACAAAAATTCTATGTGTGTGTGTGTGTGTGTGTGTGTGTGTGTGTGTGTGTGTGTAATAAATACTATTTACCTTCCTGTCCTTCTTCCCTGCCTCCTTCCTCCCTCCCTTTATTTTCTCCATTATTCCCCCTCCTTCCTCCCTCTCTCAGCCTTTCTTTCCTCCACCTTCATGCTGCCCAAAATACATTGATCCTACGCCCCAGCAGCCTACAACAACCATGGAGCATACATGCCACAGCCCCTACTCTTTGGGGCCTACCTCTTCCATGTTGTGAACTAGAAGAGAAGCATCCATTTAGAATTTTGGACCAAGATCCTTCCAACTCTAAAGCCCCACAATTCTCCTCATGGCACCAAGCCATCCAGCGTTTGTGGTAAGCGTGCCTCTAGGGACAGCTTGATTATAAATATGTTTGCTTTGGGACTTGGGCTTTATAAAGCTTCTGATAAAAATCACTCATTCCTCTTTTTAAAGAGAGAATTAGAGAGCTGCCTAGGTTGAGAAGAACACAAGTTTTCCCCTTATGACTTTTCACAGTGCTCTGAATGCAAGAAACTAAGATTGACTTACATTTCTTCATTTTCTAAAGAGAAATATGAATGTCTTACGTCCTCTTTTTACTTACAGTAAAAACATAAATGTCTTGAGGACTAACCTGGAAGTCTGGTGTATTTGTACCAGATTTTCCATTATTTCAAATTCCCAGTAAACTACACAATATTGTGCTGTGGCATTTAGCTTTTCACTCTTCTCTTCCTCCTAAGATTTGGAGACCTAGAGATACAAAATGAAATGAGCCAAAAGGGGAGAATTTCCTAGGAATATTTTTGAATTAGGAAATTACTGATCTGAGTTAATACTATGTTTCTTTGCCCCCACTTCAGGGAAGGAACGTAGACTCAGATGTATCACGACAGCAAAAGAAGTATCACAAGCGTAAGAAATGAAAGAGGGGCAGGGAGAGACAGGAAGGAGAGGGAGGAGAGAGACAGATGAGTAAAAACAGACTCTCTCCTAATCTCACAGGCGTAAAAGTCCTGAGTCATCAATCCAAGCTCCATTTCAGGAAGATTTTAAAACTCACAGTAACTGTTACGTACCTGTCCTCACACTGGGTGGCTGCCCAGTTTACTGTAGGAATGAGAGCTTGGGGTTAGGGTGCGGGTTAGGCTGTTGCTATTTAGATGGCACACCCAACACAGAGGACGGAAAGGACAGCAAGCAAACAGCACTGGATCACAGACAGGAGAAAGCGGGGAGGGGGCTGCCGAGGACAACCCACCAGCGCTAGTTTCTCTGGGGGCTCCTTGGTTACTTAACCTACTCAGCTCCCAGAATGAGCTACAGGGTTCCTTTCTGAAGGAAGTCAGTCTCAGGTTCTTGCCCAAGCATCCCTATGGTCAAAATCACCATCCAGATGGAAGTAGAAGCAGAGCATGGCATAGACATGCAATGGATTACTGCTCATCCTCAGGAAGGAAGGAAGCTCTGACCCATGCTATAGCAGTGATGAACCTTGAGGACGTCACATTGTGGGACATAAGGACAAATATTGTGGGATTCCACTTACATGAGGTGCCTAGAGTAGTCAAATTGGTAGAGGGAAAGTAGAATGGTGTTTGCCAGTGGCTGGTGGGAGGAAGCAATGGGGAGTTAATGTTTGCTGGGTACAGAGGCTCAGTCTGGGAAGATGAAGCAGTTCTAAGGTGGATGGTGGTAATGGCTGCAGAACAATGTGAACTGTACCCTTAAAAGTTGTAAAAATAGTAAATTTCGTTATATGTGTTTTACCATCACCACCACCACGACGACAACAACAAAAACAATAATAATTAATTAATAAATTACTGTGCAGGCCAGAAAGAGCAGCGATGGAGAAAGTTGCTTTGTAGAAAATGAGCTGCCACTAGATAAACTAACAAAGAGGAATGGAGAGAAAGGGAGTCATTTTTACTGCACAAGTTTCCTGCTGTCTCAGACATGATGTTAATGTTATCTTATTCAGCAAAAACACTGTAGTGCAAATATCATCAGGAAACCAAGGCTCAGAGGTTACGAGCTTGCCTCTTCTTACAGTGTGGGAGTGGCTCGGGTAAGGAATTTGATGCCAAGTCTGTCTGTGACAAAGCCCACATTCTCTCCTATGTTGAACTTTCTTTAAAGGGCTAGTTTTCAATGAGTTTGAAATACTGAAGATAACTCCATACTTAGGAACATACAAGAAAATGCAAACATTGCTCGATTGCGAGAAGAGAAAGCAGGAAGAAACGGTCTCTAACAAAACAAGAGAAATGGAGAATCTGTGGCAGGATAAGAAAGTTCCCATTAACTTCCAGAGATCATTTTGGCTTTCTTACCTCCTTTGACTTCTGAATTTGAAAGCTCAATAATAGATATGCCTACTTTAGTCTTAAACTAGAAAAGGTGCAACAGACTAAGCCAGCCTTTCCTGGATGTTTTAATTGTAATGGAGAGTTTGGCATTAGTTTTGATTTTTAAGAGAAAAGAGGACCAATCCAAATCAAAGGCAGCATAGCTCAGAACTGAATTAAAACCTTGGGGTAAGGGCATCATCTTAATACTATCAGCTTTCTTTCTGATTGTCTTCACGCAATGAGCAAAATGTTCTGTTGTAGAAAGAGCACTGGCACGGGAATCATAGGAAGCTCGATCTGTCATTAACTGATTTCCACTGTGTCACTCTGAACTCCTCTCAACCTCCATGAGCCTCAGTTTCCTAACATATATATAGGGATAATAATGCCTAACTTACACGGTTACTGAACAGGTGAATCACATTATTCCTAACACAGCTGGATATACATTAGAGTGCCTGGAACCCAGTTTGATTTAATATGAAATGGTTGCTAATTCACCATGAAAAAAAGATTTTTTTTTTAAGTAACTGATCTCCTGTGTGAGAACAAGGGTAGGTAAGTTCAGACCTATCTAGATCTCAAATAAAGTTACTGGTAAGGAAGGGAAATGTTTAATTATAATAAAAAAAATTAAACCTTTCCATGCTTTGATGGAAAAGGTAACTGGAATCATATTAAGACCAAATGGAACCATATGATCCAGCAATCCAACTCCTGCATGTATAACCAGAGGGAACTCTAATTCAAAAGGATACGTGAACCCCAGTGTTCATAGCAGCACTATATACAATAGCCAAGACATGGAAACAATCTAAATGTCTATTGACAGATAACTGGATAAAGAAGTTGTGGTATATTTATACAATGGAATACTACTCAGCCATAAAAAGAATAAAATAATTCCATTTGCAGCAACATGGATGGACCAAGAGATCATCATTCTAAATGAAGTAAACCAGAAAGAGATAGAAAAATACCATATGATATCATTCATATGTGGAATCTTAAAAAAAGAAAAAGAAAAAAAAGACATCTACGAAACAGAAACCGACTTGCAGACATAGTAAACAATCTTATGGTTACCAGGGAAAGGGGTGGGAAAGGATAAATTTGGGAGTTTGAGATTCACAAATGTTAGCCACTTTATATAAAAATAGATTTAAAAAAACTTTTTCTTCTGTATAGCACAGGGAAGTTTGTTCAATATCTTGTAATAACCTTTAGTGAATAAAATACGAAAATGAATATATGTATGTATATGCGTGACTGGGACATTGTGCTGTACACCAGAGATTGACACATTGTAACTGACTGTACTTCAATTTTTAAAAAAAGAAGACCAAGTGGAGATCCAATGAACAAAAGAACATGGTGCCCTGCTGTCATATCACACTTTAGGCTGGGTGTTAAAAAACACAACAAAATGAACAAACAAAAAAAATCCCTATCTTAAATCTTCAGGAAAATTGATGGGTCTTAACTAATCATATTCATAGAAGAAATACTTTATAGAGCCAGTTTTTCTTTGACTAGCATCTTGTAGGTACAACAAAAGAAATTCTTCATTTAACTGAAGCCAGCGGGTAGCTGGGCCGATTCGGAACGCATCTGCTGAAAGTGAGATTAATAATTAAAACGTAAAGCCACCATTTTTAAGCTACAATTACTGGCTTCAGTGGAGTGAATGTTCTCTGAGTAACTGGCCTTTACAGTCTCTCATTCATTGCTTTTTAGTAAATGAGAGTGTTTTAAAAAACTAACTTTGAACCCCTGGTCAGAGATGGTCCATTGGTGTCACTTGGCTGGAGTGAACTGGAGAATGAAAAAGTTGATGCATTTTTTTTTTCTGTTAAAATGTTCTGTATCCATATTCCTAATTTGTCCATAGCCATTAAGATCAGTGGAATTGTAGATTTCATCCAATACTGACAGGCCATCTCCCAGATCACTAATTATCCACCCTACTTCTTGGAGTGGGAATTATGGCTGGGTAGGAGAATCACACCAAGCCTGCAGAGACATGAGAGAATGGATTTCTAGTTTCATAAATGCATAGCTGTTCGCATACTTACAATCATGGAAATCCTTAGCTGTTTACTGGCAATATGTTTTGCCTTTGCTGCTACAGGGTATCGTAATTGCAAGGCAAAGCCAGCTTGCCAGCATTTTTAAGAAAGAAAAGGTTTCTTATGAAAGTTTATGACACAGTGGACCTCCTGTGTTAGATAGTGCATTAACATTCTTAAAAGACACAAGAGCAGAGTAATTTATTTTTTCTCCTTCATCAAAGAAAATGTAGCATTTATGTTTTATTTTGCTGGTTTTTTTTTTTTTTAGATTCCACATATGAGCGATCTCATATGCCAGTTATAGAGGATGAATACAGATGTGCAAATGTGCTTCACCATGTATGATGGTGAAATTGTGGCTCATTTGTTTATTGATACCATCACTTAAGATCAACTGGAAATTTGGTGACAGGACCACCTTTTTTTATGAAAATATCAGTACCTTTCAGTTTTGGCTTCTTATTTCTTAGGAGTCATGGGGAGGGAAGAAAGCAAGCAAGCGGTCAAAACACTCACTATGTTTTTTCTGACGTCAAATTTTAATATGTCAAAACGGTCCTGATAAAATCAGCTCCTCTCTTCCCCCCTCGCTCCCTGACTGCTTCATGCACAGAGGTTGATGGTAACAGTTCAGGACCTGAGTTGAGTGTGACATCTTAATTTGATCATTAAGTCATTTGGTATTACCTAACTGCCAAAATTCCAGTGATAATTTGGCATATGTTAAAAAGCCACTAGAAAAGGAAATAACTTCACCTACTTCTTACCCTCCCCTTTTGCTTAACTGGCTACTCAACTAGTGGTTTTCTCATCTGTGACATTCTAAGACCCAAGGCCACCCCTTAACCCCACCTCTCTGGGAACTCTCATTCCCTTTTCTAGTTTATTTCTGATTTAAGCAGATTTCAGTGAATCCCATTTTAGACTGTGAAAGAGTTTGTGCTTTTCACTTGATGCCAAATGATAAAACTTAATGTTACCAGCTTTTTTAAATGTCAGCTGCTCATTCCTTATTGTAGTTTGATATTGTTATTCAACTACTGTAAATAAATGCTAATTAACAAAATGTCAATTGACTTTCCAAGCAGCTGCAGACGGCTTTTACTTTTCAAAACACAGTTTCATCTTTATCAGCAACAGATGAAGAACCACCATATCTGACAACACAGTGATCCACTATAGTTCCAACATATGCATTTTAAATTAGGTTCAATACAGTGTCTACTGAATGATATATTTTAATTGATTTAATAATGTCTAATGGGTTTGTAATAAATGGGCCTCAATGGATGGAGTCTAAATACAGTTAAAAGATTATTTTTTAAAGAATCACAAAAGAGAAGAATAGCAATGTTCACATGAACAGATCTACATAGGAATGTCTCCTATTTTCCTTATTTTGAAGCATTTTGTAACAAAAGTGTAGGCTCAGAAAGCAAAAGACCAGGAAATTACTGGGGCTGAATAAATGTTTGCAAGAGAAATAAGGAAACTCCATCTCTAAACAACAGGAGAATTTCACTGAATTAGAGACATTCAGAAATTAGTAGAGATTAACCAGAAGCCTAAAAACTCAAATTAGGGAAGTATGTCTTCCCAGACATTGGACCAGAAGACCACACTTCAGGCAGCATGTGACACACACATTCTTTTACTTGAAGGTTTGGACATATTCATACATACAAACTAGGTAGGCTTAGCCCTAAAGTAATTAAACTATAAGACATCTAACTGGTATTGGAAGAAGATTCTAATGTATCCGAGAAGATATCTAGAGTCTAATTTTCTTGTGCCTGACAAGTGATGAAAGCAGAGAGACAAGTGCGTGTTTCTGTTATAGGAAGCTTATCCTACTTCCGGCGATAACGGAGTCTCTCACAGCAGACTGAGCCTCCTGCTGAAACACCTAGAGAATCCACATAAAACACAAAATACACATTTTTATAAGCTATTAAAGAGCAGCCAAGATACCCAGGACTTGAATGGTTAAGATCACAGGAGAAGAGAAACTCATGTAAGTTGAATATTCTCTGTGCCACATTCAGGGTACCTGCCAAATTTTGGCATAGGAGGAAAGGCTGAGCACTGGGCAGAAGGTAGATTCTAAGAGGCAAGAATCCATCAGAGCTTTCAGTATCTCACACATTTAGGGAGACAGAAATTGGAGTTCAGGACTGCCTGGGAAGACAGGACCTGAGGCTAAGACCTCTGAGACGAGAGGTGTGGAGGATACTCTGGGTTTCACCTAAAGGCACTTTCTAAATTCTTAAGGTGTACAGGAAAGAAGCTAAAAAGTCAAGCAGAAAGCAGGGTAAAAGCAAAAAAAAAAAGGAGTTTAGGGCAGTCTCAGAAGGGTGACGTGGTAAAAAATGGAGCTCAGGTTCTGCTCAGAAGGACTTCGGAACCAAGCTCATTTCCCTGATGTGCAGCAAGCGAAATGCTGAGATGCTGAGGTTTGCTGCAGAGAAGCAACATTGATGGACCTGAAGATTGTCATTCTAAGTGAAGTAAGCCAGAAAGAGAAGATACCATATGATATCACTTACATGTAGAATCTAAAAAAAAAAAAAAAAAAAAAAAAAAAAAGGCAAATGACTTTATTTACAAAACAAAAACAGACCCACAGACAGAAAACAAACTTATGGTTATTACTGGGGGAAGGGGGTGGGAAGGGAGGAAGGGATAAATTGGGAGTTTGAGATTTGCAGATACTAATTTTATTTATATATATGTATGATAAACAACAAGTTTATACTGCATAGCACAGGGAACTATATTCAGTATCTTGCAGTAATTTATGGTGAAAAACAACATGAACATGAATATATGTATATTCATGTATGACTGAAGCATTATGTTGTACACCAGAAACTGACACATTATAAACTGACTAAACTGCAACAAAATATATATTTTAAAAAAGGTTTATTCATGAGGCAGCCAAGTGAGAAGATGAGATGGGAGAACCAATCTCAAATCTGCCTCCCCAGAGGTGAGGGCCTTGGGATATTTACAGGATAAAGAAGCAGGATGGTGTGAGGCATGGTGGGGAAAGGTGACTGGAGGTAACAAAAAGGTGATGTCATCCTTGTTCTGTGCAGGGGCACCTAAGGTACATGCTTCTTCATGGGATGCGTGTTCAGGAAATGGTGGTGTTAGCATGTTCTGAGGGTGGAGTTTTTGACCCTCTGATGCCAACAGATCATGGATTGGACACTTGGTGCATAACCCAGTTGGTGGGTCAGTGGTCCCAATTAATCTTAACTAGCTGGGGCTCAAACTTGAAAATGGCTGACTCCAATTTCCTGAAAAACAACTTGGGCAAACATTGTTTAGGCTGCATGATGCTTGAAGGACATGTGAGTTTCTGTAAAGACAAAGTGAGCTTGATTATTGAGGTAGGTTACAGTTTACTGTTTTATTAAGCAGGTTATAGTTTAATGGACCTAACCGATGACTGTCCTCAGTTTCACTAGTAAGTACCCTAGGCTCTCAGTTGATCTGCCAGAGGTATTAAAGCCTTACAGAGATTACAAGTTGTTGGAATCAGCCCAGTCTCTTGTTTACTGTACCTGTTTGTCAGAGGATGGGATAAATTTCCTTGGAAGAAAGATAATATAATCCTGAACATCTACAATTTTTCATAAACAACATTACACATTCAGTAAAATAGTACAAGATATGCCAGGAAACAGCATTCTAAACAAAAACTGACAATAGAAACAGATCCATAGTTAAGCTAGATGCTAGGATTAAGAGACATGGATTTTTAAAAATCCTGATTAATATATTCAAGAAAAATCAATTTTAAAAAGGGATTTTCACCAGAGAAGTAAAGTCTATAAAAGCATCAAATGAAATTTCTACAACTGAAGAATGTAACAACTGAAATTAGGATCTAAATAGAAGGTTTAATCACATACTGGACATAACAAAAAGGAGGATTTGTTAACTGATTAAGTCAGTTAAAATATTCAAATTGAAGGACAGAGAGCAGAAAGTTGAAGAATGCAGAAAAGTCACATAAGAGATACATGCATATGGAGAAAAGGTCCAACACATATGTAGTTGGAATCAGAGAAGAAATGGAGGGAGATAATAGTGCAGAAACAGTATTTGAAAAAACAGTAGCTGAGATTATTCCCCCCTCAAACTGGTGAAAGATATCAAAGAAGTACTACAAACCCCAAGCTGGGTAAGTACAAAAGAAGCCACGATTAGGCTCATGGTTGTACATTTCTGCAAGCCAAAATCTTAAGAGCATCCAGAGAAAACTGACACCTTTAAAGAAGCATCAATGATAGCTATTTTCTCAAAAGAGAACTAAAAACCAGAAGACAATGCAATGATGTCTCCAAAATGCAAGAGAAAAAAAAAATATCAACCTGAAATTGATTATTAGGTGACAGTATTTTTCAAATGTGAAGGTGAAATAAACAGTTTTCTAGACAAATAAAAACAGAGAAACTCATTACCAGAAGACACATACTAAGATAAATGCTAAAAGGAATTCTCTGGACAGGAGGAAAGTTACTACAAAAATCCAAAAAGGAATAAAGAACAAGAGAAAGAGTAGGTGGTAAGTACAATGCTATCTATAGTTTTGCAGGGCTTAAAACATACAGAGAATTACAGTTTATGAAAACTGTAACACAAAATTAGGGTGGAGTGTCATTTAGATTATCATTTATTATTTGAAGACAAAAAACATCAATCACATTGAATTGGTCAAGTCTTTGTGATCCCTCTGAAGGTATCTGGGCAGAGTTCAGTCCCAGTGAAGTTAGGTACAAAAGGGGCCAGGGGACCTTGGGAGCATCAGGCTAAGGGCAGTGTCCAGGGCTGAGGGAGAACAGGATTACACGGCCCGCTCTGAGCAGCGGGACTACCCGTGCCACCAACACTCTCATGTGTAGACTTTTAAATACTTTTACATGAAGAAATACTTTTATTAATACTCTTTCATTATTTTTTCCCCCTCAAATCCCAACTCGATTTATGTTTGGTTATTAAACACAAGGGTCATTTGATGAATAGCAGGCTGTTTTTTTTTCATTTCATTATCTAGAAAAAAACTGAAACTAAAGTGTATTCCATTGAATTCCGTTGTGGCAGATCAAGTGAATTTGGTCACAAGACCAAAACTCCTAGATAGGACAGAAGGAACGTCCTGGTGGCCTGATGGGGACTTGTCATCAGGAGGCAGAATGAAGCTCCAAAACTGGATCGAAAATCATCAGTTTAAGGTGGGCAGGAAAAGACGGTAAGTTTTCCTCTCTCCCTTAGCAATATAAACACATATAATCACAAAGTTGGCCACATACTGAAAAGTTAGTGGGATGTTCAACTCCAAAGAAATAAACTTATCATTTTGGGGCCCTTGCTACTTGTGGGCTATTGGGCACCTCTTCTCCAAATATGGGGCTACCAATATCTGATTCTCTCTTATTGTAGGTCTAATCTGCTATTAAAATTTTCTATTAAGTTTTTAATTTTTAGTTGTTTGATTTTCCTTTTTTTAGATGTTCTATTATTTCTTTAAAGAAAAATTTACACTACCATTTTTATGGTTTTCTGCTATCAATCCTGCTCGCTCTTTTCCTTTAAGAATAGTAAACACACTTGTTCTCTGAGCTGTCTCTGATACTTCTAACAGCTAAGGTGTTTGCAGATCTGTTCTTGTTGACATCCTGGTGCTCCGGTTAATTGTGTAGCTTATTTTCTTGCCTATTTTCAGCTAGGTCCTCATGCTTGGGAAATCATTTATAGGAGTAATCTGAGGCCCAGAATAAAGTATATGTGCCTTCATCCAGATGTGACATATCTTTGCTTCTGAAAGATGTCTGGAGGAACTATCACCTTCAGCCAAGTTCAAGGCTAGAGGGCCTTTGATCCACGTGGGGATGTGAAATCTACCCGCTTATTTGCAGGAAGTCAGCTTCACTTCTGGCTCTCTTTTACCCCAGAGATTCAAGTATACAGTACTGGTGATTTCTTAAAGATTTTCTAGCTTGTACAGGCCCTAGGCTTTGATTTCAGCCCTGATCACCCCATGAATTACCAAAAGCAAAGTTCAGTTTTGCCAGGATCAGCAAATAGCGACAGGGCAGAAGTTGCTTCTGAGCGTCTTAATATTTTCTCTCCTTTTAGGTCTGGTAGTTTCTTCCTACCTTGCTAGCTCTCAGGTGCTTTTAGGTAGATGCTTTTTGTATTATATTCAGCTTCTTCAGTTGTTTTCAGTAGGATACTTGGTATGGATAACCCACCCACTATCCCCAGAAACTGGAAGCCTGAGATAATAAATAATCTGCACTGTGATGATGTTAGCTCACAGAATTTGCAGTTCAAGTAGATAATATGTACTTTCTAAGCTGAAAATAGCTGTTAAATTATCAGTTATTATTATTGTTAGAAAGTAGAAGAAAGAAACCCAGGTATTGTGTGCTGGCTACCACCTCATATGGGGCTGTGTCATCCCCTCAGAATGGCTGTGGTTTTACAAGCTCCCATTCACTATTTAGCCAAAGAAGAAAATTTATTAGGGCTTTGCTAGGAAGCAGAGGTCAGCAAGCCATTACCTAAGAACCAAATCTGGTCTGTGGCTTGTTTTTATAAATAAAATTTTATTGGAACAAGGACACACATTCGTTTACGTATTGGGTATGGCTACTTCTGTGTTAACAATTGAACAGAATTGAACAGTTTCAGCAGAACCAACATGGACCACAAAACATATGATATTCACTCTCTGGCTCCTTACAGAAGAAGTTTGCAGTCCCCTGATGTGAAGTATTATTCCACCCAGGCCTTGCCTGACAAGTTGATGTGCTGGGAGCAAGTCAATTATTTTCTGCACAATTTTCATGTAATTTTAAATACTGGAAGCTTAGACTTGATATGATAGGCTCTTCAGTCACACTGAAAAATAATAAAAAGGAGACAGCAATAATGAGCACAATAAAATATCTTCAAGTAGCAACACTGTAATTAAATCACTACTCTTATTTAGCTCAGAAAAATCTTTTCCTTATCCTCCACAGATATTAGCTCACTTAGTTTTTGCTTTTTTAGAGAATGTGTTTTCTACTTCATTTATAAAGTCAAGCTCTTCATTTTTTCATTAACCTCTGCTCCTCGGTGCTACATGAGGAGAGAAGGCTCAGAGAAAATGGAAATTCACAAGCACCAAAGAAAGGGGAATCCAGGCACCCATATTTGTGGGAGAGTGGCTTTGACCAGACACACAGCCCTCTTCCTCTACGCTGGACTAGCAGGGTTTGTGGGGCAGGATGAGTCAGCAGGGGTTTCTGACAAAGAGCAGGATACTTTCTGACATGATTCCTGCTTCTCAGGAGTAATGATAGAGACCTTAGCACAACAATCAAAGAAAAAGAAACCGGAAGAGGAAGTAATGTTCAAAGCCCAGTACATTTCTTTTCTGTTCAGCACCAGCTCTAATGAACAGATCCCCTGTTTCTGTGTATGATGTCCATTAAGCTCCTGCTCTGGCTCCCAGACATGCAAGGGCTTTCTATACGTAAATGGTGGTGATGCCATTCATGCCATCATTGTTAAGACTGCATCAGTGTCTCTGCAGAATTTTGGTTCAATTGTGACTACCACAGAGTCTAGAAGATGACCAGGTTGAAATGCACCTTTCTGAGATGAATCAGGAGTCATGAAAAAATGCACTGCTCCTGTGGTGAAAGTGTGCTGCTAAATTAAAAACAAGGAGCACAGTAATTTCCCCGACCCGGAGCCCTGTTGGACAGACGCCTTCCAAGATGTGGTGAGTATATAATAGGCATGGGATCCAGGAGTGAGGAATAAAGAAATAATGAAATCATTTCTTTATAGAGAATCAGCTGCCTTACATGCATGCCACTTTGCTTATTAAGCCATCTGAATTTCCCTGGGGATCTGGAGCTGGCTCTTTGCCTGCTGATGAGTCTGTAACTCTGTGATAATTAACTGTAATGACTTTGAGAAATGCCCCTCTAAATCACAACCGCATCCTGGGTTACCAAATGCCACCTGCACCTAGGTGGCTGGCTAAAAGCACCCCCATTTTGTTCCATTTTTCATGTGGAATCTATTGTCCTCTGTCTTCACTGGAGAGCCAAGATGGCTCTAAGTTCCCTTCTGTGATGTGGTGTGGTAGGGAAGGAGAAGCTGCGGCCACAGAAGGCAGCTATGTGGGAAAAGCTAAGGGGCTCTCTTCTCTAAGACCAGGACACAAAACCCCACTCTGTTCCTGACCACCTGGGCTCACCATGTTTATTCTGTGAGAATGTGGGTGTTGACCAGACAGTCTGAGGACCCAGGAGTGTCAGAGAAGGGAGTTCCTATGTGGCCAGTTCCTGGTGGCCTGGTGCAAACTACATGAGGCTGCTGGTAATTTTCTGGGCACTCAGCATGCCCTGTGGTGCCCCTTGCACAGGCACAATGGCCACGAGGCCAGGGAGCCAGGTGGACTCTGTTCTAGGCAAAGGCAGGAAAGGGATGAGAGAGTCTGGGTTTGCTTAGCCCCTTAGCCTTGCTGCTGGCCCTCTGTCTTCCAGGGCCAGATTTACCTTTCAGTGGTCCCCAAAGGGAGGGCACAGCCCAGCTGGGTCCCCTCGGAGCTGTAGATTTGCTGATTTGTACCTTTGTTGTGCATATTTTTATGTGGGCTGGGAAAACAGATGGCTCCATCCAAGTTGCTGAAAACCCAGCTGGTTACTGCTGCACCAGAATGACCTGGGTTTGGGGACCTGAGTTTTCCTTGCCAGAGCCTTGGGCAAGTCGGGAAATATGTCAGTCTTTGAGCTGGAGCACAGGTGGATGAGGTCTGAATTGCTGCATCCCTCTGTCCTGTGTGCTGTGGGGATTAAAGGAACAGCGACGCTTAGCACAGTACATCACACCCAGCGCCCCTGCTCCCTTACATCCTTTTTTTTTTTAAATTAGGCAGGATAAAAATTAATTCCAACCAACCAACCAACCAACAACAGAATCATCCTATGGTCTCTCCCACATTTTAAACCAAACACGCACCCCATACCTGCATTCTAGGTAATGATGAAATAGACCTTCATAAAAGAAATTCAGAAATCATTTCAACATTTACGGAGCACCTATGTTTCAGCTGGGTGCTGAAAATACAACAATGAATAATGCAGGCCTTTTTGATCAGAGAGCTCCTAACCCACCTGGAAGAGATATGCATAAAAAGAAGATGTTTAAAAACAAGAAGATGTAGGAGCTATAATAGAGGCTGGCATAGAGTGGCATGGAGACATAAAGAGGAAAGAATTTCTTTTCCTTAATAGCAGGACCCAGCCCTGGCGCAGTGATGTTTGTGGGAAAGTAAGACTTTGTCTGGGTCAGAGGTAGGAAGGACTTTCTCAGCCTGCAGAGGACACTGAGGGCTGCTACACAGTGTCCACTCCCCCGGCTCTCCCTTCCTAACCTCCATCTACTCAGGTGTCTACCTCTGCTCACATAATTCTGGGGATGTCAACCCCACCCCCAGCTCTAGGGGACGATCCCGGTGAGTCTAAGCTAATCACGGCAGTCTCATTTCTGCAAAAGTTAGATTTAGAAATGGGTACTTGACCAAAATATTCTGGCCAATGAGACAGCAAGTCTGCTGTGGAATACCTAGAGATCTCCCTCCTTCCTTAGAAAACAACCCTTGAAGAGAGTTTCCCCTTTCCCCCACACATGTTGCCCCGTCTTCCCTAAGCAAAGGGAGGGTTTTCAGGAGGGAAGAGATATGGTTTGCCCGGGGTTAAGTTTAACCAGAGCAGGAAGCATCACGGGGAGATGGGGAGATGGCGGGAAATAACTGCTGGAGGGCTGTGGGTGCACCTGAGGCCCTGCTTCCCAAAGCAGGCAATGGGGCTGTTGTTCCAGTCCTGGCCGCGGCACGGCAACACCACAGCGCCTTGACTCGGGGCGACTTTGCGCTGGGGCGTAGGAAACGGTGCAGGCAGCTGAGGTGGAGCAGCTCTAGAAACGGAGGCAGCTCTTTCTAGCGAAGACTGTGCCGAAACAGCAGCCTCTGTAGAAAGCCTTAAAGCCGCACGCTTGCCTTTTCAGCCACTCATTATAATTACTCACCACTGACATGCTATGTGTGAGGTGCTAAGCACAGTATCAGAAGCAGGGCAAGTGCTCAGTACACATCAGCTACCAGCAGTACTGCAGGCAGCAAAAGATCCCTCCTGGGTAATCTATAAAAGTAACCCCGGGGGATCTGTCTCCCCTTCTCCGCCAGGTGGGAAGTCGGTTTGCCCCGTTGCCTTGTTACGCTTGTAACGCTTACCTTCTTCCTCCGGTGTCTCACTGTGCTGCTGGGCCCCCGGACTGGTGGTGCTGGCAGGGTCCTGGCTGCAGGCTGCATGCAGCCTCGCTGGTCCAAATCCTCAAACTGAGGTTGCTGATCCCAGAAGCACAAACCCCTTGGCTCCATGTCTGCGTCTCTCTGCTTTCAGTCAGACAGGAAACCAAGGCTGGGCAAACCTCCAGGGTTTCAGATAGGCCTTCTGTTCAGGTAAACTTCCAAGGATATTTCTGCTTGGGAACAGTAACAGCTCAGGTTGCTTCCTGGGTTTTGACGTGTGCCTCTGTGAGATACCACCAGGTTTAGAACTGATGTTGTACTCGGAGCGAAAATGCCCACACGTGACTTGAATTAAACAGCCCTTCATGGACGAGAGATGCAAGGCTAACTAATCTCAGGGTGTTAAGCTGACGTTTTCTGAGCGGCACCAAGCCATCTTCCCTGTGGGAGGTAGGTCTTCAGCCCATGTGCTTGTTTCTAACTGAGTTCAGCTTCATGTTGGATACAAAGCAGCTTCCTGGTGTCCTAGGGAAGCAGCACAGTAAGGTGGGAAAATCAGCTTTAGCCTCCTTCTGCCCTGAGTTCAAATCCCTGCTCCAGACCCTGGTAGGTGTGATGAAAGTATTGAATTTCTCTGATCCTATGACCTTCCTCATAGGATTATTGTGAGGATCAAATTAGCATGTGCTGAATGACCAGAATGTAATAAATTCTCCACAGATGGTGGATATTATTTCTAAGGCCCCAAGGAGAGGAGATTGCTATTGCACAAATTTATTTTATAAATCAAAAATAATGTTAATAAAAATAATGGCATTATTGGAAATAGGCTAGTTTGCTCAAGAGAAATGCTTTCAGACTTTCTCATTATACCTGATTCTTTCCACATCTTTCATACTGGTTACCCACAGGCTTAAGAATGTCCTCTAGAAGCAATATATGGGGAAGAAGTTCTTTAAAATGCTACTAAAACTAACAACAGTGTTTTCCAGCTCAATTTGGAAGAATGACTATAGCCCTGGGGGAAAGGAGTTCTTATTTTACCTTTCCAATCAATTCAGTTTTATCAAAAACATGGGGAAACAAACTAGCATTCAAAAACTAGATAACTACTTTGACAAAGAAAGAAATTCAGCATTTGTCCCCTTTGAAAACAGAGCAGGGGCCCTATCCTGACATGGAGATCTCTTTATTCAGGTTCAGCTTCATGAAAACGTGTGATGTTGAAGTATCTGTGAGGATTTGTTCAGCAAATGATATTTGAGCACCAACATTGAAGGGTTCAGTAATCACAGAAAAAGAGCCTGTGTCTTAGGTCAGGTTTGAATCTGAGGGGCTCTAAAGTGAGGCATTTACAGCCAAGAATCTGAAATTCAAAATTCAAAATCGCTCAGTTCGGAGCAGCACTGCATCTCTGGGCCGGCTGTCCCCAGACCATGCCCTTGGGCCATCTCGCTCATTCTTCCACCTTTCTTTCCCTTATGAGAATTTGTCAATCTTACAATCATTTATCAATTGTCTGAGAAATGGCTCTCGTGATATAATTCATGGGACTCCAATTGGTAAGACCTGTTCCTAAAATAATATTTTTTCCCATTTTTATTTTATTTTTTTGCCTTCATTTTTGTTTATTGAGTTATAGTCAGTTTTAACGTTGTGCCAATTTCTGGTGTACAGTACAATTCTTGTCATACATGAATATACATATAATCATTTTCATATTCTTTTTAACTGTGATATTGACTATGTTTCCTGTGCTGTACAGTATAAACTTGTTTATCTATTTTATATATACCTGTCAATATCTGCAAATCTCCACCTCCCAGTTTATCCCTTCCCGCCCCACTCCCTCCAGCAACCACAAGTCTGTATTCTAGGCCTATGTGTCTGTTTCTGTTTTATATATAAGTTCATTTGTCTTCTTCTTTTTTTTTTTTTAGATTCCGTATATGAGAGATATCATACAGTATTTTTCAGTGAAAAAGGAGGAGAAATTAATATCAAAAATCTAAAATAACCAATTAGAAACCAACCACTCTGCTTGATGAATACAAATAAATGTTGGTTTTTGCAAAAGGAAAGTATTGTTTTCTATTTGGAAATAAGTGAACCCTGTCAAGACAGTAAAAAATAAGTTAATTATGAATAAGACAAAGAAATACTTTACAAAAATGTATTATAAAAAGATAATGAACAACTACATACCTATATACTGGCCATGTTAGGCTACATGAATAATTTTCTGGAAACAAAAGTTACAAAATTGAGTCTCGACGGGAGGGGATAGCTCAAGTGATAGAACGCATATTCAGGATGCACGAGGTCCTGGGTTCAATCCCCAGTACCGCTTCTAAAAATAAAATCAAGTGAATAAACCTAATTATCTCCCCCCCATAAAAAAAATTCATGGATCCAAAATTGAATCTCAAAAGGACAGAAACTTCGGACAGACCACTTTCTTAAAAGAAATGGAGAAGCTGGTCACACATCCACCTCGGGTGGCCTGAGGAGCTGATGCCTTTGAGTTGTTGGAAAGCTTGGCAACTATTTTACAAAGGTGTCTTCTCCCCACCCCGGCATCCACCAGCTTCCTCAGGATGAAACTGGGGCTTAAGTTTAAAACACACAAGTAAACATTCCTGTAGACACAGAGCTTATTTGTTTTATATGTAGTACTTTGTGTCTCTTAATCCTTTACCCCTTCTTGTTCCTTCTTCCTTCCCTCTCACCACCAGTAACAACTAGTTTGTTTCTCTATACCTGTGAGGCTGTTTTGGTTTTATTATATACGTTCACTTGTTTTATATTTCAGATTCCACATATAAGTGATAACATCCAGTATTTGTCTTCTCTGTCTGACCTATTCCTCTAAGCACAATATCCTCCAGATAATTCCATGTCATTTCAAATGGGAAAAATGTCATTCTTTTTTATGACTGAGTAGTAGTCCATCCTATATGTATAAATGCAAATAAAATAATTTATATATTACTTATTTATTTATTCATTCATTCATTCATCTATTATTGGACACTTAGATTGCTTCCATTTTTTTGGCTATTGTAAATAATTCTGTTATATATATTGAGGTGCAATTATCTTTTTGAATTGGAGTTTTTCTTTTCTTCAAACATATATCCAGGTGTGGAGTTTCTGGATCATATGAGTTTTATATTTAGGCTTTGAGGAAGCTCCATGTTTTTCCCAAAATGGCTGCAAAAATCTACATTCCCCCCAATGCTGTACAAGGTTTCCCTTTCCTCCACTTCCTCGTGAACATCTGTTACTTGTGACCTTTCTGATGATGGCCGTTCTGGCAAGTGTGAGATGATATCTTATCGAGGTTTTGATGTGCATTTCTCAGATGATTAATGATGCTGAGCATCTTTCTTGTGCCTGTGGACTATCTGTATGTCATCTTTGGAAAAATGGCTATTTAGTGTTTGTACCCATTTTTTAACGAGACGTTGTGTGCTATTGAGTTGTGTCAGTTTTTGTATATTTTGGATATTACCCCTAATCAGATCTGAACTGCAGATATTTTCTCCCATTTCATACCTCAGCTTTTCAGTGTGTGCATGGTTTCCTTGGCTGTGCAGAAGCTTTTCAACAAGATGTAGCCTCAGTTGTTAATTTTTACTTTTATTTCTTCTATTTTTTGTAGTCAGAGCCAACAATTAAAAACCAAATCTGATGTTAAGGAGCTCACTACCTATTCTTTCTTGGTGTTACATGGTTTCAGGTCTTCTATTCAAGGCTTTAATCCATTCTGACTTCTGTTTTTGGATGATGTAAGAGAGCAGTCCAGTGGGATTCTTTTGCATGTAACTGCCCAGTTGTCCACACGCTATTTATCGTAGAGACTGTCCTTTCCCCGACTCTGCATTTTAGGCTACTTTGCTGTGAATTTCTTGACCATACATGTGTGGATTTACTTCTGGGCTCTGTAGTCTATTCCATCGGTCCAAGTGCCTGTTTTTATGCCAGTACCATACTGTTTGGGTCACTACACTTGTGGCTTGCTTTCTCCTTCTCTAAATTACATGTGGAAAACCAGCAGGGGCCAGGGCTCCTGAGTAGTGCAGGGCCTTTTCTCCTGGGGTCGCCCAGGGCTGTAGAGCCCACTGGGATACCTGCTAGGCAGTTGCAGGATGCGTCATGGGAATGGGAACCTGAGGTTTTCTAGAGCCCCAGCTTCCTGCCACTTCCCAGGCAAGTCCTGGGGCCCATAAAGCCAGGCTGACATCTCCCAGGATTATGGAAAGAGCCCTGGGGGAGGAACCGAGGGCCCAGGGCAGAGCAACCTCCAGCATTTGAGGTAAACCTGAAGAAGTCACAGGTAAAGAGCTCAGTGTGCTCCCAGCCTAGGGCTTTTGAAGGTGGGGCAGGGGGTGGTCCTTGGAAGAACAGACAGAGGCCAGAGTGGCTGGACTGAAGGGAGCAAGGCCAGGTGGGCTGCTGGCAGGAGGAGGGCCTTCACGTCTGGCTGAGGATCGTGGCTTTTCCCCAAAGTGCCTCTGAGAGATTTCCTGTGTGACAGTAACAGATTTGTCTTTTAACCATCCCTCCCTTGGGTCCGAGGGAGTGAGAAAGGGAAGCAAAGAGCATGAATCCAGGACAGTGTCAGTGGTGGCCTGGACAGGGAGGGGAGGGAGATGCAGAGGGGTGATGAATGCACTTGGAGTTGGGACCCAGGAACAGGGGAGGAACTGGCTGCATGTAGGGATGAGGAATAAAGAGGGAGCAGACAGAGCCCCAGGGTCTGGTTTGAGCAGGTGGGGAGATGGAGCTACTGCATGGATGGGGGAAGGGTGGGAAGAGAGTTCCAGAAGGCACATAACCTTGGACACTTATGAGATTAGACCAATTCTGACACACTTTATTTTTACATTGACGCGTATTTGATTTACAGTGTTGTATAAGTCCGTGGTGTACAACATAATGATTCAGTTATACATGTATATATGTTCTTTCTCACATTCTTTTCCATTATAGGTTATTACAAGTTACTGGATATAGTTTCCTGTGCTGTACAGCAGGTCCTTTTTTTTTTTTTTATCAATTTTGTCTATACTGCTATGTATCTGTAATCCCACACTCCTGCTTTCTCCCTCCCCACCACCACTTTCCCCCTGGTAACCACAGATTGTTCTCTATGTCTGTGAGTCTGATTCTGTTTTGTCAATAAGGTTACTTGTATTTTTTTTTTGATTCCACGTATAAGTTATATATTTATATTTCTCTGTCTGACTTACTTCACTGAGTATGCTAATCTCTGTGTCCATTCCATTTAGCTGGAAACAACACTCTTTTACCCCCTGTAGTGACTACCTAGTATTCCGAGGTGTACGTATACCACGTCTTCGTTACCCACTCACTGTAGACAGACACTGACTGCGCTTCCACCTCTTGGCTGTCGTAAACAGAGCTGACGTGAATATTGAGCTGTATGTCTGGGAAGTCTAGAGATTATTATACTACGTGAAGTAAGTCAGACAAAGAGAAATATTATGATATAATTAATATGAGGAATCTAAACAAAGGTAAAAGTGATTCCATCTTATAATGAAGTCACTGGGAGGAACTGCTTCCCGGGGGTTTCAAGCAGGATGCGGTACTACTGGTGACAAAGAAAGACTCTGTGCCTGTTGACCTGGACTCTGGTAATACTGGGTTTGGATAAAACCTGACAGCCAACCTGACGCCTGGGGAGAGTGACTTAAGGACAGGAACATAAAGGAAGCAGCAGATGAGATTGACAAGCCTGTCTGGTGATGGCAGCCATCATCTGCCTGTCTGTCCCTGAGCCACTGTGCATCCAGCCAGCGAAGCCCAGCCTGCCATTCTGTGTGCCCCATGAAGGGGACAGTCTCCTGCCTCCAGCACTGTGGTTTTGAGTGTAGGCAGTTGAGCCAGACTGCCTATGAGTCTTTGATTCCATCTCCAGCCCCTGCTACCTGTATAACCTGAGTCATGGTGCTCTGACCTGCTATACAAGACCTCAACCCCTTTCATCAGCTTTTCTTTGGAAATTAGAAACCCTCAGGCCTCAGGATGCTCTTGCCTAACCCTCCCAAGTGCTGGCAGTTTTCTGCTGGCCACACAGAGAGTGAGCACTGGCTTATAAGCCTAAAAACACAACACACACACACAGAGACACACAGACACACAGACACATACACACGAAGATTGACATTAAATATGTGCCATGGGGTGGGATCAAGAGAAAAACAGACACAGAGGAGGAAATAAGAGGAAGAAACGGTACTGGAGTCATCATCTAAAGGTGAGACCACTCCTACACTTTTCAGGTCTTATCTGACAAGTGCCTGAGGATGTCCCTAGAAGTACCGTGTAGAATCCCCCCCACTGTGCAGGGGGGGAGACACACAGGCCTGGACAGACACCAGGACTTATCCAGGATGGAGAACAGGTAAGGAGGAGGAACTGAGTCTGGAAGCCAGTGCGTCCCCTCACAGCTGCACACAGAGCCTCCCCGGGAGCCGTGGAGAGGGTGGGGCTGCTGTAACTGTGGAAGAGGTGGGTCTGTGTGGAGAAGGGGGTGAGCAGAGGGCTGTGTGTGGAGGTGTTGTCTGAGGAGGGGGTTCCAGGAAGTGGACCCCAGGAAGTGACGTCACTTCCTTGATAACAGACCCCAACAGAATTGGAACCCAGTAACCAGGCACCCACATTCTAGTGACGGCCCCTGAGCCAGCTCACTTGGCTGGAGGACAGTTCACAGAGAAACATGTTCTCCTTCTGTGTCCTGAACTCCTGGGCTTCACCTTCAGGAAAACCTGGCATGACAGGTGTCTCAGAGGTTGTAGGTTTTGGTTCAGCCAGCAACCAGGCCACCTCTGGACTTTAACCAGGAGGTCACCTAAGGTAAAAAATGTGGCCTGGAGCAGGCCAATCTGGGCCCAGCCTCCTCTGGGAGCCCTCCCTGGGCAGGCCCACTTCCCCTCATCTGCATGTGGGGGAAGGGGGACTTGAGGGGAGGTGTCCCCTCTGGGCAGGAACAGGCTGTTGAGCACTTGGTAACCTGGTGGTCCTGTCATGGCCACACCCAAGGACAGGTCTGACTGGGGAGAAAGAGGAATCCTGAGGGACATCTTACATGTGCCAGTGGGAATCCAAGGGCTTCAGGTTGTCAGCTTTTTTGTCACTAATGTAGATCTGCGCAGAGTGGTATGTGTGAGTCTGGTGTGGAGATGTCCTGTGGATCTGAGAACCAGCCGAGACATTCAGAAAGGGCTCTGAGGTTTCTGCCTGGCTGCTGGGGACTGTGTTTGCAGGACTCCACACAGGAGATCACGCAGGACCTTGTTCATGGAGTCCCCTGCTCCATCTGCTCGTAAGAGTGGCAGCGGTCCCAAGACACCAACAGAACCCAGGACGGGCTCAGGGTGAGTGCAAGCAAGGAGACTCTACACCCTGGAAGCCCTGGGTCCAAGAACTGCCCTCCACCTCTCCTGGTCTCCCTCTTGAGACCTGCTGGCAAAGGAACCTGATTCCCCATCTCTCCCACCCGCCCTCACAGCCCAGGCCCTGCCTTAGCCAGATGCAAAGTCAACGTCCACATATTAGAATCTCTGAAAGAGCCTTTGATAGAATTTCAGTTCATGTTACGTCAAGGGTGTTTCTGTGTTTCTGTACAGATGTTCATGTTTTCCTTCCATCCCCACGTGTCCATGTTGGACTGACAATCCTGATCCCACACACTCCGGGATCAGCCTCTGGGTTCTCAGCTCTAAAATGAGATGCTTTGATAGCAGTCGAGGGGATGATGTAGTTAATAGAGGGAGGTGCTGTCAACACTGGGCTGACACAATGACCTGAGAAACTGATGCACTTGATCATCACCCACTGACACTTTTCCTGGTGATGCTGAGAACCTTTATTCTGCCGCGAGTGTTCTTGTCCGACCTCTTGGCACAAGTCCCTGAGGCCTGTGGATTCAATCTGAGCTCCAGCCCTAAACCCCATGGTGGTCCATGGTGTTGCCTCTGACTCATGTCTCTCCTCTGTTCCACCCCAGGGGGAAGATGTGTCAACAGGGAGCAGGAATGAGGACTGCATGGTGTGGAGCATCCAGAGAGACAGACTGGAGATGCTTGTGGCAAACCTGGTGCCTGCTGCCCTGGGAAGCAACCCCTCCTTCCTACACACATTCCTGGGCACCTATAGAGCTTTGGCCACTGCCTAGAAGGTGCTAAACCTTCTATTCCAAAGGTGAGCACTCTGCCCTCATGGGACATTGGTGATTCAGCCACATACTAGTGGTGAGATGTGGGAATGTCACTCCACCAACGTGAACCTCAGTTTGTCACTGTGCACCCTCGGGTGAGAGAGCATCAGGCCCTAGGATGATACTAGGAACAGAGAGGGCCCTTCACAGAAAGTGCTTTCTGGGGCCCTGGCCCCTGGAAAGGTCAGCGGAAGGGGCTGTGGTTGTGCTAACTGGTCATCTCCTCCTGCCCTTGAGGCAGCCTCTGCCTCCTGCATCACTGAATGTGGCCTTGGGTTAAAATGTTTTCCTATTTCAAGTGTAACTCATGATTCCATTAGCTGCCCCTGTCCTAGGTCAGTGAGAGCAGGGATCCCTGGGAGGGAGAAGTGGGGTCCTAGGCCCACTCAGCTCTGTGTGGTGGGATTGGTTGGGCTCACTCATTCCTCAGGTATATAGGAAGGCCCACCAGGGACAGGCACATTTATGGGAACAACAATCATTTAACGCACTGAGCTGACAACAGCCCTGCCCTCCAGGGCTTCCATACTCCCGGGAATCACACTGTCACACTAGACATCACATCCAGGTCATGTGCTCAGGACAGTCCATGTGACACAGTCCTGGCCTCCTCTAGATATGGATACATCCTCCCTTACACTGGTGAGGATGGACCCCTGTATGAGCTGAAATGGGGAGTTTCTTTGATTGAAGAGAGGGGCTCCCTTGCCTAAGTAAGTGTGGAGCTGTGGACTGTGTTGATAAGTTTGGGGGGGCAAACCCTGAATCCCACACAGCCTATGGTTTTGGCTTGAGAGTAGAAGTCTTGGGGCTTCTTCTGGCAGAGAGGAAAGGAGACACAGAGAGCTGTGGTGCTGTGAGGGGCATCTGGGAGGTCAGAGGGCAGAATCAGCCCCTAAGTGAACCCACAGCCATCCCCTCTCCATCCCAGGCCTGCCCCCACCCCCTTCCTGGGACCCAGAACACAAAGGGTGGAGAGCATCCTGCCCACCCTCTGGTGGAGCCTCAATGGTGGGGACTCAGCTGGTGCTCAGGGGACCCAGTGAGCCTCAGGGGACAGCTGAGTCCACCCTTTGGGAGGTGAGTGGCAGGGACAGGAGGGGACCCAGGCAGGGTCCCTGGAGGATTAGGCAGCAGGCAGGTGCAGGAGCTAAAGTCTGGGGTGTGAGGAGGCCCACGGGAAGCCTGGGAGGCAGACACAGCCTGTCTGTTCCCTCCTGGATCGGACACTCATAGAGCAGCTCCTGTGTTCCCAAGACGGCAGTGCCCAGAGCATACAGCCTGCCTGTCCTCACAGAGGTGCCGTCCAGTGGGGAGGGGCTGGGGGGACAGAGCAGTGTGACAGGCGTCCCTGAAAAGGGGAGAAGTGGTCAAACCACAGATAAAGGGAAGTCCCTTCAGAAGGCTTGTAGCAGCCCCTCCTCTGAGTCCAGGCCCTCCTCTGCACAGACTGCCAGGTGAGATGGGACATGGAGCAGAGCCGGCCTCTGGATGGGCAGGAGCCAAGGGCAGAGTGGCCATGTCCCTGCAGGGCTGCCATGCAAGCACAGCATGGGAGGCAAGGCCAGGCCTGTCACTCTGCTTCCCCACTATCACCCCCAGGGCCATGTCCTCCGTCCTGTGCACCTGGCTGCGCCAGTGCCCAGAGGATTTCCACCAGCCCCCAGAATTTCCCTGCCTGAAGATGGTACTGGCTTATGCAGAGCTGAGCATACCTGGCTCAGACCTGGAGCACCAGGCCCATTTTCTGGCACAGCTGGAGCTCCCAGAGGCAGAGGATGATGGTGGGGACCATGCAGGGTGGGTGATGGGGTGAGTCAGGACGGGAAAGCACTGGACCCCACAGAGCAGAGCCTCCTGAGGCTGGAACTGGCCCAGGAGCAATGCGGAGCCTCAGACCATTTGCCCTGGACTGCATCTGAGAATGCTTCTTGGGCATGGGCTCTTGGACTGAGGCTTCACTGCCTGGCAGTGAGGACTTGCCTGTTTTGGGGAGAAACATGGAAAAGCAGTCCTATTGATGACAGTTTCCCGTCTTAGAGCTACAGCAGCAGCTCAGAGCAAGCTCTGGAAGCACCTGGAGACCTAAAGCCTGCTGCACGTCTCCTGCCCAGGACAGCTCCAGAGCCAGAGCCTGCTCCTGCCCCAGCTCTCATTTAAGTTCAAAGCCAGGAAAAGCACCTGCACAGGCTCCAATTCTAGAGGAGGTTCAGGCAACAGCTATCCTCCATCTCAGAGCCCGAAACATCAGGAAAAGCTGCTCGAGCACTTCCTCTACCACCTCAGCCAGCTGCCTGCCCGGCCTCACATCCAGAGCCTCAGCCAACCTCAGCAAGAGCTCCCCCACCGGCCCTGGGGCGCCATTGTGCTTTGGCCCAGCTGTGACCCCACAGGGTTATCCAGTTCTAGATCAGAGACCACAACACACCCAGTTCTCCTGGTTACTCAGGTGCTAGAGCCAGGTCCTCCCCGGATACACCTAGAGCTGCTACCCGATCAGCAAGGAGCTCCAGCACGCGCAGTGCCTTCAGGGCCGGGGGCTGAGCTGCCCCGGGTGCCAGCAGCAGCACTGGAGACGTCCTTCCCCTTCCCTGTAATTCCTTATTTAAAAAAAATAAATTTGTTCTCTTACATACACTAAATTATTTATTCTATGATATACAGTTACTTTCAAGTTTAATTTTTTGATTATTTTATATTGTACGTGTACTTGGCATTAAGTACATTCACAATGTTACATAACCCCCTTTAATATCTATTCCAGAACATTTTGATCAAAGGAAAGTGCTGTAAGTATGAGTCAGGCTCTGCTGCCTCCCCTCCCCTTCAGTGCTGGCACACCCACTGTGCCTGATGTGGCTGTGAATTTACAAGCCCTGGTTATTCTTACTGGTGATATCATATTACAGTAGCCTGTTGTGTCTGGCTGAGTAATGTATGAGAAGACTGATTATCATGGGGTTTTTTGCTTTAAATATAAATTTTAAATATTAAAAATAAGGTGTGTCACCAAATTAAAGACAAGGCCTTGGATGTGTTCCCTCCAGCGGAATTTCCTAGCTGCAGCAGCGGCTCCCACTTGAGCTCATATGAGCAGAAACAGTTGTAACAAAACATATCAGGTGCTCAAGGAAACTACGTGAAGGCCAGAGCTTCAGGTCAGGAGCTTCAGAGCTGAGCACAGGCCCTTCCACCCCTCAGGCTCCCCCAGCAGTGACTCCCTGCCTTGTTCCTGGTCCAGAACCCCCATGGCTAACATCCTGTCATTCAGCTTCTGCAGGGGAAGGGACTCTGCCTTTTGCCCAAAAGCACAAGTGGCGAGGAAGGAGGGCCAACATGTCCATCAAAGTAAGGTCAAGGGGGTCCCATGGTCTGAGTTAGTGAGACCACGGTCAGTGACCTCCCTCCTCGCCGCCCAGAGATGGAGCCCCCGGTGCAGAGAACATAGGTCCTCACAAAGGAAATTCCAAGGTCTCCCAAGAGGGGGAAAAACAGAAGCCCTTGTTTAAATTGGGAGCAGATGAAGCAGAGATTCAAGGGCCCAGGGGAAGGCCTGCTTGGGCTGAGGCTCTACCCTGAGGCTTAGGAGCACAGGCTCTGGGTTGGTTTGTAGGATGTTACTAAGAATCATCATTCCAGAGTCTCTATGTAAAACCAAATTTGCCCCTAGAAAACACATTCAGTACAGATCCCTGAACATCCCTTTTCTACCTTAGACCCTGTAGAAGGTTGAGATGTTGTGTAGCTCATAAGTAGAGAGAGTGATAGGGGATGTGGTGTCAGAGTCAGGGCAGCTCAGGTTGTCTGACTTGGCCAGACGGGACCACTCTCATTGGATGCCGATATTTCCCTAATAGAGCAGAAACCCCAGAATACCACAGGCGTAGAGTGGTAAGGTTTTTCCTTTCTCATGGAAAAGAACTACAAGTGTAGAGAGTTCATACTGTCAACAGCACACCACAGTAGTCAGCCATTATCCATCTTTCAGACCCTTTCAGTATCTTTAGCTGGTGTCCATCCTCAAGGCTGTCTCTTGGTCCAAAATGGCTGCTGGAGCACCAACCTTGTCCAGTCCCCGTGTCTTTACCTCTGAGGCAGGAATGAGGAAAGAGGAAGGGTCAAAGGGCCAACTCAGCTGCATCTACTCTATCTAAACAGTCTCCCCAAAACCCACACAGCCCACTCGATCCTTTTGCTCACTTCTAATCTGCCTGACGTTCATCTGGCCACTTTCAGCTACAAGAGACCTTAGGAAGTTAACCATTGATTTGGAGAATTTGTCCTCATTTAGATGACTTTTCTCTTCTTAAGTAAAAAAACTAATGAAAGCCATGTGGTGATGACCTGGGCTGTTTGCTTACACTAAACACCAAGAAGAAGGGGAGGAGATGGAGTGATTTTCAGATGAGTTGGGTTTCGTTTACCCACCACAGAGGCCCTCTGCTTGGTGTCTCTTCATTCCCAGGGGAATTAGAGATGCAGTTTCTAACCAGGATTTTCTTGTGGCAAAGATGCTTTCATTTCCCAGGCAGGCGATTGGATCTACAGTGGGGTTTTCATCTGCCTGTTCCTTAGAAGCAGCTCAGAGAAGATCCTCTTCTGTTCTCTAATGAGGTGGGCAGAGGTGGAGGAATAGGAACTTGGGGAAGCAGTATGTCAAAAAAACTGGATCAAAAATTGAGATCTGCCAAAAAAAAAAAAAAAAAAACTCTGTCATCAAAAATTAGGCGTATTGGACACCCACACTTTCAGCCTAGAAGTACATAGGACATCAAGGTGATTATTAGTAAAAATAGTTCACATCCAATAAAACTCCACATGGTCAAATGCATTACTCACTGATGACGCAAGGAAAATGTACTACTGAACAATTTTGGTACCTGCTGTTTGACTCAGGTCAGTTGACGGGATCCAAATAATGTTCACTAAGGAAATCTTACAAAGGCAGACTGTAGTCATTAAATTATGTTTTGGACAAGAAATCTTACCACGTATTTCTTTTACATTTGATCCCAAGTGAAATACTTTCAGTAAATGAAAAATAAACATGGCTATCCCTGCGGCAGTCCTGAGGCTGGGAGCCGCCCCCAGCCCCCCACCCCCCCCCAGGAGCCAGTGCGCAGGCGTGAGCAGAGGCAGGTGTGAGGGCTGCGGGGAAGGGGATTCACCCCTGAACTGTGTGGGTGCCTGGGAGGCCCGGGATCGTGACAAGGAAGTTGAAGATTGAGTGGGTCACTGACTATGTGACCCTCCCGGCGGCCGGGGAGTAGCACAGAGGCTGGTAAGTGCAGCTCTGCCTGTCGCTCCTCCCCGCCCGCCTGCGCGCCAGCAAGGGGCCCGAGTCTCCAGCTGCCAGGCCTCGATCCTACCCCGGTCCTCGGCTCCGGGGCCGCCGCTACCAGTCGCAGCCGCTCCGCTGTCGGCAGCGTAAGGCCGTTGGGCTCGGGCCACGAAGGCGTGTGTTGAGTGGAGGGCGTCCCTCCTGCGCGCGCCCCGGGCCCACAGGGCAGCGGGGCCGTCCCTTCGGGAGCCTGCGTTGGGGGACGGGGCGGGGCGGGACCTGGCCTGGGGCTGCGGGGCCCGGACTCGGCCACTTGCCCCGAGGCTCGCGGGCTCTGGACCAGGCGGCCGCCCGAGAGGATCCACAAAGTCGGGGCCGCGGGGCTCAAGTCTCCCCTCGAAGTGTCCAGAGCTGTGATGTTGCCTTTGGATTCTGGTTGCGCATAGATGGTGGGTGCGGAAACCACATGATGTCCCTGGACCACCAGCCGCCTGGAGAGTGTATTCAGATAGCACTTCTTAAAAGACTTAAGGGGTAGGATCAGATCCAAAAGGCTCCAGGTTACCTTTGAGCATTTTCCCACTTTATTGACAGAAATGACAATTACTGAGTCCCAGAGCGCCTCCTGGAGGGCAAGTTGTGACATACTAACATCTATCCAAAATTAGAAAGACATGGCCATTTTGACATTTTTGCATCTCGAGGGCCTTTTGAACAGTGTGTATGTGTGTGTTTCCTGTTGGTGGTACTCTTTTTCAGCAACAGGCCATCTTTTGGAGAAGCAAGTTTACTCTAAGTTCAATGAGCATTTTGAGCAGTTATCATAGACACTCAAATATTTGAAAATTCAAATTAAAAGGCTTGGTGGCTTTTTGTTTTGGGGGGTCCTGTGATAAATTTTGCACGATGAAGGGAAGCCTATGGAAGCAGGAGAAATGCTTATTTCATGACACTCTGCTATGCACTGTTGCAATTTTGAGTATCTAATTGCAGTTGAATCTCAGGTTGGCTCCAGCAAATGAGTATGCTTTTAGAATACTTTGTTGTTTGTCCTCTGGATTTTTATGTGCTATTTTTTTGGTACAAACATGCCTCGTTAGCAGGCTTCAAATCATAATAGAAGGTTGTTAAAACAAGGGATCACTGTAATTTACAATGGTTTGTAAGATAGTCTTTATTAAAATTTTTTCTTGATGCACCAAATTTTCTACACAAAACACTCAGAAATGACTTAAAAAAAAAAACCTACTACCCTTTGTCTCTGTTAGTGAGGCAGCCAGCACATCATCTCACTGTTGAAGACAATGACCTGCGACTGAAAGATGGAGATGGAGTACAGAAGAGTCTCCTGACCTAGAAGTGGCCATGGCCTGTATCCACCAAGAGGTCGCTCCCAGTCAATGAGTCTTTCCCAGGCAGCATGGGATTTTAATTACTGTCGTCTCGGTGTAGTGAATTTTTGACAGAGGCATTTGCCAGTGATTGTGTTTTATGAAAGAGCCCTGCCTGTGAGGACCTAAGAGAGGCAGAGACATGTTCATCAGGCATCAACCACAGCAAAGATGAGGCAAGAAGAGTAAAAGAGAGCAAATTAAAGGGGAGAGAGAGAAGAACAGAGACACTGTGACAAAGACAGAGACTGACAGGGAAAAAAAGAGACAAAGACAGGTGTAAGGAGAGACTCAGAGATCAAGACAAAAATACCAGCAAGGAAACTGCCGGGGCTGACAGTGAGAGGAAGGTGGAGAGACAGGGTTTGTTAGCCAGCTCATCCTGGCCTTGGGAAGGCCAGCACTGTCTCCCCAGTCCTGGGTACAGGGAAGATGACTGCAGGAGAAATGATTCCTTTCTTTGACTGCAGATGGTGTGTTTTCTGGAATTCTGTGTTCTTATTCAGAGAGAAAAGTATTGTTCTTCAGATAGTCTAGAAACACCACCAGGGGACAGCTGGAGCCTACCCCAGACTGCAGCGTGGTACCAGCACAGGTCTTTCTAATGCCACCTGCTTCTTGGTCTTTCTAGGTGCTTTGGTGAGTCTCCTGATATCAGGATGTCATTGCTTTAAATAATGTCCTGAATTGTACTGGAGCTGTTTTTGTTGGGACTTGGAGTCCTGAGAGGGTACTGGTACATTTCCTAGGCAGGGACCTAGGGGGAATATTGAAAGGAAGTGGGTTGGCTGTCCTTTTTCAATATTAGGCTTAAACTGGGAAGATTATGTACATTTGGTCTGAACAAACACTTTGCTGGTGACATGAGGGACTGAGTGTGCTCATCTCTGAAGAAAAGGAATCTGCTTTTTCGGGTCACAAGATGTCCTCTGGCAACTGAGAACCCAGTGGAATGTCTGTGGATCTGTCTTCTTGATGGGTAGTGTTTCTGCAGGGGATCCCACTATAGCAATTCTGTCAATTCTGCCGGACAGTGGGCACCGTAAGGCCGATCACCTAGTGCTCCAAATCCCCCCAGCCGTTCCTGCTGGAGAGGGACAGATGAGAGAGTCCAACAGACCCAAGAAGAACTCCTTAGGGAGCTAGACTCAGAAGCAGCACACTTTGGATCCATCACTAGGCCCTCAGAAGGTTGTTCAGATCATAGCTGATTTAGGATACCAAGTTAATGATGGGAAACTGTAGCTCAAAAGCTGAACAGCTCCTGGAGAGGCAGCCACTTGTTGGATCTCTGGCTGGCTTCTTCTCTTGCCAATGCTGGCAAGAACTCAACTCTGAAATGCCAGGATGGAGCTCTTTCGACATCCCAAAACTGTAGAGAAAGCTGACTTGATCAGACATCTTTTCAAAATGCTGACCCTGAGAGAAGAAAACTAATCCTAGGAGAAAAATTGAAGTTATAGCTCTTATCGTGTCCTTGAAATATATACACAGCCCCCATCACCTAAGACTACACACTTGGCTTAATTAGCAGAACCTGAAAGTGAAAACAAAAAAAGAGGCTTTTTGAATTGTTTTTTCTTTTTATTGAGTTATAGTCAGTTTACAATGCTGTGTCAATTTCTGGTGTACAGCACAATTTTTCAGTCATAAATTAATATACATATATCCATTTTCATGTTCTTTTTCACCAAGAGCTATTAGAAGATCTTAAATATATTTCCCTGTGCTACACAGTATAAGCTTGTTTATCTAGTTTATATATACCTCTCAGTATCTACACATCTCAAACTCCCAGTCTGTCCCTCCTACACCCCTCCCCCATGGCAACCACAGTTTGCATTCTATGTCTGTGAGTCTGTTTCTGTTTTGTATTTTAGTTTACTTGTCTTCTTCTTCTTTTTTTTTTTTAGATTCCACATATGAGTGATAATCATATGATATTTTTCTTTCTCTATCTGGTTTACTTCATTTAGAATGACATTCTCCAGGGAACCCATATTACAGCAAATGGCATTATGTTGTCATTTTTATGACTGAATAGCATTCCACTGTATAAATATACTACATCTTCTTTGTCCAGTCATCTGTAAGTGGACATTTAGGTTGTTTCCATGTCTCAGCTATTGTAAATAGTGCTGCTATTAACATTGGGGTGCAGGTGTCTTTTTGAATTAGGGTTCCACCTGGATATATGCCCAGAAGTGGGATTGCTGGGTCATATGGTAAGTCTATTCCTAGTCTTTTGAGGAATCCCCATACCGTTTTCCACAGTGGCTGCACCAAACTGCATTTCCACCAGCAGTGTAGGAGGGTTCCCTTTTCTTGACACCTTCTCTAGCATCCATTATCTGTGGACTTTTGAATGACGGCCATCCTGACTGGTGTGAAGTGATACCTCACTGTAGTTTTGATTTGCATTTCTCTGATAATTAGTGATATTGATCATCTTTTCATGCGCCTCTTGATCATTCATGTCTTCCTTGGAGAATTGCTTGTTTAGGTCTTCTGCCCATTTTTGGATTGGGTTGGTTTTTTTTTTTCTTACTAAGTCATATGAACTTTTTATATCTGGAGATCAAGCCCTTGTCAGTTTCACCCATTGCAAATATTTTCTCCCATTCCAAAAGATATCATTTTGTTTTGCTTATTATTTCCTTTGCTGTGCAAAATCTTGTAAGTTTAATTAGGTCCCATGTGCTTATTTTTGCTTTTATTTCTATTGCTTGGGTAGACTGCCCTAGGAGAACATTGCTGAGATAAATGTGACATAACGTTTTGCCTGTGTTTTCTTCTAGGAGGTTTATTGTGTCTTGTCTTATTTTTAAGTCTTTAACCCATTTTGAGTTTATTTTTGTGTAGTGTGACAGAGTGTTCTAACTTCATTGATTTACATTCTGCTGTCCAGTTTTCCGAACACCATTTGCTGAAGAGACTGTCTTTATTCCATTGCCTCCTTTGTCAAAGATTAATTGACCAAAAGTCTGTGGGTTCATTTCTGGGCTCTCTGTTCTGTTCCATTGATCCATATGTTTGTTTCTCAGGAGTGCCAAAGGGACTCTTCTCCCTTGAACAGGAATTAGACTTGTGAGAAGAGGGACAAATCATGAGATTTCACACCACCTCACTAGGATGAGGGGTGATCACCTATGGGAGCCTGGGCGACTGCTGGCCTGAGAAGGGAAGCCACACAGACAGTAAAGAACAGCTTTTATTCTCAGGGATGCCACAGGAATTTTTCTCCCCTGAACCAAGGACTTAAGTCTTGTGAGAAAAGGTGCAAATCTTGCAAGATTTGACTCCAACTAAAGAGGATTCAGGGTGATCACCTGAGAGAAACTGGGCTACAGCTGGCCTGAGAAGTGAAGGCATACAGACAGGAAAGGAAAGCTTTAACACTCAGGAGAGCCAAAGGGATTCCTCTTGCTTGAGTAGGGGACTCAGGCTCTCGAGAAAAGGGGCAGCTCTCCTGAGACAGCTGGGGCTTCTGAGAGGATGTGTGCTCACTGAGATGAGTCAGACTGGATTCACGATCATGTGAGAAGAAAATGCATCCTTACAAAGATAGGTGCTGTCTCCGGAGCTATGAGTAACACCATCTGGTGATGGAGCCCTTTCATCCCTTCAGAAGAAGAACCAACCTGATTTCCAATAAGGGGAATGATTTTGTGCCAAAGGAGAGGCCTGAATTCAGCAAGAAGAGGAGCAAATCTCACGAGACATGGCTTAACCTTAAGAGGTTTCAGGATGACCACCTGAGAGAGGCTGCGATACAGCGCGCACGAGAAGGGAAGATACACAGACAGTAAAGAAAAGCTTTTATTCTCCGGAGGGCCAAGGGATTACTCCCCCCTGAACAGGGGACTGGGTCTAGTGAGAAAAGGGGAAAATCTCGTGAAATTGCTGAGGCTTCTGTGAGACGATATGTGTTTACTGAGCCAAGGGAAGCTGGATTCATGCTCCTCTAAGTGCAAAACTCATCCTTATAGAGGATAGGATTAGGTCTTGGGAGTGAAAAAGGGCACCATCTGAAGATGGAGTCCGTTCTTCCCTCCAAATAAAGGACAGGCCTCATTTCCAATAAGGGACGTGACTTTCCCATATAGGAGCAGCAAGAATCCGTGTAAAAAGTGGCAACTCTCATGAGACTTGGCCCCACCTGAAGAGGATTCTTGGTGATCACCTGAGAGAGGCTGGGCTACTCCTCGCCTGGGTAGGTAAGGAATACAGACAGTAAAGAAAAGCTTTCATTCTAAGAGTGCCAAAGGGAGTTATCTCCCATGATCTGGAGACTTACTCTCTTGAGAAAACTGGGGCCTCTCTCAAGATCTGGCTCCACATGATTAGGATTATTGGGGATCACCTGTCACAGACTGGGCTACTGCTCGCCTGAGAGGGCCAGCCATACAGAATGTAAAGAAATGCTATTATTCTCAAAAGGGCAGAAGGGATTCTCTCCCCAGATCAGGGGACACAGTCTCAGGAGAACAAGGGGCAAATCTCACGAGGTTTGTTCCACCTAAAGATTATTCTTGGTGATCATCTGAGAGGCTAATTCTGGCCTGAGAAAGGAAGTCATACAGAGAGTGAAGTAAAGCTTTTATTCTCAGTGGCTCAAAAAGGTTTCTCTCTTCTGAACAGAAGACTCAGTCTTGAGAGAAAAGTGGAAAAACTCATGCAATTTTGCTCCACCTGATTAAGATTAGGGGCGATCACCTGTGAGATGCTGGGCTGCTTTTTGCTTGAGGAGGGACGCCATACAGACAGTAAAGAAAATATTTTATTCTCAGGCAGGCCAAAGGGAATTTTCTCCCCTGTACAGAGGACTTAGTCTCATGAGGAAAGGGGCAAATCTCAGGAGATTTAGCTCCACTTGAAGATGATTCAGTGTCATAACCTAAGAGAGGCTGGGCTACTGCTCAGCTGACACTTTCCACCGCCGCCACTGAAACCTATGCACTCCTCTCCACAAAAGAGGCACATCAGTGTCACCCATGGCTCTGTGACTTTTTTTCTGTCTGCCAGATTCTGTCAACCTGCCAGGCCTTAAGAGAATGCAATACACCACCCCTCCCCTATCTCTTAAAATGTAGAAAGCTCTTGATTTCCTCTACATGAAACCTCTTTTTAATGCCTTGATTGATTTAGAAAATGCCACAAAACGTGGAGAAGACAATGACGATCGCTTCTGACACCATCTCCATGTTCTCCCCCGCCCTCCTGCAGCTAAAAGCTGCCACGTGGCCCTCTCTGAAAAACTATCTTGGCTGAAGCTCTGATCCTGGATGATAAAAAGATAAAGACCCCAGGAGAAAGACTTTTCCCTTCCCACTTCCCCATTCTTCCTTCAGACCTGGAATGTGGACAGCAGATCCAGAAGAGGCTGTGATGTGACCTTGAGGAGCCAAGCAGAGACTGACAGCCTCACCCCAGGTGGCAGTGCTGCCAGATGACAGTGGTCGGCTTTCTCAGCCCCGGACACAGGACACACGAGACAGTTCAACCGTTGACTAGTTCAGCTCCTGCAGTAAAGTTTTCAGTTATTAGTAACACAAATGCTAACTGTTAACCACCAACATGAATCGACTGTTTATCTTATGATGTTTCTCTTCCTATCATTTTCTCTATTCATTTTTAAATACAAGCTGACAAAAGGATCATACATGAAATTATTTTATTTTTCATTTGTTTATTATCTGTCTCCCCATAGAGGGATAAGACTCACGAAAAGAAAGATAGGGTGTATCTCATTTATGATTTTATGTCCTTTACCCAGGACAACGCCTGACACATCTCAATGTTCAATAAATGTTAGTTAAAGTTAAACCAATGAATTAATTAGTAAGTAAATGAACATTTTAATGTGAGCCCTTTCCTGGCTGTGAATTTATTTTCTGTTATCTTTATTTTTTTCCCCTGATGACAGTTCTCTCCCATGCACATGTCATTAGTTATTTAACCAGTCATTTGCTGATGGACTTTTTTTATGCCACTATAAAAGTACTCATATGTGCATTTTGGGTCTTATGCAATTATTTTTATGATAAATGACTAGAAAGGAATACATGATTTAAATATTTTAATACATATTTCCAAAATGGTCTTTGAAAGCAGTTTTTTAGAACCAATTAATATTTCCAAGAGAAAATCATGACTGTTTCTCTGCATCTCCACCAACATTAAGTGTTATTAATTTCTAAAGTTTTTCATTTTGGTAATTTGGTAAGAACAATTATGTCTCAAAGTTGTTTAAATGTGCATTTCTGGATCGCTGGAGTCACAGAGTGTTCTTTTGCCAGTCCACGGCTCTTTTGCAGGGCTTTTCAGGTCCTAAGCTTCTAAGGAGGTGGGGGGAACCTGCATCTGCCATGGTCTATTGGAGGTGTGTGACCACGGATGGTTAAAATGGGGTTGGCCGGTGTTCAAGGCCCTCAAGGAATTGTAGGGGAGGAAGCCAAGGGCTAGACCCCTGAAGCCCCTGAGATTCCAGGACTAGAACCACTGAGCTGGGACTCTTCTTTACTGGAAGCTGGACCACTTCCCTTGTTCCTTGCAAAGGGCCATGTTGGGACAGACACTTGTTCTGGTGTGAGGTTCAGGCCCTAGTGGCAGGAACTTGGGTAGCCCCAGATGGAGCTAAGACTGCTGCTGGGGGCTGGCGTGGGCCAGGGGAAGTTGATGTCAGGCCCTGAGCTACCTAGAAGGCTGTTAAGAACTTCTGTGAAGCCCAAGCAGGGTTAGAAGATAATGAAGGAGAAAGGGAGGGCCATTCCAGGAAACAGAGGAAAAGGCACTGAGGCTCTTCAAGAATGAGGTGCGCTCATGCCCAGATCAGCCCTGTCTTCAGGACCACACAGCCAGCCACAGCCTGGAGCAGAGACCCCTGTGCACATACTCATGGTCACACTCTACATCAGCAAGTTACATGTCCAGAAACACAACCCCCCACACCCCATTTCCCCACTCCCCTAACACCCCCCCAAACCCCATCAGATGACATCACCTCCCAGCCCAGCCCACTCCCTAAAGAAGGCCATGGTGGAAGTTGTTAAAACATCTCCTGCCTCCACCCTACACCCTAAGCCAAGCCCTGCAACACAGTTGTTCCCATTTTACAGATGAGGAGATTGTGCACCAAGTCAAGGCCATTTTCTAGTGCCTCCAGGCTGCACAAAGGGCAGAGAAAGAGCTACAGGAGCTCCACAGGGTTGGGAGCCTCCTGAAGGAGGATGCCAGGAGCTGTGCTGGCAGATACAACCATCTCCAGCCACCCATGCCCAGCATGCCAGGCCAGAGGGGATCCTGCCAGGGACACAGATGCAGACTTCCCAGGCTGGACCTACTGCTCTGTGCAGGGACAGCATGGTGCAATGCTGCCCTATGCTGGCAGCCTGGGATCAGGCCCTGTTATGATGGGCATGAGAACCCCAGGAGACAGGACCTGGTTGGGTAATACAGGCACCTTGACCTGCGTGGGGATTGCTGCAGGAAGCTGGGCAGTAGTTAAATCAGAAGCTGGGGAGGCCCTGATCTCAGTGAAAATGACAATACTGGTCATAATTTTCTATGAACTAGGCATGGCTCTAATGCTTTACATATATTATTAACTCATTTACTCTTAATTCTTAATAGGGGAAGCATGCTAATTAATCTCATTAGACAGAGGAGGAAACTGAGGTACTAGAAGTCTATGTAAGTTGCCCACCCAGGAAGTGACCAAGTAGGATTTGACCCCAGGCAGTCTGACTCTACAACCCTTTGAACTATCTGCTTGTCAAAAACAGGAATAGGAGAGTCTGCTTTTATGTGTTCCAACATGGCATCACTCTCTGTGATTTCTAGAGCTTGCCCCACCCCCCAGCCACTGCTGCAGAAGAGCAGACATCCTATAGCCCTGATTATAAGCCATTCTCTGCCTGGGTCACTTGGAAGGACCAAAACCCTGGATTTCACATGGGCCTGGGACTACTTTGAGCCTTTCATGGAAGTTAACAAGGCAAGGATCTTGGCAGATCCCAGACTTTAAGGGAATGACCTAAGTCTTCCTTGTCCAAGGCCACCCAAGGTCCAGAGAAGGACAGCCAGGTGGGCCATTGTGTAGAACACCTATATGTGCAGTGTGCATCCTCTCAGCTGCAGACAGCTCTGGTCCTCCTCTACTCTTGCCCTGGTTACTGCAAAAGTTTCAAGCTCAGTCCTCTCCAAACCATAGGTCAAAATGAGAACATCCTGCTTAAGTCTTTACTACAACTCAACAACAACAAAATAAGTAAATTAAAAATGGATGAAGAATACGACCCAGCAATCCCACTCCTGGGCATACATCCAGAGAAAACTCTAACTCCAAAAGACACATGCACCCCAATGTTCACAGTAGCACTATTTACAATAACAAGGACATGAAAGCAACTCAAATTTCCATCAAAAGATGAATGGATAAAAAGGTGTGGTACGTATATACAATGGAATACTACTCAGCCATAGAACGAGAATAAAATGCTGACATTTGCAGCAACATGGATGGGTCTAGAGGTAATCAAAATAAGTGTAGTAAGTCAAGCAGAGAAAGATAAATACATGATTTCACTTATATGTAGGATCTTTAAAATTAAAACAAGAGACAAAGAGACTCATAGACATGAAAAACCAATGTAGAGTTACCAAAGGGGAAGAGGAAGAGGGATAATTTAGGAGTTTGGGATTCATAGATACAAACAACTATATATAAAATAAACAACAAGTTTCTACTGTAGAGCACAGGGAACTGCATTCAATATCTTGAAACAACAAGAAATAATGAAAAAGAATATATATTTATATGTATGTATAATTGAATCACTATGCTGTACACCAGAACACAACATTGTAAATCAACTAACCTTCAATTAAAACAAATGGGTGAAGGACTTTAAAAGATATTTCTCCAAAAAAGATACGAAAATAGCCAAAAAAGATATAAACAGAAGCTCAGCATCTTTAGTTATTAGGAAAATGCAAATTAAAACCATGATGTGAGATAACACCTCACACCTATTAGGATCAAAAAAAAACCTTTTTAACACAAGTGTTGGCAAATATGTGAAAAAATTGGAACTTTTGTGTACTGTTCGTAGGAATATACAACGGTGCAGACGCTATGGAAAACAGCGTATCAATTCCTCAAGAAACTAAAAATAGTATTACCAAAAGAATAATTTGTGTAACTACCTATGGTGGTGAATGTTAACTAGACTTATTATTGTGATCATCTCACAATGTATACAGATACTGAATCATGATGATTTACACCTGAAACTAATATAATGCTATTTTCAGTTCTATCATAATTTTAAAAAACTAGAAATATACAGACTAAAAATTACATATGATCTAGCAATTCCACCTCTGGGTATATACCCAATATAACTGAAAGCAGGATCTCAAAGAAATATTAGTACCCCCATGTTCACAACATTCACAATAGCTAAAAGGCAGAAGCTACCCAAACGTCCATTAATAAGATCAACAGGCAAACAAAATGTGGTATATCTGTACAATCTGACCTCATAATGGAAGGAAATTCTGACCTGCTACAACACGGATGAATCTTGAGGACATAAAGCTTCCAGGATAAATCAGTCACAAAATGATAAACTCTCTGAGTCCATGCGTATGCGGTCCCTAGAGTAGTCAAGAGTCATAGGGACAGAAGGTAGAATGGAGGCTGTAAAGAGCTAGGGTTGGGAGGGGAGGGAAAATGGGGTGTGGTGGTTTAGTGGGTACAGAGCTTCAGTTAAGGGAGATTATAAAAGCTCTGGGTCAATGTATAATTCTGTAATGTCTTTTATTCAAAATTTGTTCAAAAATTAATTTCACTTAACCTTTTTACATTTAATTATATAAAATGCTGTTTAATGTGTGTAAATATGAAACATCTAACAGAATCATCTAAATAGTATTTCAGTATCTAGTATGTTTAGGTAACACAGATGTTTTGAATTAAAACTCATGCTGATGGCCTCCTGGGATACCAGTTAGAATACAGATAAAAGGACTGCACTTACCTTGCTTTATCTCTTCATGGGAACACACTATGTATTATTAGATAGAGTAATTGTACAACTAAGGTTGAAAGTGACAGCAACATTATTCACCGAACCAGTGTGTATTTTATTACTAATTAATCAAGCTACGAAAATTATACATGCCAGATAAATATCAATTTTACCAGTTTTGTACATTTCAGGGCATAGGTGGCCTCCCAAAAATTTTCCATGAGTAGTTAGCTCCCTCTGTATTCATAAGCAACACAGCAAGTTCTTAGTCTAGGACATCATTATATATTCCCTGGGAATCCCCTCAGAGATGGACAAAAATGATAAATTAGCTGTTGATTCAAGATCTGTTCTTTTTCTTTTATGTAATTTCATAAGAAGCTTGAAAGACAAAATTCTACCATATAACTTGTAATAGAAAATATCCAAATGCACTCACAAACTGGTGCAGAGGGTGTGTAACTAAATAAAGCGGAAGAACTGATAAACAATACAAAAATCATGCTGAGTAACTTTTATCATTTACCACAAATGAGTCAAATAGCAACTAGCTTTTACAGCTCTGGAGATGGATGGTTGAACATCTGTGTGACTATACTTAAGGTCCGTTGAGTTGTTCACTTAAAAAATGGTTAAAATGACAAATTTTATGTTATGTGTATTTCATCACAATTAAAAATTTAATTAAAATTAATTAACTTAAATGAATCCTTTACTGGCTCCTCTGCCAAACAAAGGTCAGACTGCTCAAGCTGCAATGAACACCTCCAGGACTGGCACCCAGTAACATCTCCTCCCCTGGGAACTACACCAGCACTCAGGCTGCAGCAGTAACGGAGGTCTTGCAACAGCCTGCCCCAGGCTACACACGATTGGTCTCAGGATGGCCATTCATCCAAACTAAGCCAATCAGCACCCTTCCCAAAGGCTTCCCCTCTCCCTTCCGAACAATTCAGTACCACTAAAGAGCCATGCTCTTTCCCACCTTTCAGCCCTGGCTCATGCTCTTCTCTCTCCTACAAATACCTTCTCTCCTGAGTTGTCCAGTGAAAATTTACTCAACCTCTAAGATAAATTCAAGCCCCACCAACCAGGAAGTCTTTGTGACCCACACCCCGGATGGCACATAGAACCCACCATCCGGTACTGCCTTTGGCTGTAACGCTCCCCTCTGCACATGTCTGTTAAAAGCCTACTGGAACCCAACTTGCTGGAAGAGTCTCAGAAGCAGAGGCTCATCTTTGTGTTCACACTCACCAGGTTAGGATCTGGCACCTAGTGGGTGCCCTGAGTTTACAGAATAAATACATAAATTCCAAGTAAATATCACCAAACCTCTTTCATAGAACCAACAACTGAGGCTCAAAGATGTGGAAATCCCAGTTTAAATTTCTACAAATTCTATGCATCTCTGTGTCTCATCCTATCCCCCAGGCCTCTCAACTGCAAAAACATTTCACTATGCACTTGGAACTCCTGGTTAATCACATAGTCAATAAAAACCCCACATGTTGATATAATGTAAAGCAACACTAGAAAACTAAGACAGAAAATTCTTTAAAGCAGGTTGAGAAAATAACAGACTCCTTAGACTGACAGTGGACTTCTCAAAAGTGTGCACACACACACACAGGGCAGAAAATAGTGGTATGAAACTCTGATGTACTAAAGAACATTTCTCACCTAGAATTCTAGACTAGGGGAAAAATAGCTTTCGAGAAAGAGGGTGAAATATTGATTTTCAGGCAAACAAAACTGAAAGAGTTCACTGAGAAGCAGGTTTGCACTAAAGGAAATGCTAAAGGAGGTATTTCATGCAAAAGGAAAGTGATCCCAGGAGGAAGGACTGAGACACAAGAAGGAATGGAAAGGAAAGGGCATTTAATAGGTTGGTAGATATAAATGAGCACTGTCCACAACAGTGATGTGTGTGGAGTAAAGCAAAAGTAAAAGAATGAAAATACAAGGCAGCAGATGTGTTGTCCAGGAAAATAGTAAAAATATTGGTTAACTGTAGAATTGGTAAATTAAGAATGCAGATTTTAATTTAGGAGAAAATAACAGACAAACACAAAGAGGGGCAGAGAGGAAAATCAGGGGGGAAAGTGGAGTGACAAATATAAACAAACCCAAGAAGTGAGAAAGGAAAGGAAAGAAAAAGAAAGATAAAAGAGGATGATGAATAGAAAGAACAAAATAAGATGTTAGTTTTAACATGAATACATTGATAACTCTATCAAATGTAAGATAATTAAATGCTTTAGTTAAATGGCAAATAGTTGTAAATCGGACTTTTAAAAAATTCAACTGTATCTTTACAAAGGTCACATCTAAAACATAAAGATACAGAAAGACTGTAAGAAAAAGGAATAAAAGAAATACGCTGTGTGAACACTAACCCAAAAAGAGCTAGTGTGGCTATGTTAGTATCAGACAAAATAGATTTTAAAGTAAAAAAGTATTCCTAGAGATTAAGAGGGTTATTACATGGTAATACAAAGTTCAGCTTACCAAGGAGATGTAACAATTTAAGGTTGATATGTACTTAAGAAAGGAAGCTCAAAATATGTAAAACTCAAAACTACAGATATAGAAAAACCAAAATATCAATGGAAGGATTTAACACAGTCTCTGAGGAATAGATAGAAAAAGCAGTCAAAAGCAGTTAAATTCAGTGAAAAAATAGACAATTTGATCAATATAGCTATTAACACATTTAACCTAATGACACACCTACAACTCACACCCAATGAGAACAGATTACACATTCTATTTGAAACATTTACAAAAAGACCATGCTTAATTGAAAGAGTGGTAAACATGATTTACAACAATGCAATCAATAATGGCAAGCCATGATGAAAAGATAATGAGAAAATCCCCATATATTTGAAAATGGAGAAATACATTCTTAAACAACACAGTGGACAAAAAGGAAATACCAAATGGAACTTAGTAACTCTTTAGAACATAATAATAACAAAAATTCCACAAATAAAACTGGTGCAGCCACTATGGAGAACAGTACGGAGCTTCTTTTAAAAACTAAAAATAGCATTACCATATGATTGAGGAATCCCACTCCTGGGCACATATCTAGAGAAAACTCTCACTCAGAAAGACACATACAGCAGCACTGTTTGCAACAGCCAAGACATGGTAGCAACCTAAATGTCCATCAACATATAAATGTATAAAGAAGATGTGGTATTTAGGTGGAATACTGTATGAATTAATGCCATTTGAAGCTACATGGATGGACCTAGAGATGATTATCCTACGTGAAGTAAGCCAGAGAAAAAGTAGTATCATGTGATAGCACTTACATGTGGGATCTAAAACAGTGACACAAGTGAATGTATTTATAAAACAGAACTAGACCCACAGACATAGAAAACAAAATTAAAGTCACCAAAGAGGAAAGGGGAGTGAGGAAGGATGAATCTGGAATTTGGGATTAACAGATACACACTACTATACATAGGATAGATAAATAACAGGAACCTACTGTATAGCACGAGGAACTACATTCAATGACTTGTAATAACCTACAATGAAAAATTATCTAAAATATATGTTTATATATGTATAACTGAGTCATTTTGCTACATATCTGAAACATTATAAATCAACTATCTGTCAATAAAGAAAATTTCAATGTTACATGTCAAAGTTTGTGCTTCTAAGTAGATTTTTAGTCTTGAAGTAAGAAATGCAGCAAACTAACGAGAAAGCATCCATTTTAGACATTAGAAAAAGAAAATAACCCAAAAACATAGAATAAATAAGAGTGGAAATTAATAACATATAAAATAATGCAATATATACAATGGAGAGATCAAAAGAAAAGAATAAACACGGTTCTTTGAAATGACTAATAAAGTTGAAAATCCCTGGCTGGCAAGAGTGATCAGAAACTGAGAAAGAGAGAAAGAAAACAAAAAACAACCAAGATTTTAAAAAGAAATTAATTAAGGATCCTATATATATGGAAAATAATGAGAAAATACCATGAACAATATTTAAAAATTCAGATGACATGGATATATTTCTTTCAAAAATACAATTACCAAAATTTATACCAAAAGAAATGTAAAATCTAAATAGTCCTATAATTATTAAAGGAATATACATCTTCCAGGTCCAGTGGCTTCACTGATGAAGTCTACCAAACATTTAAGGAAGAAATAATGTCACTAGTACAGGAACTCCTAGGAGAGCAGAAAAAGAAGAAGCAAACCACAGCTTGGTCACAAAGCCAGCACAGCCTTAATACTAAAACTTCACAAAGACAGAGAAATAAAAATTACAGGCCAATGGCCTTCAAGGAAGTAAACGCCAAAACTGTAATCATAACAGCGGCGAACCAAATCCAGTAATATATAAAGAGAATAATACATTATGAGCAGACCAGTCTATTCTAGGGACAAAAGTAGATTAACACTGGAAAATCAATCAGTGACATTCATCGCATTGTAATGGACTGAAAGAGAAAAAGAAATAGCATTTACACTGGCGTCAAGTACTATGAACAACGTATGGACTATATGGATTGAAAGTGTGCAGGAAGAAACCTTACATTAGCCTTTATTGGCAAGTATCAAAGAACCCCTAAGTAGACGGAAAGGTATGTGACAAATAAACACTGCACAAGCAAGTATAGTATAGGTATCAATGCCAGTCACAATCCCAACAGAGATTTTGGTAGAAGATGTCAAAAGATTCTAAAACTTGTAGGGAGTGTAGTGCCAAGATTGCCAAGACACTCTTAAAGAATGAGATGGGAAAACCTAGTCTACTAGACAGTAACACCTATTATAATGCAATAGACATTCAGACAGCATGCTGTTGATCTAAGGATAGAAAGACAGAATGGAACAGCACAGAGAGATAGGAAAGGACACTTACATACACCAACATTTGATATCTGACAGAAATACCTCAGCAGGACAGTAGGGAAACAGCATTCTTTATAAATGGTACTTAAATATTCACATGGGAAAGAGACTACTCTTCACACCACACACCAAAGTAAATTCCAGGCAGATTAAAGACCTAAATAGGAAAGAAGCTAGAAAGCTTTCAGAATTAAAAAAACAAAACAAAACTAGAGAGTTTTTTATATGGATAATTTTTACTCCAGCCATCACTAGAAAGAGCAGGAAGCTCAATTCAGTTTAAATTTTAATATTGGAATCTACATTTTTCTACGCAATTATCTTGGTAAAGGAAGTAGTCAAATGACACTTCAAAAGAAAGAAAACCTTGCTTACTGACACCTGAACACTGCTAAATGTTGGGTGTTTTTGTTTGGTTCGTTTTTGCCACCTTATTTTTAAAAATTGGTTTTTCCTGAAGGCTATTTTAAGTGACTCTTCTAGCCTCTAGGAGAATCTCAGGCCCAGAGCCCCACAAGGACTCCAGTTACAGGCTACACTACACTTCCTAGTGCAGTTTTTTATTTCCTCTTCAAGGACTTCAGGCTTGAATAGTCTCAGCATTCCTTTAATCCTATAGAATTGTCTTTCCCAAGTTTTTCAAGTTACTTCTGCAATAACTTTAGTGCCTTGTATGTGGCCTTCAGAACAAAGACGAGGTCAAAGTAATGAATATTGGGTGCAAAGTAATCAAATTTTGTGAAAGGAGATTCTCAAACCTTAAAGGCACTTTTTTTTTTTAATCCAGAGATTTTTGTGGGTTCAAATGTAAAAGTAAAATAAATGCAGCAGCTGCCTTAGTTCAGACCAGGAAGAAAAGCCTCCAAAGTAGAAGTCTGAGGAAGTTTGACTCATGAAATCGGCAGATAACCAAGCAGCAGCATTATGTAAATAACACTTCAAGCTGCGACTAATATTTCTTAGGACGAAGACAAGTTAACATCAGTGATACTGGAAGGTACTGAATGTACACCAAATGGCAATAATGAAATGGCTTCCCAGGTTCCAGACAAAATACTTTATAACTCAGCGATCTAAAAAACATCAGCCCAGGCTTCATCAAAGGACAGCCATCTCTTCAAGTTGCTGTCTGGTCTGAGCCACCGCTATTCATGGCACAAAGCTCTCATTTCACTAAAACCACTCCTGGATTTCCTTTTGCAGACCTCTGCATACCACTAGGCCAGCCTCTCCTCATTCACTGCTCACAAACAGGGGGGCGGGGTGGGGGAGGCCACAGATGTCTGGAAGATACAAAGTAGGAGACAATGCTTCCTCCCAGAGGGAACAGAAAACAAAGTAAACAACTACCCCACAGCCAAAGCTTTCAAGCTTAGGGGATTCACAAGGGGGCTGTGGGAACTTAACTTCCAGAGTCTGTTCCCAGTCTCCCCAGACAAAACACGCCCAGAAGTTGCAACACCGGAATCTCATTTGGGCAATTTCATAGCGAGTGATAAAAATCACTCCGCTGAAAAATGCTCTAAAAATCAAGTTTAGCCGCCACAAAATTATCTGAATAAATAATCCCTATGAACAGCATTCTCCAAGTAGTCAGAGCCCGCGGGTCACTTGATAAGGGCCAGTAAGCCAGTCGTCCTCGCCCTTATTTTCACTAGGGTCTAATACTCACAACCAGGAATCCGAAACTCTCAGGACCTTGTAAGCCGCTTTCACTCACCTGAACTGTGCAAGAAAATATACATACAAGACACGGATTTTATACGTGCAAACCTTCCTGGCAACATCGCACCATCTGTACTAGAAGTTTGGATCCTCTAAGATTTAAATTTAAAGTTGCTGGTAGTTAGACAAGTGCCAGTGCCAAACTCACATAGGCAGAACATTAAAACAGACAATAACAATTCTCCTAACAATTTGTCCTTAAGAATGAAGGAGGGAACCTGGAGGGAAAGTCCACTGGCCCCATCCCCAGGGCAGACAGGACCTAGGGTGGCGTCCCAGGCCCAGCGCCCTAACCCCAACCGCCTGCGGAGGCTGGGAAGGCAGAGTCCCGTCCCCCACCCAGGCCCGGGCGTGTCCCGAGGCGCAGTGTTCCTCCCTCAGACTCAGCCGCAGCAGCCCCGGACAGAAACCACAGGCCCCCCCATCCCCAATACCCTGCCCACCAGCCCAGCTCCCTGACGCGCCATCGCAGCGCCCCCTCCCTACAAGCCGAGCCCCCAGGGACCCCGAAGAGCGGCGCGACCCCAACCCGGGCCCGGTCGCCGCCCTCCGTCCCCCGGGCTAGACCCCGGCGCCCCCGCCCGCACCAACCGATCCTCACCCCAGGCCTCCGGGCTGCGCCAGGCCGGCTACCCGCCGCCAGGACCGCGCGCCCACGATGAAGTATGGCTCCGAAGAGGGAGCGGGAGCAGCTCCGAAAGGGTAAGGAAAGGAGCGCCCCGCCACCTCGGAGGATCAGGCTCCTCCTGCCGCGGGAGTCCAACTGCCCTGGCCCGCGGTGTCGGCTCGGCCGGGATGCAGTTGCTCCTCGGACCCTCCTCCGTCTCCACCTCCCCTCGCTCTCTGCTCCTGGAAAGTCAAGCTCTCCACCCGAGGACATCACTCCAGTGACTCCCTCCTCTCCTGCATCAGTGTGTTCACCTCTCTATCGGATCTGGACCCTCGTATCTCCAACAGCTGCTGCCCCATCTCTCCTTCCCTTTAAAGCAGACACTGTCAGAGGCTTGTCCAGACTCCCCTCCAAATGTTCTGCCTCTTCTTTCTAGAACCCACTCCAAGCCTCACCCCCACCATTCACCCAATCACCCTGTAAAGGTCACTTGTGGCCTCCATGTTGCTAAATCCAGTGGTCACCCCTCAGTTCTCATTTTTCCCCATCAGCATTTGGTACAGCTGACATCCCCTTCTCCATGAAACAGTCACTTCACCTGGCCCTGCTCTCCCTGCTCCACAGCCTCCTGATTCTTACCTCTGTGGCTTCTCCTGCTCAGTCTACTCCACTCCCCACCACCGCAACACACACACGTTTTGCCCTTTCCTTTTCACATTTGGTCTTTAAATGATCTCACCTAGTTCCAAGGCTTTAAGTGCTGTCTCTCCCTGACCCACAAACCTTGGTTTCCAGCCAAGACTTCCTTTGAATTCCTCTCCTTTATCATCAGCATCTAACCAGCATCAGCACTAGAGGTCCTGTGTTCAGCTCTAACTGGACTTGTCCACAGGTGAGCTCCTTTCTCCATCCCTAAGCCTGCTTCTCCAATAGCCTGCCCCCACCCAGACAGTTCCAGCTTTTCTGATGTGGTGAAACTTGTGAGTTTCCCTGAAACCCCACACCCAATCCAACAGCAAACCCTAACCTCTCTAGCTTCAGCTGAGACCTGGAATCCAGCCTCTTCTCACCCATCCACCAGCACCACCCTGGTCTCCTGACAGCACAATCACCCCTGCCTGGACCCAGGGCCCCTCTCTTGTCCCCTGCAGTCTGTTCTCAGCCACAGCAGCCACAGGGACTCAGTTATTGGGTGTCTACCCTGTCACTGCTGGGCAAAGAGCCCTCCTGCCTCCCCCTCATGCAGAGCAGCACACCTCTCTCTAGGGTTCCCTCCCAGGCCTCATCCCTGCTGCCCTGCCACCCACCCCAGCACCCTGGACTATCTGAATCCCTTGAACACCCCTGTGGCTTGCTGTTTCCTCCACTCAGAATGCTCTTCTCAAAGACAGATAATTCCATCAGAGCAGATTCTAGACAAGCCTCTGACAGTGTCTGCTTTAAAGGGAAGGAGAGATGGGGTAGCAGCTGGAGGGAGGGGGCAGGGGTCAGATCCAACAGAGATGTAAACATATTAATGATCACTCTGCCCTCGCTGGACTGTAAGCTCCAAGCAGACAGGCTCTGTAGGTTTCATTCACTGCAGTATTGCCAGTGCCTGGAAGAGTGCCAGGCAAGTTGTACCTGCCACATCGTAAAACAAAAGAAGAGAGGATTGCACCCAGGTGAGACTAGGAGCCCTGAGCCCTGGAAGACCAGCTTAGGAAACTAAAGAGCTGGGCTTGTGATGAGAAGGTCAGGATCTGAAAGCCCCACCCACTGCTCTGGCTTGCTCCTCCCTTTAATTCCCCTTGGAAAACCCACAGGGAGGGGCTCTGGAGGGCTCCAGGGCCTTTTCTCCAAGGTTGACATGGGGTGACAGCCCTCTGGGTCACCTGCAAGCTAGTGGCATGAGGAGTCACAGGGCTAGGGACTGGGAGTTTGCCCAGGATCTTAGGTTCCTGAAATTTCCCCAAACCAACCATGGGGCCCAGCAGACTACAATAACGACTCCCTGGTTGATGGAAAGAGCCCTGGGGGAGGAGCTGAGGGCCCAGGGCAGACCAACACCCAGCATTTGAGGTAAACCTGAAGGAGGAGTCATCCAGGTAAAGTGCTCAATGTGCTCCCAGCTTAGGGCTTTTGAAGGTGGGGCAGGGGGTGGTTCTTGGAAGAACAGACAGAGGCCAGAGTGGCTGGACTGAGGGGAGCAAGGCCAGGTGGGCTGCTGGCAGGAGGAGGGCCTTCAGGTCTGGCTGAGGATTGGGGCTTTTCCCCATAGTGCCTCTGAGAGGTTCCCTGTGTGTTAGAGTGACAGGAACAGATTTGTCTTTTAAACATCCCTCTCTTGGGTCAGAGGGAGTGAGAAAGGGAAGCAGAGAGCATGAATCCAGGACAGTGTCAGTGGTGGCCTGGACAGGGAGGGGATGGGCATGCAGAGAGGTGATGAACTCACTTGGAGTTGGGACCCAGGGACAGGGGAGGAGCTGGCTGCATGTAGGGTGAGGAAGAAAGAGGGAGCAGACAGGGCCCCAGGTTCTGGTTTGAGCAGGTGGGGAGATGAAGCTGCAGCATGGACAGGGGAATGGGTGGGAGGAGATTTCCAGAAGGCAGTTTGGGGCTAACTGAACCTTAGACACTTCTGAGATTAGATCAAATCTGATACACTTTCCTCATGAAATCACTGGGAGAAGCTGATTAGCAGGGAATTTCCACTGAGACTGAGGGTCTTCTTACTCCAGCGGATAAAAATCCTGTTGTTCCTGGGGAAGGTGACGGTTTATACTGGGGTCGGAACTTGGGGAGAGGCATGTGAGGACAGGAACATAAGAGGCAGCACCAAATGAGACTGTCAGATCTCTCTGGTGACAGCAACCACTCAACTGCCCATCTGTCCCTGGAACACTGTGTGTCCGGCCAGAGAAGATGACCCTGCCAGGCTGTGTGCCCATGAAGGGGACAGTCCCCCTGCCCCCAGCACTGTGGTTCTGAGTGTGGACAGTGGAACCAGACTGTGTGAGTCTGTGACCCCAGCTCCAGCCGCTGCTGCCTGCATGGCCTGGGGTCACGGGGCTCTGACCTGCTGGCCAAGGCTTGGACCCCTTTCCTCAGGTTTGCTTTGGAAATTAGAAACCCTCAGACCTCAGGAAGCTCTTGCCCAACCCTCCCACGTGGGGGGAGTTTTCTGCTGGCCACACAGAGAGTGAGCACTGGCTTGTACATGTGCACAAGCACACACACAGAAACACACACACACAGACACACGTGCACAGTGACATTAAATAAGGACTGTGGGGCGGGATCAGGAGAGGAACAGATGTGCAGGTGGTAATAAGACAAAACATGTGGTTGGAGGCATCGCCTACAGGTGACACCACCCCCACACTTCTCAGGTCTTATCCCGCATGCGCCTGAGGACGTCCCTAGAAGTACGACTAGAATCAGCCCCACTGTGCAGATGGGGAGACCATCCTGGAGAAACACCAGGATAAATCCAAGATGAGGAATAGGTAGGAATGAGTTTCTGAGTCTCGAAGCCAGGTCCTCTCCTCACAGCTGCACACAGAGCCTCCCTGGGAGCCGTGAAGAGGGCAGGGCTGCTGTAACTGTGGAAGAGGTGGGTTTGTGAGGAGAAGGGGGTGAGCAGGCAGCAGCCCAGAGGGCTGTGTGTGGAGGTGTTGTCTGAGGAGGGGGGTCAAGGAAGTGGACCCCAGAAAGTGATGTCACTTCCTTGACCAAAGACCCCAACAGAAATGGAACCTGGTTACCAGGCACCCACATTCTAATGACGGCCCCAGAGCCAGCTCACTTGGCTAGAGACAGTTCACAGAGAAACATGTTCTCCATGTGTTTCACTACCTCACGGGGCTTCTCATTCAGGAAATCCTGGAGTGAGAGGTTTCTGAGAGGCTGTAGGCATTTATTGAACCCTCAGCCCCAACACCTCTGGTATATTATAAGGAGGTCGCCTACGGTAACAGGGTGGCTTGGAGCAGGCCAGTCTGGGACCAGTCAGCTCTGGGAGCCCTCCCTGGGCAGGCCCACTTCCCCTCATCTCCATGTGGGGAAAAGGTTACTTGAGGGGAGGTGTCCCCTCTGGGCAAGAACAGGTTGTTGAACACTTCGGTAACCCGGTGGTCCTGTCATGGCACACCCAAGAACAGGGCTGGCAGGGGGGAGAGAGGACTCCTGAGGGGCTTCTAATCTGTACCAATGGGAATCCAAGGCTCTCAGGTTGTCAGCTTTTTAGTCTCTGATCGAGATCTGTGCATAGGGTTGTGTGTGTGTGTGTCTGGACTGGAGATGTCTTGTAGATCCAGAACCAGCCAAGACAGCCTAACAGGGCTCTGAGGTTTCTGCCTGGCTGCTGGGCACTGTGTTTGCAGGACCCCACACAGGAGATGGGACAGGACCTGGTCCATGGAGTCCCTGCTCCATCTCCCTGCAGGAACGGCACGTGCCCCACGACAACAACAGAGACCGGGATGGGCTCAGGGGGAGTGCGAGAGAGGAGACTCCACATCCAGTAAGACCCAGTTCACAGAGCTGCCCTGCTCCTCCCCTAGGGTCCCTCATAGATATCTTTTGGCAAAGAAATCTGATTCTCCATCTCTCGCACCTGCCCTCACAGCCCAGGCCCTGCCTTGGCCAGATGCAATATCGATGCCCAAACATTAGTAGGAATCTCAGAAAGACACTTACAGCTCACTTACTGTGACAGTCTGAGGTTTTACTCCTGGTGGCCCAGGTAGTTCTCAGTCTGGATGGGTCCAATGTCTGGCACTATATACAGATTTCGTAGGAGACTAGAGAAAAGAGAAAAAGATCAACTGTTGCCACCTTATTTTGCTTCCTTATAAAATTACATTTTAAAAACTAAAAAGTATACAGAATATAGAAATATACATCCTAGACAGAGGACAAACAGTACTTGGCCCTGTAGCAGACATGGTGTCACTGGGTTTTCTGCCATAAAATCAACACAAGCCCTTGGGTAAAGGGTCCCAGGTCCCAGCCTATCTGTTAATGGCTTTATGTTCTGAGAATGTAGAAATGGTACAAACAAGATGGGGGGAAGCGGGAGGAGAGACCTGACATGTGATGCAACAAAAGTTTGAACTTTTCGGCAGTCACAGCTAGTTCTATATTATATTTGTGCTAGGATACCATAGCTTTCTGTTTGTTTGTTTTTTGAGGTACACTTGGCACACAACTTAAGTTAGTTTCAAATGAGCAACATAATGATTCCATACTTGTATACATTGTGAAGTAATCACAATAAGTCAGTTAATGAGTCCAAGCTGGTACTGTTTGCCACTTAAGAGGCCAATACATTGAAAGAGGAGTCGCTGGGACAAGGAATAGCAACTTTATACAGAAAGCCAGCCGACGGAGATAATAGCAGACTAGTGTCTCACAAAACCTTCTTACTCAAGTTTGAATTCAGGTTTCTTTTATACTAAAAGGGAAGGGGTTGTTGTTGGTTGGTACAAACCTCCAAGTACCTGATCCTTTCATTGCTGCTTTAGATCTGCTCACAATGTTCCTATAAATCTCCACAAAACCAATGTTTTTCTCTGTTTTGCAACTTTTTTATTTCTACATGAATAGAAAGGTGTTCTTTAAGAGAGAGAGCCTTGAGAATAGGCTCTCCTGTACATTTCATGCTAGAGGCAACATTCTTTTAGTGATTACCTTGTAGCAAAAGCAATAGAATACAAAGGTTGAAATCAAAGAAACAGATCAATATGGAGTCAGGTTTGTTTTTCCCTATTTGAAGTCTAGATTAACATCACAATACATGTGTAAACAATTTTTTTTCTCAGAATTTTGAAGGTCAACTCTCTTAGCCAGTTTCAAATATGCAGTATAATATTACTAAGTATGGTCACCATGCTGCTTCTTACATCTCCATGCGTCATTTGTATTAAAACTGGAAGATAGTTCCTCTTCAACTTCACCCATTTCACCACACCCACCTCCTGCCTCTGGAACCACCAGTCTGTTCTCTGTTATTTATGAGCTTGGATCTCTTTCTTAATTCCACATATAAGTGAAATCCTCCAGTATTTGCCTTTCTCTGTCTGAGTTATTTCATTGAGCATAATGCTCTTGGAGTCCTTCCATATTATCACATTGCAAGATTTCATTCTTTTATTTGGCTGAATAATATTCCATTGTACACCTGTATCACCATTTCTTTATCCACTCATCTGTCATCATACACTTGTGTAGTTTCTATATCTTGGTTATTATAAATAATTCTACAGTGAGCATAGGGGTACATATATATTTTCAAGTTAGTGTTTTCCTTACATGCATGACTGTGACATTGAATGGTACACCAGCAATTGACACATTATAACTGACTCTACTTCAATTTTTAAGAAAAAAGTTAGTGTTTTCCTTTTCTTTGGATAAATATCAGAAGTGGATAGCAGGTTTGTTGGTCGTACTATTTTTAATTTTTTAAGAAAACTCCATTCTGTATTCCATAGTGACTGCACCAACTTACACTCCCATCAATAGTGCCCAAGGGTTCCCTATTCTCAACATCCTCTCCAATATTTGTTAGGTCTTGGGCTTTTTAAAAATATATATAATAGCCATTGTATTCACTGTGAGGTGATGTCTCATTGTGGTTTTCATTAGCATTTCCTTGATGATTAGTGACATTGAGCTTTTGTTCTTGTACCTACTGGCCACCTGTATATCTTCCTTAAAAAGTATTTATTTAGATCTTCTATGCATTTTATAATCATAGAGCTTGTTTATTTTTTGTTTCCTATTTATTTATATGATTTCTCACATGTTTTGGATATTATCCACACGTCAATTATGATTTTCAAACACTTTCTCCCATTCACAGGGAGCTTTTTATTTGTTGGTTTCCTTTGTTGTGCAGAAGCTTTTGAGTTTCATGTAGTCCCACTTGTTTATTTTTGCTTTTGTTTCCTTTGGTTTGGAGGCAGATTATCACTGAGGCTGACATGAAGAAGCTGACTGCCATTTTTTTTTTTCCTAGAAGGTTTACAGTTTCAGATCTTACATTCAAGGCTTGAATCTATTTTAAGTTAATTTTTGTGGATGGTTTGAGATGGTGGCTCGGTTTCTTTCTTTTGCTTGTGGCTGTCCAGCATTCTCATAAGCATTTACTGAAGAGTATCTGTTCCCTATTGTATATTCTTAACCATCTGTTGTAAATTGACTGAAGTAACTGATGATATATGCATAGGTTTATTCCTGAGCTCTGTATTCAGTTCCATTCATCTGTTGGTTTGTGTTTATAGCAATGCCATACTGTTTTGATCACTATAGCTTTGTAATATCATTTGAAATGAGGGAATGTGATGCCTTCAGCTTTGTTCTTTTTCTCAGGATTGCTTTGGCTATCGAGTGTATTTTGTGTTTCCATACAATTTTTAGGATGGTTTGTTCTATTTCTGTGAAGAATGTCATTGGATTATATTAAAGATTGCCTTAAGTCTGTAGGTCGTTTTGGGTATTTTTTAACAATATTAACTCTTCAAATCCATTGGATGGAATGTCATCCCATTTATTCCTGTTGTCTTCAGTTTCTCTCAGTGAGGTCTTACATGGTATTACGGATATTTTTCATCTGAACTTGGGTGTGCATCAATTGAGGTGAAACAAATGACTAGCTGGATATTCTAATTCAATTATTACCTGTGCCTTTGAGAATCAGATTTGCCAGTGAGGAAGAAAGCAGAAACAGATGTCACAGAAGAGGTTAAGTAAAAATCTTAACAGTTCTCAATTTGAATTGGATGTATCTGTATAAACAACCAGAGAATTTTTCCATATATGTACTATCTAGCACTTCGCACTGAAAAGACCTAGAAACAATCATCAAGCCAGAAGCAGGGGGGATACCAATATCAAATATTTAGTATTCAATATTATTTCCCACTAAAAGAAACTAAGGTTTCTTGTAGAAATGACTGATTCTAGTCCTGGGCAGGAAACATACAAGAAGAGCTTGAAACATCTTGGCAAACCAGATATCAAGGAAACTTTCAGACTTCTAGGGTCACATCAAAAGGACTTAAGAGTTAACCTGAAGTGGTTCCAACTGGTGACAAGATGAGACAGTTTGAACATCAGCAAATACAATAACTGTAGTGCATTATAATCCATCAAATAGGTTTTAATCCTTGACTTCATCTTGGTTTTTAAAATTAATTTGTCATCTTTGCTGGATGTCAGGGTAGTAATTCATTGTCTTAATAATGGGATTAATAAATGAAAAGAAAGAAGCATCTAACCTGCCTTTCCTCTATGAACTGCTTCAATGGGTGGCTGTAGATGAAGGGAAGTGTCCCTTTACAAAATTAAACCAGCTGATAAATAAAAAAGAAATGATGTAATTAGAATATCATCATTCCTCACCCCCAAATGGATTAACCAATGTAATAAGCACTGAACATCATTGCTGCTAACACCTCAAAAATAGACAGACAGCTTGACTTTGTGTCATTTCATGAAACAGCACACCAATACCTATGGTCTCATCAAACATCTTGATCTTTAGTGTGATCAAGCCTCTGAATACCCACCTCAAGACCCAGCTCAGGAGTCACTTCTTCCAGGATGCCTCCCATGGTTGCTCCCAAACAAGATTAGGCACCCAATCTGTGCTCCCAGGGCCCCTGGGCTGGCTACATTCTCCTGTGGCACAGATCATACTCTTAGCCCACTTGTCTGTCCCTGCCACACCCGGCAGGCAGGATGGGCAGCCTGCCAGAGCTCTCCCAGAGAGTGGTCTTGGCCCAGCTGGAAACCATCCCATCAGCCCTGACCAGCCTCACGGCCCTAAGGAGGGCCCCATTGCTTCCTCCACCTCCACTGCCTGCTTTCTCCAGCTGAAATTAATAATTTTAAAGTAATTAAGCCCAGCAAACCATAACTGATTGAGTAAGAACTGCTGGTGGCTGGCAGAGCTGTGAAGCACCACTTCTGCCTAAGCCTGAGTTTGGAGGGCAGTGGGGTAGGGGCCTGATCCCAGGTCCACACACTTGGGGCCTAACCACCCTGTGGCAGAGATAAACCTCTCTGAGCATCCAGCCACCTACTGAGACTGTCAGGAGACTTCTTAATGAGATTAGGCAGAGCCCGAGAGAGCTCTGTCTCATGTGTGGAGGATTTCTATTCAATTATTCAGAGCAGGACAGAACCTGCCCAGGAGGATGTGGGAGCCCTTGTCAATAAGGCAGCTCCCTCCTGCCCTCCTAATTCTGCCATGGTCAGTCCAGCCCCCCAGGGTCCACAGTAGCCTGGGGCAGAGTCCCCACCAGACAGAAGGAGGAGCAGAGCTGGCCTGGGGTATGGGGCAAAGCCAGGTCTCTCTCTGCCAACCTGGGATTTCTCACCCTCCTTTGGAACCTGGGTGAGCTCTCAGGGGTGACCACAAATGAGCCATCCCTAAGGCAGCAGACAGCCCTGCCCACAACAGGGTGTGGGGATAGGAAAGATCTTCCCAGGTGGGAAAGGCTGAGTCTGGAGCCAAGGTTATGGGTTGTGGCTACATATAAAGTGGGGGCACAGTGTGTAAGGCCAAGACCCACCACCCACCCCCCTCCTGGGAATAAGATGGTGACATCACACACATTGAGGGGAAGGACACAGACACCCCAGGACCTGGAGGAGGCCACAGAGCAGTGTGCTCCAACTCCTGGCCATCAGGTCGTCCTCCCTTCAGGACTTAAGGGTGTGAAGAGAGGTCCCGGTCACATCACATCCACAGGGACCCTCAGGACACCTGGGGGGAGGGGCTCAGACCCAGCATCCTCTCCCTTCTTTACCCCTCCCAGCCCCTGCCCCACCAGGCTGGTCCCCACCCTTCCCTCACAGCCCAGCTCAGCTCAATCTTTCCTATGAGCCTGAAACACTCATATCTTATACTCAAAGCCTCATGACCTTTGGGCCAGTGCAAGTGTCTCTCCCCCCAAAAGCCTTCCCGCACTGCCCAGCCCCCATCTGGTCTCCTACCTGCCCCCATGAGCACAGAACAGAGCTCAAAGCCTGCCTCTTTCCTTCCTAATGCTGCCCGCCCCCAGAAAGCTTTCAAGTCCTCGAAGTCTGAGGTCTGGAATCCACTGTGCAGCAAGGTTTCATCACCAGTGTGGCCGCACAGCCTCCAGTCCAATCCCGACCCCCAGAGCACCCGGTGGGCAGAGAAGCCCCATGCAGCGCGGCTGCTCTCACCTCCAGGGGGCAGCAAAGAGGAGGCGGAGGGCAAGCTTATGTTGGGTGGACCCAGCCTCCTTTCTCTTCTTCAGATGACACCGCCCACATCCATTCTGCCCCTTGCACTCTCAGCTCAGGGACTGGCATCCCACTCTCCTGGCACCAGGACTGGTCTGGGAGTAGGCTGTCTCCATGCCAGGCCCATGAGCAGCAATCCTGGGACACTTGGGAGGCTCTTGTTAAACAGTCTCCCTCTTCCCGTGGGGCAGGGCCAGGGGGCTGGGCTGATTAGACATGAGCCTGCAACAGCCTGGGGGCTCTGAATGGGTAAGGCTGGCTGGGAGGGAGGCCCACCCCCAGGTAGGCAGGGGCAGGGTGAGGAAAAGGAGGCAATGTCCCAAGGATACCATTTGGGCCCCTGGATCCAGCCACGCCTGAAGTTACACAGCCTGAGGCCTTTTCCACTATATGGCCTGATAAATATCCCTATTTGCTTAGGCCAGTACAGGTGTTCCTGACACCCACATGACTAACATAACTAACACGGAGAGTGACTTCAGACCCTCGGCAGGATTCCCTGACGTGAGGCTGGGGGGCGGTATTCTCAGGTGGTCCAACTTAGCAGTCCCGCAAGCACACATGGGGGCAACAGCTTCCTCTCAGACATGTGAGGCAGAAACTCCACATCACCCAGGGCATGTAGCTCAGCCTCCTTGTCACAGAAGTGGGGTCCTGACAGGAAGGGGCTCTCTAAGCAGACGATCCTTGGACCCTCCCACCACCAGGGTCTCAGCCCATCTGCAGGTGTTATGCCTGGGAGCTCACTAGGGCACACAGGCGACACTCCTGTGTGTTTGCAGGCCCACACGTGTACATGCCACAGGTACAGTCACACAGCCACTTAACAAAAACTTGCTGTGCTCCTGCATTGCTGGGAGTTGTGAGAGGCAGAACAAATGGTGCCTGCGTTCCCAGACCCCACAGGTGACCCCTAAGACATGTGGGGAGATGGGCAGGATGGCATGGCCACAGAGTGAAGGCCCCAGCTCCCTCAGGGAACAGAGCAGCCAGGGAGGGCTTCCTAAAGAATGCCCCAGAGGCAAGGCTGGAGCAAAGCTGGCATGCAGTCCCTGTCCAGCTAGCTGCACCCCGCCATCTAGAAGCTCCCCTGGAGCACTCACCAGCACTGCTCAGTGGGAGCTGATACTCGTAACAGACCCACAGTCCTCCCTTTAATGAAGTTCCAGGAGCTAAGCAGCCTGACACAGCTGGACCCCCAAGCTGTGCTCCCCAGGATGCTCCAAATGAGGACTCCATCAATAATAACACAGAGCTTCAAAGCCCCTTCGGCCCTGGCTCACCAGGAGGGTTCTAATTCCTGCTTCCTCAGAGGCCAACACGGGAGGGTTGGTAGCTACTTCCTTGCAAATGGGCACCACTCACCACCTCCTGCAGGGGTGCGGGGGTAATGCTGTCGGCAGCTCGAGCAGCCAGGCTCGCAGGCCCCACACCTCCAGTTGCTCCTCTCTCCTCCCCCCGCTTCCCTTCCCCAAGTCATCATCCCCATTTCACACATGTGGAAACTGAGGCCAGGGAGGGGGTCTCCCAAGCCCGCCAGAGGATTCCCAGGTGGGAGACAAGAACAGAAACCCAGATGCAAGTAAACTTCTTTACAAAACAGAAAGAGACTCACAGACGCAGAAAACAAACTTATGGTTACCAGGGGGAAAGCAGAGGGAAGGGATAAATTGGGAGTGTGGGATGAGCAGACACAAACTACTACATACAGACCAGAAACCCAGTTCCTTGCTCACACCCAACACCCAGACAGCAATCAGCCCACACAGCCCCCAAGGCCAGCACCCGGAGCCCAGGGTGAGCATCTGCTTCCCCTGGGTAACCTTCCTTCCATCACCACCCACTCCCAGCCCCACAGGCACATCTCAGAGGGGACGGACAGACCAGTGGCCCTGAGCGCCTGACAGAACAGCTCAGGAGGGGAAACACCTTCCAGAAGTGGGTCCCCCAAAACTATTCCCCACTCCAGACGGTGAGCACGGGAAACCCCCTCGGTGTGACCGTAGCCTTAGTGCTGGGCCTCAGCATCCCCCGTGGAAGTGGCCCCTGCCCGGGAGAGGCTGTGCCATCAGCTCCTATCATTTCTTGCCAGGAGAGGACTTCAAATCCAGAAGCTGACCAGGAGGGAAAGGCCAGCATGAGGTGGCAGGACGGGGCAGCTATAAATGCAACAAGCCCCACATGCCGTGGGGCCCTGAGCTTGAGGGGGTCTCAGAGAACAGAGGTCCCACGTGTCCATCTGCCCTGTTATCCATCCAGGGGCTTTTACTGATTAGTGCCAGGCACCAGCTAAGTTCTCCACTGTCCTTACCTCATTTGGTCCTGGAAACAACCTGTTAAGGGAGGGACCACTGTCCCCATCTTAGAGGCAGGAAAGCTGAGGTCAGCAAATTAAGTCCCCTACCAAGAGATATCAGGGATGCTGTGTGTTCAGAGGGGCAAGGACAAAATGAACAATTCCAAAAGAGAACCGAATGAGAAATATTCAGGCTGCAGGATGTGAAGCCTGAAAAAGTCTGAGGGCACAGTAGCTGTCTTTAAACATCTAAAGGGCTGTGGGGTGGAGAGAGCCTCAGGCCACTGTACCCCAGTGTAAGGGCCCTTGGAGCTGCAGGGATCTCATCCCACATGTGTGGGCCCTGAGGCAGTGGGAGGCCAACCCCCTCAGTAAGAGCCTGGGAGGGAGGGAGGAAGAGACCAGTGAGGGCAGGTGCCCTGGAACCACCCAGGACTGAGGGGGAGCAGCACCTGATGTCTGCAGCCATGACAGGGAAGGCAGCCAGGACCCTGGGGCGGAACCAAGTCAGGGCCCCTCAGCTCCTGGCACTGGCCTCCCAAGATGGGCACCACTGTGACACGCCCCGGGAGCCCAGCCCAGTGCGAAGTTCAGGTCTCAGATCTTCGGGCCCAGAACCCAGACGAGGGACCACAGTGTGGCCCCGCCCTTCCTCCTAGGCCTCTGGGTACTCAGACTAAAGGATGGAAAAAAGCCCCCAACCCCAGGCCAGGAGCAGAGCTAAGGCAAGGCCTAATGCCTCTGCCTTTGCACCAAGCAGGAGGGCTGCGTACGGAAAAGAAAGCACGGAGACCGCCTGCCAGGCCAGGCCCGGGTCGAGCCTGCAGGGGCTCAGGCCACATCAGGGCCGGCACACGGACAGACTGAGCCAAGAGCTCTAGCCAAGGGCCCGGGGAGGATGGTGTCTAGCCAGCAGGGTCCATGTCTCTGCCCTGACCTGGGGGTTGGTAGAACCAGGCAGGGCCCAGAGACCAAGGGGTGTCATGTATTGTCCAGGGAACAGGAGAACAGAGCAAATGGTACCCAGGACTTAAAGAGAAACAAGGCCCACTTAGGGTACAATGTGCCACCGCCCAAACCCTTAACTACAGCACGGGGCTCAGCACACCGCTGTTGGGCTCCCCAGGGATGGCTGCTTGCCAACAGCCTCCTTCCTGCTGTGTGTGCATTACCTCTCTAGACCCACCACCACAACGCTGAGGTAGCCCCATTTCACAGACACTGAAACTAAGGCTTGGACAGGGTGAGTGACCTTTTAAGATCACACAGCAAATCAGTCAGAGCTGGGATTTGAAACTGGCTCTGCCAGACCCCTGCCCACCAAATAGAGCAAGTTATTGGCTCTACAGCCAGCTGTTCAGGGACCCGGCCAGGCTGGCTGGGTTTTGTCCGCGACGCACACTCAGAAGCGTAAGGCTGCAGCAAGACTGCAGTTCAGTGCAGCGGCGGCCACGGGTTCCCAGAGCCCCGCCCACACAGGTGGCTGCAGGCAGCCTCCCTGTGAGTCACGTGATCAACATCAACCTGCTTCCCTGCTCTTCTTCCCACCCCCCACCCCCAAGCCTGGCCTGGCCCAACTCCATTCCTTCCCTGGTCCAACAGCGCCCACCTCTGGCCCAGGCAGGGAAGGCAAGAGAGCTTGGTTCCTCCAAAACCAGAGAAGAGCAGCCAAGATAGGCAGGCCAAAGCACAGAGGGGCCGTGAAATGCTGTGCCTCCAGGCTTGTGCTCCTGAGAGGGGAGACCACGGGCTTGGGTGCCAGAGGCTCCTCCATAGGCAGCGAAGAAGACACCAGCCCACCCAGGTCAGGGGAGGGGCACCACCCCAGACACCCGGTGCACAGACACACCCACCCACAAACACAACAAAAAGAGGGCCCTGAGCCACACACACCTGTGCCACCAGTGCTGGGCACACACACTGGCCCACGGAGCTGGAAACGAGCCTCGCATGCCTGTGACATGGTCCAAAAGGAGCTGAGCTCACCTGCTCACAAGCTCTCCACTCCAGTCCCGCAGGGCAGAGCACTCCCTGTGCCATGGCTTTGGTGGGCCAGGGAGGGAGTGCGCACCTTGTGTAGCACAGCGACTGCCCAGGGGCACTGGGGGCCCTGCGCAGCCCATCTGGTAACAACCCCGCTGGTCTCCAGTGCTGTGCCACCTGGCAGGCCCCACCCCTGTTAGCCCTGGGCACAGGGGCCGGCCACTCACCTTCCTGCAGGGCCTGAAAAGGGTTGTTGACCTCGATGACCTTGACGGAGCAGGTGATCTTCTAGCTCTGCAGGATGTCATCGCTGAGGCTCAGGTCTGCTGCGGCCAGCTGGAAATGCCCTGTCGTCCTTGGCCACATTCTCCTGGAAGATGGCACCTGGAGGAGAGGAGGGGTCACGACCAGGCCTAGAGAGGGGCTCTCCTTCCCCACCCCACCTCCACCCTTGGCCTTTAGGTGCTCGCAGGACTGCAGGTTGCCAGGTGGTGGGAGTTCTGGGCTGGAGTTCCAGCCGGGTAGGAGAGATTAAGGCTCTCCTTGGTCCACCAGCACAGAAATACACCCGCCCCCATAGGCCAACACACTTGACGTGAGTTACACATGCACATGGCACATGCTGCCACCAGGTCACACAAGTCTCTGACAACCAAGCCACCTCATGTATGAACCATGCCCCACAGAATGGACTGAGCCAAGCCGGCATGACCTCAGGCAGCACCTAAAGGCCCTGACATGGTCACAGGAATGTCATCCCAGGAGCCAGAAAATTTCCCCGCAGGCCAATGGCCCTGGCCCCTATCCCAAAAACGGATCAATGACTTCCTTCTGCCCTGCTGGCCTAGAGCAGAGCAAGCAGGTCTGCGGTGGCTTTCCTGTGCCAGGGGCTTCTTTATGCAGGGGCTTATGGTGACTGATCACAGACAGCTCAGTCCCAGCCTGGCTGCCTGGGCTCTGCCTCCTGTTCTCCATCCCTCCCCGCTTTTTCTTCCTCCAAGTACACTGGGGGTCTCTGGAAGAGGGGATTGGAGAAATTTCCTAGACTCCTAGCCTCCTGACACAGGAAGGCTGAGCCCAGAAGGGTCCATTCTTAAACCATGAACAGCTCCTCCAGGGTGGCCTCCAGCTGGACCTTTGCATCCTTGCCTTGCCCAACTCTGTGCACTTACACCTGAGATCAGTCAGACTCACCAGAGCTGGGCTCTGCAGCCTGGACAGCTCTGGAGTCCTCCCTCCTCTCCAGGATCTGGGGGTCATCACAGTCCCAGGGTTGGCCCCAATGATTCCCCCCGAGCTGGGGGCTGGGCAGGAGGAGGGAGGTCCCCTTCCATGCTATACCCAGAGCTGCAACGCTGACCTCAAGACCCAAGCCCCACGGACACCACCACCCACCACTGGGAAGCAGGCTTGGCCTGGGTCTCTGCCTGGGAATTGCAGCTCACCAAGCCCAGGCCTAGTCCCTCACCACCCCTCACACCCCTGTCTGGCCTGGCCCATCATTCCTGCCTTCTCACACCTCCCAACCCCCAGTTTCTCCCAGCTCTCTGGTCTTTCCCAACTTCTATAAAGGCTACTGCTGAGAAGCTCCCCAAAAGCAACCCATCAGTCCCCCAAACTTGCCCAACTTTCTGGGATTTCCCTATGCTGATACCAGCTCCCACACACTCCCCATCCACAGGCCCCCTCCTCCTCTCCTCTGTCTCATCTTTCCTCTCCTGGTTCTCCCTAAATTGGTCACATCCTGCTCATCTTACACACACACATTCCCCCAACACACCACTGCCCAGGCTTCTCCCCTGGCTCTCGTTCCCCAGACCACCTGCCAGCCCCCAACACCTGGGCCTTGAGAAACTCTGGGACTGTCCAGGATTGGGCTGCCATTGCCACAATCAAATACATACACATTCCCACACATACACTGAGAGACACACAGACACACACCAGGGAAACAGGCAGACACTGTGTCCACTCTAACATGCTGAGAGACAGTCATGCACACACCAACACAAGCTAGGATGGCCCCACACACCCCAATGCTCTCTTACAGTGACATCAACATGGTGCCAGGCCCATACACAGCCACACACGCTGACAACACCCACCCACCCACGTTCACCCACAGTTCAGGTTGGGCCTCTTTGATCCTGCCCTGCCAACCTGGTGAGACCAGGGCCCTGTCTGACCCCGGACCCCCACTGCTCTGAGCTGAGAGTAAAGGCTAGCGCTACCCTGCCTGAGGCCCAGCCAGGGTCTAGATGTGCCTCTAGGCTGGAGCTTAGGCCTTAAGTGTCCTCAGAGGCCAAAAGGTCCCACAGGGGTATTGGAAAGTTGGGGAACAGTGAGAGCCCTCAGGAGCAAGGAGCTGCCCATGCACATCTCCCCCGCAGGCAGTGCAGCCTGGATCTTCTAGGGAGCACCACCCCCAAGCCCCTCAGATCAGGGAACAGCCAAGTTTGCACGCTATGTGCCCCCAACACTGCTGAGGCCCCCCTGCTCAGCCTCGGTCCCGCTGCCCACCGCACCTACTGAGGTGGAAGATGGAGTCGACCTGCACCTACACGCATTGGCATATCCAGCGGAGAAGTCACAGTGTCAATGTTTCCATGTCCCCTGGGCATGCGGCTCATCTGCCCAGGGCAGGGCAAGGCCTAGGGCAGCGCAGAGTGGGGAGGTGCCAGTCCAGGTGCAGTCCCATTGAGCTGAGCCCAGTGCATCTTCCCCGGCCTGCCTGCTCCAGCCCAGCCCAGTGCCATCAGGCCCCTGCTCTGAATCTGGTGGTGGCTGTGGCAGCCGGGCCCACACAGCGGCTCGTGGCTCACAGTGTGTCTGGGACCCTGCGAGGAGCAAACTGCAGAGGACGCCCCCTCCCCCTCCCCTCCCACCCTCAACTCCGCACCCTCTCCCCTCCCTGCCTGCCTCCCTCCCCTCCCCCCTCCTCTTGACCAGGTGACTGGGATCTCAGCCTTGCCCCGTGCTGCTCTTCCACTCGAAGCTTGGAGAGGGTGCCAGGTGCTCCTCACTCCCAGCCTGGGGGATGTTCAGAGGCCAGGATGGAGGGGGGAACCACCAGGGCTGCGGTGGGCAGAGACTTGGCGGCCTGGGGCCTCGTTCCCCCTGTTCACCAGACGTGAAGATGAAGAAGTGCAGGACTTGCACTGACCTCAGGGGTTCCCGGAACCCCCGGTGCCCACCGACCTCAGCCACTGAGTGCCTCATGCCATGACCCCTGCCCTGGGCAGAGAGACCCTCAAGGAGCCAGGCCAAAGATAGCCAGTGGAAAGATGGGGAGGGATGCTGAGCCAGGCACCGGGATGCAAGGGGACCCGCCGTGGCCAAACTTCTGGAGCAGAGCTATGGCCATGGGCTGGACCCTAGATGGCCCCAGGGACCTTGGCAGGTGCCCATCCCCTGCTCCACAACTCGGGGTTCAGCAGCGAGACAGGCAGGATGCTCGGACTCTGAAGCCCAATTCATGGCCAGAAACCAGCGCATCCCTCACCTCAGCGCCTGGAGGTGAGGAGATTTCCAAGGGGCTGGCCTGTTCAGACTCCAACCCTGCACAGAGCCTTTGACACGAGAGCTGGGGTTGAGAGTTCCTTTCTCTGAGCCAGTGGAGAGTGGGGCTGTCTACACCACTAGGTGAATGTTTCTGGCCAGGCACCACCACCAGATGTAGAGGTAAGCTATTTGGGCTCCAGCCTGGGAGGAGGTGGCAAGCCTGAAGGGTAGCCACCATTCCCCACTGCCCCACCCCCCACCAAGTTTCAGACAGACTGGGCTCCACATGGCACACCCAAGATTTGGGGGAGACAGCTGAGAGTTCCCAGACCAAGATTCCATGGAAGTTTGATCTGGGAGCACCTGGCAGAGCCTCCTACCAGCGTCCACTCCTGGGCACCCAGGAGCACCCCTTAGCCCTGTCGTTGGCCTGGCCCCAAGGCCTCTACCTTGATCAGGATCAGGTGCTGGGCATGAGAGATTCAGAGATGCTTTCCTGGAACCCCTCACTCAGAGGAGAGGCAGACAGTTAAACAGATTATTAAAAGATGTGGCAAGGACCCCAAGTGCCATGTATGCACAGGCACGTCCTGGGCTGTGATCTAGCCTGGGAGGAAGAGCCAGAGGATGGCTGACAGGAAGAGGTGACAGCTCTAAAGGCTGAGTGAGGGTTACCAAGGGAGAAGGAAGGGAGGCTCTCAGGCACTGAATGCTAGTTAGCCAGCCAAAGCAAGAAGAAAAAGTATTGTGCGTGTGTGTGTCCGTGTCCATCCGTGTGTATGTGTCTGTGTGTCCGTGTGTGTGTGTGTCCCCGTGCTGCCTGGCATAGAAGTCACTGGCAAATTTTACCTTGGAAAGATGGGGGAGGAGGCCGTGGAGAGGGGCCAGTGCAGGCTTGGAGAGCAGTGAGGCAGCCCTTGCAGTGGCTGATGGGACTGACTCGGCTGGGCAGGGGCAGCCTAGGGGAGAGGAAAAGCTGGTTTGGAGAAACAGTAGGGAGCCACATGGACTGGCAAGGTGACTTCCGGGATGAGGGGCCAATGGGCAGAAACAGAAAATTGACCAGGTATGCAGGAGGCCAAGCTGTCCAGCTGTGTGGTGCTCACACAAAGGCACTTCCTCAAGAAATCCATCTTGGCCTCGAATTGTACAACATGCCCCACTCAGGTTCTACAAACTCTCCATGTCTCCCTTCTCATTCCCTGGAAATTCTACCATGTACTGGCTGAACACCTGCAGACACAGGATAAATAAAGAATGGATTTTATTATATAACAGTTTGGTTCCTATGGGGACTGTCTCCACCTCAGAAGCATGGTAGTATATTCACCCTCTAGGGGCTCAAACTTGAGAACAAGAGCCACAGGGTCGGGGATTCTGCAAACACTTGTTTGGACCCCTGCATTATGGTAGTAAAGTAGGCATGTGATAATTCTAACCCAGTTAGAAGGCTTTCTTGATATTATGCTAGGCAGAGGTAGCATGATTGCATTGAGACCAATCTCAAGGCCCCCTTCCAAATACTAAGAAGTTTTGAGGAGACAGACAGTTTTGAGACTTATGTCAGTTTCTAGTTTGGATGATGAGGTCCCTCTAATTTGTGACCTGAGGGCTATGACTCAGGCTGGCTTTCCCCTGGAAGCTCTTAGCCAGAGTATCCCCTTCCTCTCCATCTCCCACAGTGTGGGGTTCTTCCCCATCCCAAGATGCTCAGCTCCTAATGCTCATCCTCCTGCACTCCCAAGCCAAGCCAGTTTTCCCTGCTAGACTGGAATGGCCTGGGGAGCCCTTCACTAGCCAGGAGGGGCACTCTTAACAGGTCCCATTTCTCCTAGAGCTGGGAGGCTGGCCCAGAGATGACTGAGGCACTATGCCCCCTACCTCTAGGCAAGACTCTTTGAATCCTGTCTTCCACCTCAAGTTGGGATTACCAGTTTCCAAGGACATTGGCTATTATTGGGGCTTTAGCAGGCTCATAAAATCTTTAAGACTTATTGATCCTGGCCAGCCCAGTCCCTTTAAGAGCTGATAACCTCAAGGACTGCAAAAGCTGGCTCCCCTAAACCAGACTCCTGGGGGAGCAACTCAACCTGAACCTTAGACACTTAGGAGATTAGATCAAATCTAATACACTTTCCTCATGAAATCACTGGGAGAAGCTGATTAGCAGGGAATTTCCACTGAGACTGAGGGTCTTCTTACTCCAGTGGATAAAACTCCTGTTGTTCCTGGGGAAGGTGACTGTTTATACTGGGGTTGGAACTTGGGGAGAGGCATGTGAGGACAGGAACATAGAGGCAGCACCCAATGAGACTGTCAGATCTCTCTGGTGACAGCAACCCTTCAACTGCCCGTCAGTCACTGGACCAGTGTGTGTCCAGCCAGAGATGACCCTGCCAGGCTGTGTGCCCATGAAGGGGACAGTCTCCCTGCCCCCAGCACTGTGGTTCTGAGTGTGGACAGTGGAACCAGACTGTGTGAGTCTGTGACCCCAGCTCCAGCCCCTGCTGCCTGCATGGCCTGGGGTCACGGGGCTCTGACCTGCTGGCCAAGGCTTGAGCCCCTTTCATCAGGTTTGCTTTGGAAATTAGAAACCCTCAGACCTCAGGAAGCTCTTGCCCTACCCTCCCACGTGGGGGGAGTTTTCTGCTGGCCACACAGAGAGTGAGCACTGGCTTGCACGTGTACACAAGCACACACACAGAAACACACACACACAGACACACGTGCAGAGTGACATTAAATAAGGATGATGAGGCAGGATCAGGAGAGGAATAGATGTGAGCTTGGTTATAAGACAAAAAATCATGAGGTTGGATGCATCACCTACAAGTGACACCACTCCTACACTTCTCTTGTCTTATCCCACACACGCCTGAGGACATCTCTAGAAGTACGACCAGAGTCAGCCCGACTGTGCAGATGGGGAGACCGTCCTGGAGAAACACCAGGATAAATACAAGATGTAGAACAGGTAACAATGAGAAGTTGAGTCTGGAAGCCAGGTCGTCTCCTCACAGCTACACACAGAGCCTCCCCGGGAGCCGTGGAGAGGGCAGGGCTGCTGTAACTGTGGAAGAGGTGGGTTTGTGAGGAGGAGGGGGTGAGCAGGCAGCAGCCCAGAGGGCTGTCCGGAGGTGTTGTCTGAGGAATGAGTCCCAAGAAGTGGACCCCAGGAAGTGATGTCACGTCCTTGATAACAGACCCCAACAGAATTGGAACCCAGTAACCAGGCACCCACATTCTAATGACGGCCCCTGAGCCAGCTCACTTGGCTGGAGACAGTTCACAGAGAAACATGTTCTTTCAGTTTTGTGAACTCTCGGGGCTTCTCGTCCAGGAAACCCTGGAGTGAGAGGTTTTTGAGAGGCTGTAGGCGTTGGTGGAACCCTCAACCCCAACACCTCTGCTCTATTATGAGGCGATCACTTAAGGTAACACCGGGCAGCCTGGAGCAGGCCAATCTGGGACCAGCCTCCTCTGGGAGCCCTCCCTGGGCAGGCCCACTTCCCCTCATCTCCATGTGGGGGAAGGGGGACTTGAGGGGAGGTGTCCCCTCTGGGCGGGAACCAGCCATTGAACACGTGGTAATCTGGTGGTCCTGTCATGGCCACACCCGAGGACAGGGCTGGCAGGGGGGAAAGAGGACTCCTGAGGGGCCTTTTCTCCATGCCAGTGGGAATCCAAGCCCTTCAGGTTGTCAGCTTTCTGTCCCTGATGGAGGTCTGTGCAGAGAGTGGTGTGTGCGTGTTGAGACTGGAGCTGTCTTATGGGTCTGAGAACCAGTCAGGACAACCAGACACGGCTCTGAGGTTTCTGCCTGGCTGCTGGGCACTGTGTTTGCAGGACTCCTCACAGGACCTGGTCCATAGACTACCCCATGCCATCTCCCTGCAGGAAGGGCAGGTGACCCACGACACCAACAGAGTCCAGGACAGGCTCAGGGTGAGTGTGAACGAGAAGACTCCACACCCAGGAAGTCCCAGGTCCTAGAGCTGCCCTGCTGCTCCCCTGGGCTCCCTCTTAGAGGCCTGCTGGCAAAGGAATCTGATTCCCCATCTCTCCCACCCGCCCTCACAGCCCAGGCCCTGCCTTGGCCAGATGCAAAGTCAGTGCCCACATGAGTCGGAATCTAAGAGACTTTGACAGAATCTCAGTTCATGTTAAGTCAAGGAAGTTTCTGCATTTTTCTACAGACCGTCCTGTTTCTCCTCCATCCCCACGTGTCCACGTTGGCCTGAGGACCCTGATCCCTCCCACCCTGGGATCAGCCTGTCTTCTATCTCTGGAATGTGATGTTGTGGCAGCAGTCACAGGGATGAGGTAGTTCATCAGGGAGCTGCTGTCATTGCTGTGCTGACACAATGATCTGAGACACTGATGCATTTAATCATCGCCTTCCGCCCCTTGTACTGGTGATGCTGAGAACCTTGAATCCACTCAGGGATTCCCTCTTACACCTCTAGCACAAGAACTTTAGGCTTAACCATTTGATCTGAGCTCCAGCCTCAAACCCCTGGGGGTCCCCGGTGCTGCCTCTGCCTCAGGTCTCTCATCTTTCCACCCCAGAGGGGAGCTAGACCATCAGGGAGCAGGGATGAGACCTACAGGGTGTGGAGCCTTCAGTGACACAGGCTGGAGAAGCTGGTGGTGACTCTGGTAACTGCCGTCCTGGGCAGCAAGCTCTCCTACATGCACACATTCCTGGGCAACTATAAACTTTCGTCACTGCCCAGCAGGTCCTGGACCTTCTGTTCCAAAGGTGAGCACTCTGTTCTCATGGGACATTGGTGACTCAGCCACTTACTAGCAGTCACATGTGGAATTGTCACCCTACCTCTGTGAGCCTCAGTTTTCCCCTCTGCACACTGGGGTCAAGAGAGGATCAGGCCCTAGGAGGGCAGGAACAGAGGGGGCCCTTCATGGAAAGTGCTTCCTGGGGCCCTGGCCCCTAGAAAGTTCAGCTGGAAGGGATGAGTTTGGGCTAATTGGTCACTGTCCTCCTGCCCATGAGGAAGCCTCTGCCTCCTGGGTCACTGGAACTTTGGCTTTGGGTGGAACTTTTTTCCCATTTCAAAGGGGACATGTGGTCCAATAGCTGTCCCTGTCCTAGGAGAGTGAGGGCAGGGACCCCTGGGAGGGAGAAGTGGGGTCCCAGGCACATTCAGATCTGTGTGATGGGGCTGGTTGGGCTCATTCATTCTGCAAATAGGAAGGTCCACTAGGGACAGGTGCTTTCCTAGGAACAACCATCATTTAATGCATCCAGCAGACAACAGCCCTGCCCTCCAGGGCTTCCGTTCTCCCAGGAGTCACACCGTCACACAAGACGTCACATCCAGGTAGTGCTCTCAGTACAGTCCACGTGACTCCTTCCTGATCTCCCCTCTATGCCTTCCACACAGGCCCATTTCAATTCAGCGACCTGGGTGTATGCTACTGAACACCATCTGGTGCTGGGGAGGCAGGGGTGTCCCCAGATCTGATATTTGCTCCAGGAGCAGTTCCCCGCTGGGGACAGTACCTCACAGACATTGACTGCCCCCAGCACAATCTCTTCTGATGCCTCCATCTCTGCTCCCTTGGTGGGCTGCAGAGCCCAGGCCTTTTTCTCAGCATGGCCTGTGCTTCCCTTACCCTTCAGGTTCATGGAGTTTGAGGCAAAGGAGGAGATGCAGACTCAGCAGGTGCAGTGGATGAAGGGGGTGCAGGGACTGCCTACTCCAGTCCCACCAAAGCCGGAAGTTTGGGGGCCCCCAGCCCCAAAAGTGGGCCCTCAACCAGGTACCCACATGCCCACTGGACCTGAACACAAAGGTAACAGGGGCTTAGGGGTGGCCACTGTCCCCACATCAGTCCTTTTCCCTCAAGGGGGTCATTGGTATTTCAACCTCAACTGCCATCGAGGAGTCTCAGCTGCCTTCACCCTGGGGTACTGATTTGGTCAGTTACAAAACTCCCATCTTCCTGTCTAAGGCCACCACATACAGCCTGCCTGAGAAGTGGGCTGGATGGGGAGACTCTTGGAAAATTAGAGGTTCCACAATTCCTCACATGTGACTCTCTTAGAAGCTCCCCCTTACCTCTCCATCTTCATTTCCCATCAATGTGGGTGAAGATACAGTTGGCCTTGACTCGAACCACACCCACGTCCATGTTGTTCAAACACTGTCCGAACCAACATGTGCACTGCGTGGTCAGGAGCTGGACGCAGGAGCCCCTCACCTTTATTTCCTCCTCCCGCTCTGCCCCAGTGTGTGTGCCCAGGAAGCTACACACATCCCAGGGTCCCTGGGAGACCAGGGCACCTAAGGAGATTCCCCCTGAGGCTGTTAAACAGTATGTGGACACCATGGAGGAGCTGGCAGGGCCTGTCCCCTCAGCCACTGGTGGGCTAGATGCAGAATTCCAAGAGGACAGAAATGAACTGAAGCAGGAAGAGAACGGAACCTACACGGACCCGGATGTCCTGAGCTACGCTGACAAGCTGTGCTCCCAGGAAGCCTGCGTCACCAAGGTGGGCTGGGCCTGGAGCCTGGGGGCTGCAAGATTCCAGGGATTGGCACTCTCAGCACCCAGGACTAGGGTTCTGCCGGGTCTTTGGGACTTAAGTTCTGATCCTTGTCCCTGAGTGCTCTCGCTCGCTTGCTCATGCTCTCTCTCTCTCTCTCTGTGTCTAGCTGACTGCCTCGGTGGTTTAAAACAGGCTACCTTGTGGAGGACAATGGGGTGGGTCTCTTTTTCACTTTCCCTCCAGGTATTCATGACTCACAAGTTACTCCAGGCCAAGGATACTCACAGACTCTTCCTTCATTCTTAGGTAGAGGCAGTCATTCACCCTCAATTTCTGGCAGAATTGCTTTCCACAGAACCACATCTGGACTTCTTGGCCCTAGCTGAGGAGTTGGAACAGGAGGCAGGACTCACCCTTGAAGAGGTGAGCCAGAGGAGGGAGGGACACCCAGGGAGACGAGGGAGGGATGGACCCCAGGTAGAAGAGGGAAGGCAAGGGACACCCAGGTAACCAAGGGAGGCAAGGACCCAGGTCAGCCGGGGGAGGGATGAGACCACAGAACAGGAGGCCCACATGGCTATGTTCATCCCTCCCCTGCCTGGAAGGCCTGGCCTTGTGGAGGGCCTGCTAGGGACTGGGTGCGATGCAGGACCATAGGAAGGAGAGGATGGGGGCCCAGAGGGAAAGGAAGGACACACAGCTCAGAATAAGGCCCAGGAGGATAGCAGTAATGCTCTAGTGTCTGTACTTTGACTGGAGTCCTGGAGACATCCCCCCTCTTGCTCCCCAATGCCATCATCCCCTGCCCAGCCCTGCTTCTCCCCTCACCCATGTATGCAAGGCCAGTCACTGTCCACCTCCCTCCTACCAGCTGGTGCAGAAACGATTCCTGGACCTGAAGGAGGAGTTGGGTGTGCGGGCACCCACCAGTCACAGTGCACCCCATTTGGACTCAAGCACTCGTGAGTCTAATGTTGGCCAAGATACCAGACACGTGACCAAGACCCCCAGGTAGGGGTCAGTGATAAAGACAGCCCACCAGACATTGATTTTGAGGAACTTCTAAGGCACTACTGAGCAGACAGTGGACCAAAGGCTTTATTCTCTCTCCAGGACATCATGATTTCCCTCCATTCCAGGCTGGACAGCCCCTCTCACCTCCTCAGGGTCAAAAGTGCACTGCACGGAGCCTGGGACCCAGTGATGCTTCAGTTCTCAGAGAGACGTCTCCTCTTAGGGAGGCCCCAGGGCCAAGGGATGGGTCCAGTGAGCACAAGGAGGAGCTCCGCAGCCTGGCCTTCCTCTTGGCTTCTCAGTACAGCCTGTGGCCCTGGGGGATGTCCCAGAGCTCTGCCCCAGGGTCCTTGAGATTTCTCTGCCCTGAAGGTCAGGGGGCTCCCCAGGCCCCTTCCCCTCAAAGAACTGGCCTCAGCCCAGCACCTCCACCAGCTGTCAAATTGAGGAAGCGGCCTCTAGTGGAGGCCCAGTGTCTGCTGGGAAGCTGTCCCTGCCCAGGCCTGACCTCGGGATCTGGGGGGCCTGCCTTGACTCTGGGGCTGGTTCGACCCTCACAGGCAAAACAGACAAGGTGTGACCTGTTTGTCACAGGGAGGAGGAGGAGAAAGAGACACTGCACCCAGTAGGGAACAGCAGGCCAGTCCTCCACTGCCAGCCCCCAGGGGGTCCCCAGGGGACCTTAGGGGCTCCTCCTCATTCAGTGCTGACCCCAGCTGAAGTGGGGGGCAGGGAGGAAGAGCAGGGAAGGAGGGGGGACCATCAGGGCCAAGGTGGGGTGGGGTGGTGGGGAGTTAGAGGCTGGGGGAGGAGGGTCTGGGTGGCTGTGGGTGGGAGCAGCACCTTGGGGTGATGTATTTAAAGTATGAATAATGATAATTTTGTTTGGAAATGATCTCAGACCACTGTAGTCTTATTTGTGTCTGCACTGCTCTACAGAGAGGGGTCCTGAGAAGGAGGCTGAGGAGGTCCCAGGAGCTACAGATCCACAGGGGGCTGACTAGAACTTCCTTCGCATTGACACGGGGTCCTCAGGCTGCTCCTGGGAGCCTGAGGCTCTCACTTTCCCCAGGGACCCCTGCATTGTCCTATTCCCTCGAGCCTGATTGGCCACGGGCCTGTGGGGCATCCCAACATCATCTGAACCCCTGAGCAAACTAGGGATGGAGAGATGTTTTCATGCCTTTCAGCCCTCTGGACACTAACCAGTTCTCTAGAATGGAGCCTGGAGACAGCCCTTGGCCTTGGGGAGCTTCAGTCTTCTTCCCTGAGGTGGCCAGATGACAGGCCAGGGTGTCCTGTCTGGGTGTCCTGACCAGACGGGGAAGACCTGGCCTGAGAGACAGGGCTTTTTGCCTCTCTGCACCATTGTAGAGGGAGCCTCTTCTATTCTCCTGGGATTACTGCAATGTGGGGAGTGGTGGAGACAGCTCCCTCTTAATCCCAAGGACACAAGGGGAATGGGCTGAGAGGAAGTTCATGGGGTGCCTGTTAAAGGTGTGTAAAAGGAGAATGGGGAATGACAGTCAGCATCGCTGTGGGATTTGTGGGATTTCTGTGCGGGAGCATCTTGTCCAGGTGAGGGAGGATGACCCATCTTGCTGTGGCCTTAGGGGCTAACGAGTCTGCAAATGCGCCCCACAATTACTATTTGTTCCCTTCCCACACACAGCTGGAACTGTGTGTGGACTGGTGTCAACACAGATTTGTATTTGCGTATGAAACAGTTTCTCCTATGAGGGACCTCCCTACACTGTTGGTGGGAACGAAGTTTGGTGTAGCCATTATGGAAAACAGTACGGAGATTCCTCAAACAACTAAAAAGACTTACCCGATGATCCAGCAATCCCTTCTTGTGCATATATCCAGAGAAAACGCTAATTGAAAAGATACACGCACCCCAATGTTCACAGCAGCACTACTTACAATAGCCAAGACATAGCAACAACCTAAATGTCCAACGACAGATGACGGAATAAATAAGTTGTGGTACATTTACACAATGGAATACGACTCAAGCCATAAACAAGAATAAAATAATGCCATTTGCAACACATAGGTAGATTTGGAGATGGACACTCTAAGTGAAATTAGCCAGACAGTGAAATATAAATACCATGTGATATCACTTAAATGTGGAATCTAAAGGAGAAGATGCAAATGGACTTATCTGCAAAACAGAAACAGACTCACAGACATAGTGAACAAACTATCGTTATCAGAGGGGAAGGAAGTGGGAACGGGTAAATTGAGAGTTTGAGATTTGCAGATACTAACTACAATATATAAAATAGATAAACAACAGGTATATACTGTAAAGCACAGGGAACTATATTCAACATCTTGCAGTAACCTTTAATGAAATAGAATATGAAAGCAAATATATGTATGTTCATTTATGACTAAAGCATTACACTGCACACCAGAAATTGACAAAACATTGTAAATCAACTACACTTCAAAAAAATTATACAAATACACACACACACACACAAACGCAGGGAGAAGAAACATGAAGTGGGTAAATTCCTTGAAAACCACAAACATTTATAAAGAATAATATGAATGCCACAAAATCTGTTCCAGCAAGTAGAAGCAAAGTGATTATGTACCAACTTATTTTATGAGGCCAGCATAATGTAACACCAAAACCTGACAATGACAGCTGAAAAAAGAAAATTTCTGACAAATATCCCCAGGACACACACCCAAATTCTCAACCAAATTTAAGTGTGTTCATTTTCTCTGGCTGTTATGACAAATTATTGTAAAGTATTACAAATTACAAACTGTATCATTAAATTACAAATTACTATTTACTAGCTTAAAATATCTCAAATTTATTATAGTAATGTTTTGCAGGTCAGCAGTCTGATGTCAGTCAAGGTGTCAGCCGGGCTGATAGCTTTTGAGGCCTCACAGGAGAATCTGTTCCCTTTCCCTTTCTGGCTTCCAGAGGATGCATGTCATCCTTGCAGTTGTCCCCTTCTTCCATCTTCAAAGTGCATCACATTAGTCTCTGGTTCTATCATCTCATGGTCTCTCTGACTCAGTTCCTGTGTACCTCCTTTTATATTAAGTAAACCCAGAAAATTTGTGATAAACTCATCTTAAGATTTTTAACTTAGTTACTTCTGCAAACTCCCTTTTGCCATACAAGGTAACACTCACTCGTTGTCATAGAAGTGATTAGACATGGACCGCTTTGGGGAACCATAATTTAGCCTACAGCAAGAAATCCACAATAACACCTGCCATAAGCATCCACATGAATAGACGATCACCAAGGGGAATTTATTCCAGGAATGCAAGCCTGGTTCAATAGTCAAAAATCAACACTCTAACCTACCCTATGAAGAGTCTAAAGAAGAGAACCCATGCAGTCACATCAATTAATACAGAAAAAAACATTAAACAAAATTCAACACCCATTCATATTAAAAATGCTCAGAAACTAGGAGTAGAAGGGCACTACCTCAACCTAACAAAGAACATCCGCAAAACACCCACATCCCACATCATAATGGTGAAAGAATGAACACTTTTCTTGGTTTGAAAACAACGTTAGAATGTCTGCTCTTTTCTGTCAGTTTCCAACTTAGCACTACAGGTTCTAGTCAGTGCAGTGCGGCAAGAAAGGAAATGAAGGCACACCGACTAGAAAAGAAGAAATATAATCGTCATTATTTACAGATAACATCATTGTCTATGGAGAAAACTGCAAGGAATCTGTAGGAAAACTGATAATTATAATAAATAGCTTTAGAAAAATCCCAGAATATAAGATCCATACATAAACATGAATAAACAGCATTAATCATGCTTCCATATACTAGCAGTGACCTGAGCAATTGAAAACCAAAATTTAAAACATATACAATAGGTTTGAATTCAAGTTGGCGCCATGGAACCATCCTGAATTCACCTCCTCCCACAAACACACCAAATCTACAGTTACACGTGGAACAATTTCCTCTGGAAAAGCCTGAGAAATGGTGGAGCAACCCCTTCACATCAGGCAAAGCAGAGGGAAACCATATCAAAGCAGGCGGGAAAGGCTGAGACACAGTTTCACCAGAAACCCCACCCCTGGTGTGCACAGACACACTCAGGAGTAAACTCAGAACATGGAACTTCTACCTGAGGTGTGAACTACGAGGTTTGTACCCCCACACTGGGGCCTCAAACTTTGAAAGACTGACAACTGAGAGAGAAACCCCCAAAGCATCTGACTTGCAAGACCCTCAGGACACATGGCTGTGAGACCCACTGGGATGTGGTGAATTCAGGAACCCCTCTTAAAGGGCCTGTGCTTTTGGTCCAGGGCCAAGTGCAGAAGCGGCCCTTGGAAAAGCACCCACACTTTATGTGAAAGAGACTCATTTCCAAAATTTAAAGCATTGGTCTGAGGGGCAGGGGCTGCTGGGATACTCCTCAGGGACTGAGGCTGGTGGTGGGTGCCATCCTCCTGCTCTCCCTCTGCCTTAATAAAACTGGCAGGTACCATCTTTTTTTCCCTTCCCTTTGGGTGCCAGCTTTATGCTCCAGCCAGCAGGTGCCATCTTCCCTGCTCTCCCGCTGTCTTGCTGTATTTCTTACTTCATCTTTTCCCATTTCTTCTGCTCCTCTTTATTCAGAAGGTGTCATCTTTGCACCCTCCCACTGCCTCACTCCAGCCACATTTGCGCTCTCCGTCTGATAGGCTGCAGAGTGAGCGTATCTCCAAGCAGGGAATGTCTACACACTGGTGACCCAGGTTTTGTGGCTTCCACTCAGGGCATGCTCCTTGATCACCTGGCTCTGGAGGCCAGGACCGACTGCATGTCTCGGTCCCTTGGGCCTGTAACAGTTGGAGACACACTTCTTGGCAGGCTACCACTTTCAGGCGCACATTAGACTGAGACACCCCCCTAGCCTTTATGTGAAAAAAGGCCTCCTGTTCTAGCCTAAGAGCTTTGGACTTGGAGGCAGGCTTCAGGTTTGGCACACATCAGGAGGCTACTGAGGTGCTCTCAGGGAAGGTAGGCTGGGGGTGCCATCATTACACTCTCAGCCTGCCTTGCTACAGCTCACTGACATTTCCCAGAAAGGAGCTTGTATACTTATCTGAAGCCCTGTTCTTTGTGACTGTTCTCCAGGGGACACCTCCAGACTTCCTAGCTCTAGGGGCCAGCAGGGACTACATTTGCAGTCCCAAACCTCAAGATATTTGTATTCTTCAAAAGCTGTTACTGGGGGGTATGGAGTCCAATCAGTCTGAACCTTGGTGTTGAGATCCTCACCTTTGAGATACTGACTGGCCTTGGCACACCCTCAACTGCTGGGAGCTGTCAAAATAAAATTAGCTGCTTGGATAATCACAGTTTCATTGACAAGCAAGAGTAGGCAGGGCTAACTGACAAAGTTCATCTCCCACACAACTCTTCAAGACTGGGAGGGGTGGCTGTTTTACTTAATGCATAGAAGCCAACAAACAGAGTCAAGTGAAATGAAAACACAGAAAACTGTGGACAATGTACCAAAGGAGAGAACAAGATAAAACCCCAGAAAAAAAAAAAAAACAATGAAATGAAGAAAAGTAATTAGCCTGATGAAGAATTCAAAATACACTCGTATAAAGCCCACTGAACTCAGAAGACTAATGGATGAAGACAGTGAGAACTTCAACAAAGAGTTAGAAAATTTAAGAAAGTTCCTAACAGAAGTCACAGAACTAAAGAACACAATAATTGAACTTAAAAATACAATAGATGAAGCACGAGAAAGAATCAGTGAACTCGAGGACAGGTATGAGGAACTCCCTCAAAGATAGAAGCAAAAAGGGAAAGGAAGGGGAAAAAAGTGAAGGCAGCTAAGAGGATTAATGGCACAACATCAAGCACAATAACGTTCTCATTATAGGAGCTCCAGAAGAAGAGGAATTGGGGCAGAAAACATATTTAAAGAAACGAGGTCTCAAACTTTTCCTAACCTGGAAAAGGAAACAGACACCCAGTTACAGGAAGCCCAGAGAGCTCCAAAGCAGACTGATAACTAGTAAGAATCAGTAAATTTTGGAACTTCCTACAAACAAAAATCCAGGACCACCAATATCACAGAAATAAAAATATCATACGAGGATACTAGGAACAACTACATAGAAACCAAGTGAAAAACTGAGAAGAAATGGACAAGTTTCTGGAAATATACAGTCCACCAAGACTGAATCAAGCAGAAACTGACCTCTTCAACAAACCGATCACTAGACGTGAAATCTAATTAGCAATAAAAAACCTCCCTACAGATAAAAGTCCAAGACGAGATGGCTTCACTGGGGAATTCTACCAACCATAAAAAGAAGAACTCATACTAGTCTTACTCAAACCCTTCCAGAAGACTGAAAAAGAGGGAGTACTCCCAAACTCATTCTATGAAGCCACCATCACCCTGATACCAAAACCAAGCAAAGACACTACCAAAAAAGAGAATTATAGGCCAGTATCACTGATTAAAGTAGATGCAAAAATCCTCAACAAAATATTAGCAAACAGAATCCAGCAGCACATAAAAAAGTTCACAAACCATGATCAAGTTGGACTCATCCCAGGAACACAAGGATGGGTCAACATAAGCAAATCAGTCAATATAATACACCACATCAAGAGAGAAAGGACAAAAAACACATGAGCATCTCAACAGATGCAGGAAAAGCATTTGATAAAATTCAACACCCATTTATGATAAAAACTCTCACCACAGTGGGTATACAGGGAACATATATCAACATAATAAAAACTATGACAAACCTATAGCCAGCTTAGTACTCAATTGTGAAAAACTAAAAACTTTCCCACTGAAATCTGGGGCCATCAAAGTTGTCCACTCTCACCACTCCTATTCAACAGTCTTCAAGTCCTAGCCACAGTAATCAGGCAAGGAGAAAGAAATAAAAGGGATCCAAATTGGAAAACAAGAGGTAAAATTGTCACTATATGCAGATGGCATGATACTATAGATAGAAAAACCTAAAAGATCCACACAAAAACTACTAGAACTAAACAAATAACTCAGCAAGGTAGCAGGATGCAAGATTAATGTACAAAAATCTGTTGCACTTATATACACTAACAATGAATCAACAGGAAAAGAAAGTAAAGAAACAGTCCCTTTCTAAACAGCACCCAAAGTAATAAAATACCTAGGAATCAATCTAGCCAAGGAGGTGAAAGACTTATACATAGAGAACTAGAAAACATTGACTAAGGAAATTAAAGAAGACTTAACAAAATGGAAAGATATCCCATGCTCTTGTATTGGAAGAATCAATATTGTTAAAATGGTCATTCTGCCCAAGGCAACATACAGATTTAATATAACTTCTATTAAATTACCCAGGGCATATTTCACAGAACTAGAACAAATAATAATAATAACATTTATATGGAATCACAAAAGACCCAGAATTGCCACAGCGCTGCTGAAGAAAAAGAACGAGGCTGGAGAAATAACCCTCCCAGACTTCAGAAATATTACAGAGCTACAGTCATCAAAACAGCATGGCACTGGTACAAAAACAGACCTACAGACCAATGGAACACAATAGAGAGCGCAGAAATGAACCCACAAACTATTGGTCAATTAATCTTTGACAAAGGAGGCAAGAACATACAATGGAATAAAGACAGTCTCTTCAGCAAGTGGTTTTGGGAAAACTGAACAGCAGCAATGTAAATCAATAAAGCAAGAATACTCCCTCACATCATGTACAAAACTAAACTCAAAGTCGATTAAAGACTTAAACATAAGACAAGACACAATAAACCTCCTAGAAGAAAACATAGGCAAAACATTATCTCACATATATCTCGGCAATGTTCTCCTAGTGCAGTCTATTCAAGAAATAGAAATAAAAGCAAAAACAAACAAATGGGATCTAGTTAAACTTACAAGCTTTTGCACAGCAAAGGAAAACATAAGCAAAACCAATACCCTGTAAGACCTCATCATCCTTTGCATCCCATACCTACCATGATGAAAAGTCCACCACACCTCTGACAAGAGCCCATTATTGACTCTGACATCTCCATCCTCCACACCGCTACCTCACTTCACCTTTAGAAGGTCACTGGCCTAGCTGATTCCCTACCTTAGTTTTCTCCTGTCATTTCCACCAGTGTCGATCTAGATTCTCCCAAAATTTCAAAACTGATCATGTGCCTGCCTCTTTTCAAAAACTCTGATCCTTCTCCACTGCACAAACATAAAATCAAACTCCTTTCTGCCTACAGTGTCCTCCACAATTTGCCACCTAAGTCCTTTTGCAGGATTGGATTCCATAGCTTAGATTGTCACTTGCACCTATTATCTTTCTATCAAATTCACACCACTCAGAAAGGCTCAATTCAAACTACATTCTTTATATCCCCTACGTAATGTTTAGGAAAGGACTCTTCATGGAAAAGGCAAAATTCCTAATGAACAGATTCAGAAAATTAAAAAAAAATTGTTTTCCTCCTTAAAATTTTAAGTCCTTCTGGAAACACTAAGCTTTTTAAAATATCAGTTCTTCAAATATTATTAATATTTCAACCAAGAAATCCTTCAAAAACCCAGCATTGTTAACCAACATTTACTAAATACTAATAATGCACAATGGAAATTAAACTCTTATATGAAATATCATCAACCTGAAGGTAAAAAGTTATAGTCTGGTCCCAGGATTCTAACTCCAATATTATTTGTACTTGGATCTTTCTTAAGAAGGGAAAATATATATTTAGTAAGTGGACTTGACATTTCACCTAATAGAGACTTAAGTCACTTAAGTCCACAGCCGAGATATAAAGTTACCAGATCTAAATCATCTTCAGGCTAGGACAAATTCTCATCAGATTAAAAAAAAATTTTTTTTTGACTGAGATGTCATAGAACTAGACTTTTTCAGTACACATTTAAGCGTTAATTTTTTCTAAGGGCCCAAGGATGTGATGGGGAATTCCGAGCCTCTCACAACAAGACCTGGTGACTAGCACACATACCAGCAGGTGCACAGCAATCAGACTTACTCCAGATAAGTGATGTTGTGGGCAGTACCATCTTTCTGTTACCTTCTAGGACCTTATTTCTTTTAGGCCTGGCCTAATTTAATTCCTCTTCTGGCTCCTAGCCTACTGAGTTCACGTGAATCTTCACAGCTGTGTACTGTGAAGTACTCTGCTCCTGAAGAGAATGCAAATATTCAAGTATTTTTTTTTAAAGAATTTCAACTAGTCTTCGAACCTAGCTAGCATACGTGGTAAAATATTCCCTCTATGTATTTCTAAAATTATTGCCGTTCAAATTTGAATGTTTCTGAAATGAATTTGGTTGTAAGGGTAAAATATGCCAAAATTTCAAAATTATTAATAACACTAATTAAGGAAAATAGGGAGTAATGAAAAGAGCTCTGGCAACTGAAACAGGGTCTCAGTCTACAATCTCAAGTCTGATTCTTTAGCTGTGCGACCTTCAGAACTGGCTTCACCTCAAAACACTTTGTCATCTGAAATAGAGCTAGCACTGCCCTTCCCTCTCTGCAGGTGGATGTTCAGGTAACATGAGATAAGGTACATAGCACAATACCTGACATGAAGTGATCATAAATAGTCTGCTTCCTTCATACAACACAAAAGACACATATGAAGGTTCAGGGGTAAGGAAGCCTACACCTCCACAAGTCTGCATAAGCACAAAATATCACAAGTAGTTTGTTCTAACAACAAAAAACAAAAACAAGAATAAAAGCAAAACCACCATCAACCCCATCCCACTAACACTTCTGAGGGATGTGGAGCCAGAGAAGGGCGCCTGCATGTGGTTCTGCAAGAACTCCATCAGGGCGGCATACACACAGACCACTAAAGCTTTAACAGGAAAAGTCCACAGTCATTATGCTAAAACCTCTGGAAGCCTTTATGCTAGTAGGAGAGCTCACGCCAGGTAAAAGAGGGGAAAAGTCAAATTAGGCCCAACTCCAAAAGACTCCTTAAATAAATCACAACAGCGATGCTGACTTACCCTTCCTGAAACGCGAAGAGTACCATGCCCAAATCCATTTAAACACTTGAAGATGGAGACATTCTACACCCACACTGGTGCTTCTTCATGCCTTTTAGAGAGCCTGCGCAGGGGAGCACCATTGGCACCACGAAAGCCGTCCGCGGAAAAGGCAGGGGAGGGGGGAAAACAAGACGATGACTGCGGGGTTGTGCACACGCGCCGCTGAGAACCGCTGTCCAGACCGCAGCCGCCTCCTCAAGCATCTGAAGTACTTCGCGGCTTCACTATGGGGACGTCAAGGGAAGGCCTCTAGTCAAGCACCCTGGGGCTGGGGGCCGTTCCCGTCCAGGGGGTCCCGGGTCCCGGCCTCCGACCCCCGCGCCGCTCCCCCACTCCGTGCGCCAGCGAGGGCCGCCCGGGAAGCGCCGCGCGTAACGCCCCGGCCCCAGCGGTCCGGCCCCGCCCGAGACCCCCGGCGCGCGGACGACGGGGGATGCCGGCTGCGGTCCGGCTAGGGTAGGGTCACGATTCGGACACGACGCCACTGCCGCAGCAAACGAGGCGGAGCGGGAGGCCGGGAGGGGGCCGCCGGCACGCGGGGCGCGGACACTCACCACACCACGCGGTAGGAGCCCTCGCGGATGAGGCTGCTGGAGCGCGGCCCCAAGTATAAGACCTCCCGGCGGACCAGCTAGGGGCCCGCGACCGCCGCCGCCGCGCTGGGCTCAACGCTCCGCGGCCGCCGCTCGGCCTACGCCGCTCCTCCCGGAGGGACCACGCTGCCGCCGCCGCCGCCGCCACCGCAGCAGCAGCCGCCGCCGCCTCACGGGAGCCGCGGAGCATCCGAACCGACGACCGCTCAAACCAACTGCCAACTGCCAATGCGCGGGCCGGTAGGCGAGGGAGGGGCGCGGCCGAGGAGGGCTCTGGGGCGGGGCCTGTCCTGGCGGCGAGCGCGGGGATTGGCTCCTGTGGTCTGGGGGAGGGGCTGCGCCTCAGGATGGAGACAGGATACATGAACTGGTGTCCACACAGTTTGTATTTTTTTTCTATTAGGAATAATTTTGCTGTGAACATTTGTATACCAGTTTTTTTGGGATCTAGGTTTTATTTCTCACAGCTGCATACCTGAGATTGTTACGGCTGCGTTATAAGCAAACTCTATGGTTGGCCTTTTTAGAAACTCCAGACTGCTTCCAAAGTGGCTGCACCGTTTTACATAGTTCCACTAGCAGAATATGAGGGTTCCGATTTATCTCTACATTATAGCCAACACCTGTCATCGTCTGTCTTTTTGATGATAGTCATCCTCATGGTTCTGAAGTGGCATCTCCTTGTGGTTTTGGATTGCGCTTCCCTGATATTGAGCTTTTTCATACGCTTCTTCACCATTTGTATATCTTCTTTGGAGCAGTATGTATTAGCAATTATGTATTCTAGATAAAAGGCTCTTTTCAGAAATATGATTTGGAAAAAATAGTCTCTCATTCTGTGGCTTGTCCCTTACTTTCTTGAGAATGTTCTGCCCCAGGGGCTGACATTAGCTCTTCCCTCGCATTGAATCCTCCCTGGACACATACGTGGTGGTCTCCCTCCTTCCTTCAGGTCTTGGCTCAAATGCCTTCTTGTCAGTAAGATCTCCCTGGATCCCTTGTAGTGATCACCCAGTAAGAACAATGATGACAGCCCCATGCATCACCATCCATCCCACCTCCCTGCCTCATTTCCCTTCAAGCTTTTATTACCATGTCCATGTAAAGTAGTCTTTTGTGACTTGTCTAATTCTTAACTGAATTGGAAACTTCATAAAGGATTTTTTAAATCAGTTTGTTAATACTTTTTCCCAAATGTAATTCACTTTAGGTAATCCAGTATGAATGCAAATGGAAGAATGAATGAATTGCATGAGAAACAATAATATATTTCACTTCATTTTAATAAACCTATGACTTTTTCCAAATCTGCATGTGAATGTATATGCCAGCATAGTTCACTCATTCTTTAGTCGTGTGACAGAAAATTAATTTGTTCATTTTTCTTGGGAAGTAACCTTTGGCTTTGGAAGATTTAATAGAAAATAATAGAGGAAAAGCTAAAATAAATAACTACTTAATAAAGACTTAAATGTGGCTACCAGTGGTGCAACTTGAGCTGATTGAAGCTTGAGGATGGGTAGCTCCTGGGAAGGGTCATCATCTGCCACTGTGTCTCCCCTCTGAGTGTGAGGGAGTTTGCATGTCCATGGATGCATGTGTGACCAGTCTGGATTTTCACAGGTCTGGAAGGCTTTTCAGTACCAGCTTCTGCTCTTTCTTGGCCTGGCCTTGTGTAGATTGACAATCAGGTTCAGTCCTTAGGAGTTTTCTGGGAGCGTTTGTATTTCCCTGGGACACAACTAAATAATTACAGTCTAATGTGGTAAGTGCTAGGCTAGAGTTCAATGGAAAGAACAGGATAGTTGCTGAAGAGGCCACGATTTCTTGATCTTGGGGGACCTGGGGTAATCTTCATGGTGAGGCAACATTTGGGGCTGTTCTTATAAAATGTATTTGGGGTGAGGAATTCTGAGTTGGAGGAAGGTAATGTATAGGGGAATTGGAATGGGATTTGGTTAGGGGTTGAGACTGACAGAGATGGATGTGGCCATAGCATTCTGGAGTGGCAGTGAGATTGGAGAGGGAGAAATCTGCTTCTGAGATTTTTTTTCAGGGCTGACCTAGATAGGAAGTGTTGCCTAACTGGATGTGGAGGGGAGAGACTGGAAGAAGACTTCTTCCTTGGGTGTTTGGACCGAATGGACATAAACCAAGGTTGGCTATTCAGAGGATGGACACTGGGGATAGAAAGGAACAGATGATCAATTGGTCACATTGATTTCTTTTAAGTTTTTATTTTGAAATAATTATAGCATAATTAGTACACTGAGATCCTAGGTAGCCTTCACCCAGTTTTCCTGAATGATAACACTTACAAAAGTGTAGTACACTGTTAAAATCTGGAAATTGACATTGGTATGATCCATAGAGCTTTTTGTGATTTTGCCGGTTTCCCGGGCACCCGTGTATGTGTGCGTGCATGTATGCCTGTATGTATCTGTGCAGTTTTATTACATGTTGATTTGTGTAACCATCACTACAATCAAGATATAGAATTGTTCCTCCTCTGCAAAATCTCTCACACCCTTTCCCTTTTTCTTTTCCTGACCCCTTGCAGTCACGAATGTGTTTTCCATCTCTGTAATTCTTGTCATTTTTGAGAGTGTTAAATAGTATGTAACATAGTATGTAACCTTTTGATATTGGCTTTTTATCACTCACTAGAATTAATTCCCTTGAGATCCATCCAATTTTTGAGTGTATCAAAAGTTCACTTCTTTCCATTGTTGAGTAGTAGTATTCCGTGGTATGAATGCACCAAAATTTGTTCCATAAATTGAGGGACATTTGGGTTGTGTTGAAGTTTTAACTATTACAAATCAAACTGTTATGAATATTCATATGTATTAACTTTTGTGTGTGGATACATTTTCATATCTTTGTGATAAGTGACCAGCTTTGCATCTGCTGTGTTGTATATTAAATGTATATTTAGAATGTATTTCTAAGAAGCTGCCAAACTATTTTCCATAATGGCTGTACCATTTTAACATTCTCAGAAGCAATATATGAGGTATCTAATTTTGACACATCCTTGGTATTGTCACCATTTTAAAAAGTTTTCACTGTTCTAATAGATAGGTATAGAGTAATATCTCATTGTGATTTTAATTTGCAGTTTCCTAATGGCAAATGACCATCTTTTCCTGTGTTTGTCTTCTGTGTATTCTCTTTGATAAAAACATCTGTCTTTGCCCATGTCCTAGTTGTATTACAGGGCTCAGTATCACCACTCTGAGACACCTCAGTCTGCCTCGTTGCTGCTGGGGGAGGGGGTGAGGAAGCACCTGCTGGCCCCCTAGTCCCACGGGGTGGAGGTTGGGGGAGGCGGACTGCTGAGTAGCACTCCTCCCACTCACCACCTTTACCTCAGCACTGCCAGGTCAGGCTGCAGGTCCAGTTCTGCACGTGGCCACACTGATTCCACAAGGGGTCAGTTTTCTTTTGGTCTTGGCTGGAGTAGAGCCAGTATTAAGAACAAGGTTTTTCTGCCAGACATCCCTTTCTCTGTCCCTGGGCTAGAGGTGGAGAGAGGCTTTATTTACAACCCTTATCTTCTGGTGGTTCCAGGTCCAGTCTTCTCCAGCACCTCATAAGGGGTGAAGGGGTAAAGAAAACCTGGGGAGCTTCACCACTCCTCACGTTGTCAGCTTCCTGGCCAGTCAGCCTTCCCTCCATTTTTCATAGCTTTCCTGTGTTTGTTTGTGGTCTTAGTGCCAGGATTTTTAGTCACAAGAAGGACTGGCAGCAATGGAGTGACTTCATCTTGGCCCCATGTTGGTTTTTAAGGACCTGGGCCACTTCAGGAGGCGGTCTAGACTCAGTAGAGCTTTGTGAAGTGACCTCAGCGTAGGGCCATTGACACCAGGAGATGAGGGATGAGGGCTTGGGAGCCACTCCAACTGTGTCTGAACCTTGGCACCTGTGCTTCCTGGTTGGGACTTAAGGCCCAGCTTTCTCATCATACAGATGGGGGTGATGCTGTTTCTGCTAATAATACGTGTGTCTGTGACATTATATATGTAGAGTGAGTTGCAGGATACCTGACCGTTACTAAGGGCCCAGTAAAACTGAGCTCTGGTTTTATCTATAGATGAGATTCCTGGCTCTAAGATCGTTTTTGGGCTTAGTGAGAGTGATCTAAGTGAGAACAAAAGCCAGATTACAGGGATTCAAAAACCAAGCAAAAGATGAGAAAAGAAGTCAGTGTACCTTCAAGATATTTCGCTGGAGAAGTAGAGAGAGGGTTGTGAAGGGATTCATGGAAGTGACTGGGGGAGAAAGGAGTGTGAAGTTTAGATAGGAAAGAATAAAGGACTGAAGAAGGAGAAATAAGCAGGTAAATTACAGAAAGAGCCAGGTTGCTGCTGATGCTGCATTTAATACCTGGTATAAAGGAAAGAAAACTATTCCCTGAGACCAGGCACACTCTGCTCTGAACCCCCGTCCAGCACAGAGCCCAGTTCCTGGCTGTCATCACTGATGCCACCAAGTATGTTGACCTTTACCACTTCCAAATCAGACACCCACTGGAACTGTCACCCACCACTTCAGCTCCTGGTAGTCTGCAGCTCCTGTTGCAGAAAGGAGAGAAACAGAGGGAAGGTGAGACTGAATGAGGAGCTGGGGCATCAGGAATTTTTATATAATAAAATCCAGTCATTTATTATTATGCCGTCAGACATTTATTAAGCATCTGCTTTATTTCAGGCGTGTGCTCTGGTTATGATGATGACAAAACAGACATTATTCTTGTGCTTATGGAGCTTTCCTTCGAATGTGGGAGTCAAGCCTTACGTGTTCATGCACAGTTGTGACACGTGCTGTGAGGGGAAGGGAATTTGTACAGTGGGGTTATATTACCAGGGAGATTCTGCATGGATGTGGAGGGTAAGGAAGGCCTCCCCAAGGTAGAGAGATTGGAGCTGAAATGAGGTAGTGGGTACTGTGGAAGCTGAGGAGCGTGGGGAATGTTCTAGACACAGGGCACAGCATTTATGAAAGAGGAATGTGGAATGTTTGTGGAACTGAATGAAAGCCACCAAGAACAATGTGTTCAGCAAGTGGGAGCAAGACCTGAGATGGGAGGTGGAGGAAGGTGAGCCATGCAGACATCGTAGGCACCCAAGGTTTAGGGTTTTTTTCGAAGAACGCTGGTTAACTGCTACAGAGTCATAAGTAGAGTGACATAGAGTACATGCTCTGGTCCACATCTTTAAGAAATGACACTGTGTGCCCTTTAGGACTTATATTATAGAGAGCCACGGATGGCTATGAGGAGACTAAGCCCAGTATCAAAGGAGGCAAATTGAGAGAGGAGGTAGTTTGGACAAGGGTTATGGCCATGGAAATGGAGGGAAGTAAGTGAACTGGAGACTTAGTGATGCATCAGATGCAGATGCTGACGCAAAGTAGGGAGGGATATTTAGATGACTCTCAGCTTTGTGGCTGGGTGACTAGTTTCCAGTTTCCAGTAATCAGGATCACTGAATATTTGGGGGAAGAAAACATGAGTTTATTTTTAGATTTTTATTTGATCCAAGATGCTTCTTGGAAGTGTTGAGAAAGTAGTTGCCTGTGTGGATATGAAGGGAAAACAAAGGCTTATGATGGAAACAGGGGCTTCAGCCTGGGCAGTGAAGACTGAGGAGGTCGGCAGAGGGGTGGGATGAAATCCAGGAGAGAGGGTATAGTACTGTCATCAAAGGGGACAGCATTAGGAGGCAAGCCTAAGAGTGAGAGGCATGGCGGTGTCTGAGGAGAGAGGCAAAGATGTAAAGATTAGATTTAGTGTAGAAATAGTATGAAAATTGTAGAAACTGAATGAAGAAAGTGGTAAAAGTCTGGCCTGGCACAGTGGTTTCACCCGTATCCCTTAGAGCACTGGGTCTTGGGAGTGTTACTGTCGTGTTCTCTCTCTGTCTCTGTCTCTCTGTCTCTGTCTTTCACTTTTTCTCTCTCTCACGCACAATCATGTTTCACGATGGAGTAAGTATGGGGATCGCTGTTAAGACGAAACAGTTTGTCAACAACATAACTTCTAAGAGTGTTTGTCTACGATTGTGAGTCTGAAGGTGGATGGCCCATGCAGGAATACTTACCGACTCTCAGGGATCCAAATCCATGTTCTCTGGAACAGCGCTGGAGAGACACCTGCTGGGTGTCATTAACAGACTTGGCCACAGAACTGTGCATCTGTCCCTCTCAACAACCTCCCCTTCCTCCCCACCCCTGCTCCCCAACCTCCTCTCTGGGAAAGGTACTGTTTTTCTCAGGCTTTGAAATAGCAGGGTTCAGTGTCAGGGTGCTGTGGTTTTAGGGCAGTGGAGGTCAAAATATTTGGTGAAATCAAGGATGACAGCCAGGAATCTGGATCCATTCCGGTCAGTGGTTGGGTGGATAGCGTATCTGGGTGTTGGGTGGGATGAATCTTTGGTAACCAGTGAAAGCCTCTGACTTAGCAGCAGGGCTCTAGTTCATTTACAGGCAAACAGGAAACCCTCAGAAAAGGATATTCTGGAAGAAACCTTCTGCAGATAATTGGGGTGGGGGTGGGAAGGGGTGAACAGTAAAACAAAGGAAGTAACCAAAAGATAACCCCTGTCCTGGAGCCTGAAATGATTTAATCTTAGAAGGTTTGTGAGTGAGATTTGGAGATGGAAGGTTTGTTATTTAAACGTTTAGAACTTGGAAGTTCCTTTATGTTGGTAATTGATGTGTTAGTGTGTAGCTACTTTGTACATAGCTTTGGCCATAAGGAAAAATGAACCTATTTCAATAAGTAACTCTCATCACCACTGGTATGGCAGTGAGATCACCAACATCCTCTTCATAGAGGGTTATATACAGTTTTAAAAAGCAGAGGAAGAAGATCACTATAGAAGGTTTGAGCAAACAAGAGTGATATTATGAGTAACTGGGTATTTTGTGAGGTGGGATTTTGCTGGAATCTGAAGCCCAGCATTTATCTTGTTATCTCCAGTGCCTAGTGTAATGCCTGGTAAACTGTCAGCCTTTGATTGAATGGGTGGATGAATAAATAATCCCTAAAATTCATTTTTTTTAAAAGAAGAACCAGGGGAGAACACTTGAGTCTATATTAACTTTGGAGGTCAGACAAAGCCAAAAGTATCCAGATGACCTCTAAGTTCTGGCATGAATTCGTAGCACTAGTTTGACATAGTTGATAGTTGCTGATAAGAGTGAGAAACTGGGGTTTTTAACAGGTAGAAAATTACTGACTTTTGCTTGATCCCACATGTCTTGCAAGGAGAAAGCCAAGACGTCAGGCAAGAAGAAACAGCTGGTCTTGCTGTAGAAATGAATAGCGGAATATTGCAGATTTGATTAACATTAAATTTTAGTTCTATTTTTGTAACTTCCTACACATACATATTCCTGCATAAGAGATGAATGATATGTACACAAGAGCGTTGTGTTGAATGAACGTATAAATGAGTGAATTCCCATGTACCTTTGCTGGATGCAGCCTTCTTATTTCTTAATCTATCTATTTGTATCCTAGTGTTTGACATGACCAGTTCTGTCTCAAGCATGCATAGGTATCTATCTGGGATTCAAATTACCTCGTAAAGACCCTCATTTTACTCTAGGATGATGGTAAACAGTTGGCATTATCTGTATATCATTATGTCTTCAATATTTCTTATTTTGTATTGTCATTAACTTTCCTCACTTAACCTCTCTCTTCTCCCAGGACCTGGAAGCCTTCTTTTTTCCTATTCAATTACTGATTTAATTTTTGTTTTTTAAAAAATTACTGACTTCTAACTACATACAGTCATCCCTCAGTACCTGCAGGGAATTGCTACCCAAATCCCCAGATGCTCAATCCCTTAAATAAAATTGTTTGTAATTTGCATATAACCCACACACATCCTCCTGTATACTTGAAATCACCTCTTGATTACTTATAATTTCTAATACAACGTAAATGCTATGTAAATTGTTGCTGGAGCACAGCAAATTCAAGTTTGCTTTTTGGAACTTCATGAATTTTTTTGCCCTGAGTATTTTGGATCTGTGTTTGGTTGAATCCACAAATGCAGACCCCACGGATACAGAGGGCAGGACTGTACGATGAATCATACTGGTCACTAGGACCACAGAGATACACAGGACATAGCCCTTCTCTCCAATAAGCTCCAGTCAATAGAAGAAGTAGACATACATGTGTAGCACCAGTAAGACAGTGTAGTAAGCACAGAACAGAACAAATATAAGGTTCTGCGTTATTGTGGACAGAGACTTGTTATAATGAGGATCAAGGTGGGCAAGGCAGGCTTTTTAGTGGAGGTTATACTGAAGCAAAACCATCTTCTTTACTTCTCTGTATCCATTTGTTGCATCACATTCCAAAAACCAAATGGATCAAGCCCTCAGAAGATAATATTGATCTGTCATCAAATTTGCTTTCCCTGTTGAAAGAAGCTTCTTTTGAGGAGCTAGTTTTTGCTAGGTAATCCCATTGACAGAAAAGCCTGCATTTCAAATCAATCAGTGAATACAAAACACAAAATAGTTTTGTTAGAAATCTCTCAGGTTCTATCATTTACAGGAGTTTATGGCTGAGCTGTCTTTATGATTAAACAACAAAAAATGTTGAAGGGATTTTAACTTCTGAGAACTAGACTCAAACCCAAGATATGGTGGTCTTCTCAGACTTCTTAATGCACTTAGAAAATGCAGAAAATGTTTTGAAACATCTTTGTGAATTATAGAGATAAGACTGAAAATAAAAATCATCTAAATTCTGTATTAAGAATAAATTTTGTGTTGTTTGAAACCTATAAAATATTCTGCCGTACGTTAAAATGCAGAGGATCTTCTCCCATAAAGAACCGTACTTAGGACAACAAATTTTTAGCTTGGGTTTTAAAGGGTGAAATAGGACAGTTAAAAAGAAAAGAAGCCTGGAGCCATTTTTGTGTTGGAAAAATTTTTGAAAGAATCAAAATCTTTTATTTTTGTTCCATGACTTAATAATTAAATTGTACTTTTCCCAAAACAAAAAGGCAGAAAGAATTATTGCAATAGTTAAATACAAATTTTTTTTCTTTAAAAATGTTATATCACCTTTAGGATCAAATTACTTTCAAATTTAACTTGATTACTTTCTGAGAGAAATACCACTTTAAAATGAAAGTCTTGCATTCCAGAGAGCATTATAAACAGCTAAAAAACAAGGGAGGAAAACTGTACTGTTTTAAAGCACGCTGGAATAAATAAAAATATTTATTATTTATATGGGAACGTCACTAATAGCCAATAGCATTTGGAAGGTTTGGAGATGATCTGGTTTGCATTAAACATATTTAAACATTTTTAATTGTGTCATGAATTAAGTCAAATTTTACCTCAAACAGATGTTAAAAATATCAAGATATATAGAATTTTCCTGTATTTAAGATCATGATTATCTGACAACCACTTGGCATTTGTTTTTCCACAGAGCACAATGAGATGAACTGGAAATAATGGAAAAGCATGGCCAGTCCTCCAAAGACAAGGAAAATGCCAGGTTTCTGGACAAACCTGAGCAGTGAGCACACCATAGGACCCTGTAGATGGCATCCAGGCTATGGGTGGGCTCTTCCCATTCAGAAAATGCAGTATCTTCTGTGCACACATGTCATGAATAATGTGAGGATAACTGTGCTTTTCTGCATTGTATTTTACCTCTTAACTTGGCTTTCATCGGGCTTCTATGGAATGCCAGACTGGGCTTTCCCAAAATTGGGGAGAACATCATCCTTGCTTAGAACACCAACAGCATGTATTTTTTGTGATTCTTTATGGTTATATTTGTTCAAATGCTGTTTATTTATATGATACACATTTTCATAGGAACCTCCACTTTGTCAACCTGATAAATCACGTTTCTTCAAAAACAAAACAAAACAAAACAAAACACTTTCTTCTAAACATATGTTAGCTCTTGAATAGTTTTTAACAACTGATTTTTGGATTGAAACAAGTCATTTTTGTAAATGTTACTTATAAAAATGAATCTGAAACAAAGTCTGATATTAATAACTATATGAATAAGGGATTTTTTTTGTATTGGTAAATATATCTTATTCAATCCTCCAATAAGTTAAATTTCATTAATTTAAAGAATTAAGAAGAAATCTGGGTAAAAAATAATGAAGCAAGAAGCAAGAATTTTTTATAATTTCACAAGAGGTATGCAAAATCTTCCTGATTTCATTCTTTCTCTATAAAACACATATAACTATATTTATATAGTTATACATGTATATAGTTATTACTATTTGTATATCCACGTGGATCCTATCACTCGGAATTAATTTTGCTCAGCGTGCCTATCAGCAGGCATTTACTACATGTTTTGTTAATTGATTCAGGTATTGCTAGTCAGTTCACTGATGTACAAGTTAGGAAAGACAAAGGAATCAAGTTGCTTAAATCATTTTACAAGCAATTCTGTTTCTTATAAATATATCACTTTTATTACCATAGCTGTACATATACTGTACATATATATGTTAGTAGTATAGAATATATTACTATATGGGTCATATAATTATCATGTCATGTCAAACTTGATTATAAAGGGACGTTGCTCTTTTTATCAATGGGGGAAAATTCTTGGGTGATTGAATATTACAGAAAACAAAGCTTGTATTACAGAGTGTGCTTTAAAAATATGTATTTAGTTTTGACACATCCAGATTTTGAACAGTGAAAAAAAATAAAAATTAATGTCTTTAAATGTGCCAGAGAGAAGGTGAACAGCTTCTTCTTTGTTAGATATGAAACAATTTTACTTTTTTTCTTTGGAAGTACACACATTTTGCATTATTTGTAGCTGCCTGGATGTTAATTTCTACATCTCAATTGCTAATACGATTTATAATATGTATTTGCTTTTTTTAAACCTCCAGCTTACTTGAAATAATAGTTAACTTTTAAATTTTCTTAATCTACATACTAACAAGGCCCGGTCAGACCCGATGTGGGAGTGGAACCGTTGGTCCAGTTGTGCAGAAATGCTAGAGAGAGTTTGCCTTTTCAGTTTAGATGGTAGTTATACTTTTAATAAAACATAAAAATTAATGAGCTAATTTTCTGATCGAGGAGGGTGAAAACAGGAAAGCATACACAGTTGAGACCCCACCCTGAAACCGCTGTGCGTCCACCTGGAGATTAGGTTGGAACAGTGGGGAACACAAGATCTTCTGTGCTATTAAGCTAAAGTTACGTGAAACACAGAATTTCACCTTTCATTCTAAATACTCTCTTCTAAATATGTGGATTTACTGGAATTAATTTTATTTGACACTGTATATGTAATAATTTGCAAAATCTATTTCTACTTACTTTGGTCTTTCTGCCTAGGACAATAGCAGAAGCCTTTTGTTGTACATTGTTTCCTATTATCTGCACAATTGTGATGAGGTCAGACTGTTTTTACATAGAGACACGCTGTGTTGTTCTTTACTGGTGAGCGATTTGACAGTGTGTGTCATTGTTTTGTCACTGCTGCTGTTGTATTCTTCTCAATTATTTGAACATTCTGTTCTTGCTGATTAGGATGCTGGAAAGGAGCAGTGTGTGTTTCTACTGCCTGAACCCCAGGACCTCCTTGGGACCTCACAGATGAAGTTTGAAGATTTTCAAGAAGACAGCAGAAAACTAAAGACCTGAGAGGTAATGTATAGTCATAAAGAAACTCATGATTGTTATTTATGCTTTTTCAGTGAGGGGACATACTTCTGTCACGTCGTTGTTAAAAGATAAATATTCCCCCCTGCCCTGCCCTTGGTGCACCTGCCCAAGATTTTGTGGCTTGTGAACTTGCCTGGGAAGAAAATATTTTCTTTCACATATTTGGTCAAAAAACACACACATGTGTAATGCTTTATTGTTAGTTGAGAAGCTTTATATCAAATCATTTTGAAGAGAGTTTGAAATTCTTTGAATTTGTAAATTGAAAGCAATATATAAAAGCAAATTTTTGTAATTTTTTTTTGGTGAAAGAAATCCCTTTCATCGCCTACCCCCCTTTAATGAAGTACAGGCAGCTTACAATATTGTATTTGTTTCAGGTGCACAATTTAGTGATTCCGTTTTTTCATGTATTACATACCATACAAAGTTATTACATTATTATTAACTGTATTCCCTATGCTGTACCTTACATCCCTGTGACTTAATTATTTTATAACTGACAGTTTGTACCTCCTAATTCCTTTCACCTTTTTCACTCATCCCTTTTATCTTCTTTTCATAAGACTTCTTCTTGTTATGGAGTTGAGACACCTCACCTATTTATGTAAGCCTCTTTCTAACTTTAAGTACAGATGGGGAGTGAATAAGTTTATGTGAGATTTTCATTTCATGTCTCACTAGATGAGAAGAAGTGGCTTCATTCCTGCTCCCCAGAAACCAAAAAGATGATAAAAATTTTTAAGAGATTCAATCTCAGTGCTGAAGTGTTTATCCAAAGATATTGATCTGTAATCAAATTTATCGAGTTGTTATATTCTGATTACAGATGCTTTTATATGGATTTCAATGAAAATAGTAACATTATATAATTTGCTTGTAGTTTGTAAACACTTAGCTTATTATAGGCCTGATATAGGATAGGTATTTGCTAGGTGCTGTGGGTACCCAAGGATGCAGCCATCTCTGTCCAGGGAGGTGAAGACTTGTCATCAAGATGCTCCGCCTTAGAGTCTCTAATACGAGTGCTCATTGAACCCTAGAATGACTGCCTTGCTTTTTAAAAAAAATAACTTAAACTATGTTATGTTTATATAATGCTACATTACTATGCATTTAATTATGATTTCTTAAAGCAATACAAATCCCAAATCATTCATGTATAGTGTTTATCATATTTCAAAATTTTGCCAGTTATCTTGATTTGCTTATGAAATTCCTCTCTCTCCTGCTGTCTCTCTTCCCCCACCCCAACCTCTGATGTAGTGCTGGACATTTCTGGGTTATCTGGAGAATATTTAACACTTCAATCAATTCAGTCTTGCAAAGCAGGATTTCATAGTTCACAAATGATTTTATAAACAAGTGTCATGGTGAGCTCATTAACAGGGGATTTATGTTTACTTTGGTTGGTGCTGCACTTTGGAATGTTACCTCACTTACTTTTCATATCTACATGCTTCCTTGCTATAGTTACATAAGGTCATGAAAATTCTCACATTTCTAACTCTCAAGACTCAGAGCTAAAAAGGGAGAACTAACACCCACTGGGAAAAGGATTTGGAAAGGGCGGGTAGGCAGCACCGATGACAGTTATTTCCTCCTGCACGTCTGTCTTCTCAAGCAATGATCACTTATTGAAGGAGCATCTTAGAAATTTCTGAGTGACTCAGAGGGTTAAGAAGGTGATGATCTTAACACCAAGGGTTTATACTTTATATTGGGTTAAGAAGAACTTTTCTGAATGGTCCGTCCCCTCAACTAGCACCTGTTGAATCTATCCAGTACCGCATTTCTCAAGTTTGTCCATAGGCTGTTACAATTTGGTGCCCTAGAAATGGCGGATTTCATGGCTAAATGAGTATGAGAACTGCTGGGCTAAGATAAGCTGGGAGGAATTTCCAGGGCCCTCTGGACAAAGGGCGGCAGCAGTTCCCAGCTCACTTGACCACAGGGCACTTTTCCCACAGCGTGTCTGGTAGGTGCTGTAGTCGGCGGAACTCAATTCAAGAATCGGAAATCTGCTACCCTGTTAGTAACAGAAGCACGGCGTGTGCCTCAGAGGAGCTTACAGTAGAGGTGGGGAAATGAAGCTTTAGGTCATGAAATAGTCTCATTACATGTTACTGTTCTTCTAAAATGAGATCAGCTTGAATGGCCATTGACAAGGCTGTCAAACTCTGAGTGATCTTTAAAAAACTGAAAAAAATCAGAACGAATTATGCCTCTTATTTTTTGCTTTTCCAAAAATTTCTTTTTCATAAAAATGATATGTTTTGTGACACAAGGAAGGAAATCTTGTGATCTGGAATTTAAATTCCATTTCTAGGAAGGATCTAGCATGAAGGCAGCATTCCATATCAAGAAGGCGTAGAATAAAACTGCCTCATGTCCCTTTATGGAATGAGATGGGTATAAATATACATTGATTTGAGTAAATAGGAGTCAAATAGGAGGTTATTTTGGATACAATTACTTTAAATGAATATCTGCCTTGATAAATGTACCCTAATAATGATCTCTTTTAAGTGATCAAACTAGGTAATTCATTTCCGAAGATTCAAATATCCTGTCCACTTTTTTTTAAGAAGCAACATTTTTAAAGAAGACTTAGAAAATTAGATTATATATGTAGAGAATTTGTCCCAATATTTTTCAAATAATAAATATCTCAAAGACTTTGGCTACTTATAATAAGGAAAATAGAATAAACAGTGTGATTAGTTTGATAAAGACAGATAAGCTGTCAGCCCTAAGTCACCCATCTTCTGGCTCTATCACTGTTTCTTCTTCCAGACTTAATTTTTGTTTCTTGGAAAGTCTAAGAAATAGTGTGTCATGGCTCAGGCACATATAGTAAGACAACTGAATCTCATTTTAGCATTTTATAAGAGCATCCGCTGTGTTTGGTATGTATATTGTTCCCATGCTTTCTCCAGCTCCCCAGGGAGCTCCCTGGCTTCCCGAGCTCAGTGACGTGTAGTTGGTTTATCAGCCTGGTCAGCTTGTGCCTCTTCTGACTGTAAACAGTTCTTGATGCCGTCGTGCCCCACGGTGGCTTCTGTTCCCTTGCCTTTCTTGGGTAGAAATCATTCCACTCGCCACACGACTCAACATGAACAGAGCATTGAGTAGTTAAGTTCCTGGAACTGGGCACGAATGTTCTCATTCACATTCTTCCTTGTACCTCCTGCCCTCCCCCACCTTCAGTATCTGACTTGAAAATATTTAAAATTCATTACCTATCATTTCAAGTTGAAATAATGTCTTTGTCCAGACATATACAGGAAAAATCAGCCCATAAACTTATTTGTATTGATTTATATTTGTTTGGAACACTTATATTTATAATTGTATATGTCTGATTTTATTTATTTTTGTTTGAGAAATGAAAAAATGATGTTATAAACTTAATTCAAATGCAACCAGTAGCTTTTTAAAAATTACTTCTTATTATGGTTTTAGAATGAGTAACATTTTAGTATGGAACATCAGACAACATTGAAAAATGTAGAGAAGAAAATGTATTTATTTTTATCAATGGAAATAATCAATAAACAATTACAGTAGGAACAGAGAACAGTTTTATTTGAGCCAAACTGAGGATTATAGCCTGGAAGCCAGAGTCAAGAAGCACTTGGATTGTGTTCTGCTGAACCACAAAATGGGGAAGGCTTATACAGGCAAAAACTACAAAATTACATATGTTGCTTGTCAAGAATTAGAACTGGAGCTGGCAAGAAGTAAGGGTGTTTGTGAAGCAAAGATTGGTCCAAAACAGTTGCACTGTTACAAGGGGAGACCTTGAGGCCATGAGGTTACAGATAGCAACTAGTAGCAGATATTGTTCAGAGAATGACTGGTGGTGTCCTTGAGTTTGCTATAGTGCAGAAAATTCAAGTTTTTGGTAATATAGGAACGTATCTATAATGACAACACAAACAGAGGGAAAGGTATACCATGTTCTGGGATTGGAAGAATTAGTATTGTTAATATGACCATACTACACAAGGTGGTCTACAGATTCAATGCAATCCCTATCAAAATACCAAGGGCATTTTTCACAGACCTAGAATAAATTATTAAAATTTGTGTGGAAACACAGTAGAATCCAAATAGCCAAAACAATCTTAAGAAAGGGGAACAGAAGTAAGGGAATCATGCTCCCGGACTTCAGAGTATACTACAAAGCTATAGTAATTAAAACAGTATGGTACTGATCCATTTTGATTCTTGAATGCATTCTTTTCTTTCATAGTTAAAGCAGATGTACAGTGCATGTTTGAAAGCCTCACAATGGTCTGTTGTAGCTAGCATAAACTTTAAGCCAAATCATGTGTAAGCCAGAATGACTTACCCATATTTCAGTATGTGAAAATTTCTTCCATCATCTGTCATCCTGTAGTCCAGTAATATAAGGTTAATATTTGGCATGTTTTTATCTAGTGTGTGTATATGTTGCACATGCACGAATTATTCCATCAACACCATGATGCATACAATTTTTGCAATTTTTGTCCATTCTTACGTTCTCTGCTCTATAGTTGGATAATATATTTATGTTTACATTATGTCTTTTTCTGGCTTTCTATTGTCTTAAAATTTTGTTGACATTCTCTCCCTGACTCCTGCAATACATTGTGAAAGCTATAGACAGTATTACTATTGTTGGCTGATCTTAATTGTTAACGTATTTTCTTAATGTATATAGTTTTAAAATATCCCATAAATTTACTCAATATATTTACCTTCCCAAATAAGCTGAAACTTTTAGAACATTCTGACTAATAATTAACTACTCTTTTCTTTCTTCTGTTTTTCAGACTTTTACTAGTATCATTTTTCTTTTAAAAATTACTGATATTTTATAATCCTTAAATAATAATATTTACCAACATATTTAATCACTCTGCCACCACTTTTGCATCCCATTTTTCCCTTCTCATTTGGTTGTTTGCTCAGTGAGGCTTGGTGGGCGTTACGTTCTGAGTCTGGAAATGACTGCAAAAAATTGTCTTTCTTATTTTTGAATGACCAGTGTGCTGGACATAGAATTGTAGATTGACACATTTTCATCAATATTTTGAAGATACTGTTTTTCTTCTGCCATCTCTTATCAGTGATAAATCTGTTTTCAATCTGTCATTCTTTTGTAGATAATGTCTTTTATTTTTGTTGACTTTTGTATTTTCTCATCCTTATTCATCTTTGGCTTTGCTTTAATATATGTAGTATGACTTTATTTATTTGTTTATTTGTCTGTTTGTTTGTTTGTTTATTATCTTTCCCTGTACTTAGAACTTTTATTTTAAAGACTGATGTGTACCTTAATGTTTCAAGAATTCTTGACAATTACCTTTTCATATATTGATCAGTTTCTCCTCTTTTCCTGAAATTCCTCTTAGAAGGGTATCGGAGCCATTTGGTCCAACACTCTATGTCTCCTAACTTGTCTTTTATATTTTTAAAACCTACCCCACTCCTTTTGCTATAACCTTCATGTATTTCTCAACAATGTCTTCCAGTTCATTAACTCTCTCTATAACTCTGTCCAAACTGATGTTAATATTTTCAATGCAATTATGTTAAAATCATAATAACTTTTTGTTTCTTAAGATTTATAATATGTTTTTTTTTACCATATCTATGTTTACTTTTATTTGTTAATAGCTGTATGCTTTGTTTCTACTCATTAGTTTTCTTTAAGGTATTTGAATGTTGATTTAAAACAGGTGTCAGAAGATGTCAGAAGTTTACAGCCTGTGAGCTTTTTGTAAATAAAATTCAATTGGAATATAGCCTTATACATCCAATCATTTATGAATTATGTATGATTGCTTTTGTGTTACAACTGAAGAGTTGAGGAGTTCTGACAGAAAATGCCTGTCAATATGTTTGTCCCTTGCTCTCTCCCGTACCCTGACCCCACACATCTGCACTCTCTTAATTTTTTCAGTTATTTTGACTTAGTCTGCCTGGGAGTCCTGCCATATGGACATGTTTAGTTATTGCAGATTTGGTCAGCAAGCTAGTGAACGACTTGGCTCAGGTCATGCCTGGAAAGATGTATCTGTCTGCTGTTGCTGCCCTAGATACACAGCTGTGTATGGACCATAGCTCTTTTCACCCTCCTTTCATGAGTCTAGAGCCCGGTCACAGCTCTGGGTTTCCAGTGGTGAGACCAGTTCCATTCCCTGCTGTGTGACCTCTTTCCCGACCAGTTTCCATGTAAGCTAAGATCTTTACCTTCTCCTCCATGTGCACACTCCAGTGACCTCTCACCTCCACATTATTTATTAACTTAGGCTTTTCTGCTATTTCTGGTCCAAAGAGATATTAACATTTTTTGTAAAGCACATTGTGTTGGTTTGATTTTCTCTTTTATGTTCCCATTCATCGCTATGTGTTTTCAGCAGAAGAAAGGCTCAGCCTATGAATTCATCATTCCATTTGACTGGACATCTGTATTCTCTTTTATATATGTTTTCGCCTTGAAAGTTATACCATGAGCATTTCCTATGTCATTTACTATAATTCAAGAACTGTTTAAGATGGTTTGATAATAATCCATCTTATGATTGTGCTGTAATTTAGTAAGTCATTAGATTCTGGTAAGAAATTAGACTCCAAATTTCCCTGCTCTTAAGAAATATTGTGTAGAACATCTTATTGATAGCTTTTTTTTTTTTTTACTATATTTTTGATTATTTCCTTAATATAGATTATTAGAACTACAATTACTGGATCAGATTTAATGGACATTTTTTAAAGATTCCTGATACTTTTATTACCAAAATGCTTTCTAGAAAGGCAACTTTTATGAATTAAAGGGTGGTTTGGTTCCTAAAATAGAATTGAATAATAAAAAATTAGGATATTTAGATCAGTAAGGAATCTCATAGATATTATGTCTAATACCTATCATTCAACAACTGTTTTATTAAATTAATAGAAAATAAAAAATAGAAACATAGACCCTTCCTTCATAGTTCATAGACTAGTACAGAACTGATAGGTATCTGAGTAACCACTACCCACTATAAAGGTATTTTTTTAGTTATATAAATAAGATACTATAGAAACACAGAAAAGGAATGATTAAATATACTTGTAGAATTATATTTAAATTGGATTTTGAAAAGTAACAAATAAAGTGACAAGAAATGGACGGTAAAATCTGATATAGCTAGAATATACAGTGCTGAGGGACATGGAATCAGAAGATGGCAAGCCATCTTTGCAAAGGGTCTTAAGGGCCTGCTGAAGAGTTTGGACTCCATTGGGCAGTCACTGCTTAGCCACGGGAATGCATCTAGGCCAGGATGCAGTGCACTCAGATAGGCTTTTCTGAAAGCCATCATGGGGCACTTGTGAATGATGGTGTAGAGGGGAGACTTGAAGCTGGAGAACTAGCTAGTCAGGTATTATGGTGCAAGCTAAGGACCCTGGGTTAGGATGAAGAGGAGAAAGGGATTTGGGAGTCCTTGGAGATGCAATGGAGCAAGATTCTAACCAAACACATATACAGGGTAAGGAATTGTCTTGTTATTTCACACTATGAAAACACAGGCTTTTTCCCAAGCACAGTATATCAGGGACTACTGGGCACCCGAGTCAGGCACTGGGTCCCATGATTAAAAAGTCAAAGCCTGGATAGGGTGCGAAAGTACTGGTTATACCTGATCTACATCAGAGCTCTGTATGTCTGGTTAAAAGAAAATAGAGTATCGGGGAGGGTCAAGATGGCAGAGTCGTAGGACTACGAATTCACCTCTTCTCACGACTAAAAAAAAACCACAATGACTGCTAAACAACCATTGAGAAAAAAGACTGGAACCTAGCAAAAAAGATCTTCTTTAATTGGAAATATAGAGAGAGACCTGCAGGGGACAGTAGGAGGGCATGCTCACAGTAGAATCAGGCCCCATACCGCCTGGGTGTGTGACCCACAAGCTTAAGAGTAATTAAGTCACAGAGGCCCTCCCACAGGACTGAGAGCGCTGAGCCCCATGTCAGGCTCCCCAGCCTGGGGTCCAGCGTTGGTAAGAGGAGAGCCCAGGACATGTGGTTTTGAAGGCCAGGGGGCTTACCTCCAGGAGCCCCATGTGACTGGGGCAAACAGATTTCATTCTCTTGGGACACATACACAGAATTTCGCATGTGCCAGGTCCAAGGGCAGAGGCAGCTTGGGAGGTCTGAGTGGAGTGAGGGCACAGCACAGGTTTAACACGAGGGCCCACTCCTGGGAAAGGGACCAGCAGGACTTGGTGCTCGGTCCCCTGACTGGTTTGTAACAGCCCCTTGTGATGTGCTGATTCTCGTGACCTCCTCCAGGAACGTGCGCCCTTTCAGCATCTCCGCCACCTCTGCTTGAATAGACTGCAGGGATCTCTCTTTCCTCAGTTCTTCAATGCGAAAATTGATTTCCTTCCTTGAACTCAGGTTGACCGTCATCAACTGTCTGTTGATGAGGCTGTTGATAAGCGTTAGCGAGGCTGCGTACGTTTACTGGCTCCTTCTCTAGCCCAGCATACTTTAAAGTCGTCTCCATGCTGGCACACTCCTGTTTAGCCACATATAGCTGGTCGATGAGGTGGCACTTCACTTCGATCTGGGCAGCCATTGTTTCAGCCCGCTGCTTTTCATAGCTTTGATAACGGTGACTTCTATCACACTGAATAAGCCTGCAGGTAAATAAGACACCCACCAACGAGGTGAAGACAGAGAGACTCAACACTGCCTCCCACTGGAGGCTCTGGAAGATGAACTGAGAACACAGGCCATCGCGCAGCAGCACCACCAGGACCGCACTCAGCTCCCTCAGGATCAGCCCAAAGCCAAGCTCCATGGAGGACAGCAGCCCTTCCATGGCACTGACTCACCCAGAGCTCTGCCCAGTTACCATGGAGCCACCAGCCACAACAAGCACCGGGGACAACCCAACATTCCACCCGGAAACCAACCAGCAACTGACATCCTGGATTGGTCAGTTATCATGTGTGGGGGAGGGGTGCATCAGAGGGGAGGGTTGTAACCAAAGTGTCATTCTCTCCATTACTGTCCAATGATAACTTTTCTTACCTCTTTCTTTTTGTGTTTATATCTACATACAGTAAAAAATAGAGTGAAATGTATCAATGTTAAGTTATTGATTTCACAAATTTTTCAAATTTCTAACCCTCCACAGTATCCAAAAAGTCAATGTATGAGCTATATATTTGAATCATATCCATTAACACAGAATATCCACTTCTGTCACATTTCAACTGAACCACACCCTCTGACAACATGTATCCATCAGTTTGATGGTAGCTGAACTTGATAAAAATGAAAAAAATCACACTGCACACTGTGAGGTCTGTCTCTTTTGCTGTAAGTAACATTTTTAAAGATACATGTTTTTAATTGACTATGCCATTCATTCTGGTTGTAGGCCTGAATAATTCGTCCTTGTAAGATTATATCACAAATTGATCCATCCTTTTTTTTTTAATAGACTTTATTCTTTTAGAGCAGTTTCAGGTTCACAGCAGAATTAAGCAGACAATACAGAGTGTTCACACATAGCCCTCATCACCACCACACACGTACTCCCCTAGCCTCAACATCCCGCATCACTGTGGCATATGCAGTACAATCGATGAACCAACATGGGCACATTATTATCAACCATAGTCTATAGTTTATATAGGGTTCACTCTAGATGTTGTACATTCTGTGGGCTTTGACAAATGCATATGACATGTAGCCACTATAGTATCACACAGAATAATTTCATTGCCCTAAAAATCCCTTGTGCACCATCTACTCATCCCTCCCTCCCTCTCTCTCCCCAGTATCTTTTTATTGTTCCTGTATCTGTGCCTTTTCCAGAATGTCATTTGGTTGGAATCATACAGTTTGTAGCCTTTTCAGACTGGCTCTTTTCATTTAGTAATAGGTCTTTTAAGTTACTTCCCTGTCTCTCATGGTTTTATCTTTTTCACTTTTCTTTTTACTGACCTATGTTTTTAAATTTTACCTATATGTACTGTTTATTGTCTCTATGAATGTTTAGAGCTTTAGCTTTATAAACTTACATACTTATCAAAGGAATAAAGCCAACCACAAAATAAGAATTAGTTTAAAAAGATACATACGCCTTGCTATTAACACATTATTTATAATTGCTAAGATAAGGAAGCATCCTAAGTGCATATCAATAGTTGAATAGATAATGAAGATGCAGTATATGTGTATATAATGGAATTAACTCACCTATGAAAAAGAAGGATATTTTGCCATTTGTGGCCCTTCATTCACTTTTTTTCACTTCAAAAACCAGACATTTTTAACTGGCAGAGACAGTTCTACTACATCAAAAACAACAAAATGCCTAGAAATATAGTTAACCAAGGAGGTTACCTATACCCTGAAAACTGAAATGACACAAAGAAATGGAAATATTTCTTGTGCTCTTGGATTTGAATAATCAACACTATCAAAATGGCCACACTGCCCAAAGCAACCCACAGAGCCAACGCAACCCCATCAGAATACTCACAACATTCCTCACAGAACTAGAACAATTTCAAAATTTGTAAGGAACCACAAAATACCCCGAACAGCCAAAGAAATCTTTTGTCTTTTTTTTTTTCTCCACTTTCCTCTTTTTGTTCTGTTTTCTTATGGTTTGATGACTAGAGAAGGTCCTTTAACATTTATTGTAAAGCTGGTTTGGTGGTGCTGAAATCTTTTAGCTTTTGTTTACCTGTGAAGCTTTTGATGGAAAGAGTGTTCTTGGTTTTAAGTCTTCCTCTTTCATCACTTTAAATATATCGAGCCACTCCCTTCTGGCCTGTAGATTTTGTGCTGAAAAATCAGCTGATGACTTTATGGGAGTTCCCTTGTATGTTTTTTGTTGCTTTTCCACTGCTAATTTTAATATTTTCTCCTTATCCTTTACTTTGGTCAATTTGATGACCATGTGCCTTGGTATGTTCCTCTTTGGGCTGATCCTGAATATCAACAATTTTCTATGATTCAACATTATACAGTAGAGATTTATACAATAATGAGAATATGACTCTATAGCAAAAATTACAGAAAACAGCCATATCTACAGTCATACACCTGCCTATCTATCTGTATATACATATGCTTTTATTATTAAACAAAGAGAATTAAAGTCTGGGCTCAACTATAAGGTTCCTGGAGACAGGGCATCTTTATCTGCTGACCACTGCATTCCCAACACCTGGAACAAAGCCCGGTGTGCAGAAGGTGTGCAATTGAATTTTCAATAAATGAAGACACTATGAGATCAGTAAGACATACTAAAAGAAGGTAAAAGAAGGAAAAATGAAAACAACTATGAATGAATGAGGGAATTGAGAAATTAAGAAAGAAATCTAAGGGCTGGTTCCTTAAAAACAAACAAAAGAAGCAGCTGCCTGATGAAACCAAGGGGAAAAGACAAGACTTGTAGCGGATACTGAGCACATGCTAAGCACAGTCTGAAAGATGTTTACATGCATTTTTTAAATTTAAACCTCACGGCTCACACCAAATACTAAAAAGCTCGGGATGGATTAACCACAATGTGCAAACTCTATGTATCATTGCAATGAACAGAACTTATTTATTTACTTGAACAAAATTGAATACCTCAACACACAAAATGCAAAAAAGAAACAGAAAAAAATTAATTGAACATCTGGAGAAATTTAAACACTAAGCATTTGTCTTCAAGAAACGAATTAACATTTTCAGGTGTGAGAAGGGTCTGTTTCTTAGACCCTTTAAAATCTTACCTTTTAGCTGTACACATTTCTAGATGAAATAAGATTTGAAGCAAAAGTCCAACAAATGGAACTGATTAAATGAACTCTAAAATAGGTAATCACTCAATTTTTATTTTATTTATTTTTTTAATGGAGGTACTGAAGATTGAATCCAGGACTTTGTGCATGCTAAGCACGTGCTCTACCACTGAGCTATTACCCACCCACCCCCACTGAATTTTTAAATATCACATACTGGAGAATTCTTTAGCAACATGCTGTAAAACACTGAAACGTATGTGAAGGTGAAAAATAAAATTCAAAACAGTATAACCTTAATTTGCTTGGAAATACAATATGTATTAAAATATCATTTAAAATAAATGCATATAGTGAGAAAACAAGAGTGAGAATACACACATTCAAAAATTAAGAATTAAACCAAAAAAATACAGATTTGATGGTTGGCCTTACAGGTGATTTTTACTTGCTTTCCACGGTTCTGAATTTTTCAGATTCCACCTAATTAGATGTACTATGGTCAAGAAAATAAAGTGAAATTCGAATTTTTAAAGGCCCCAGGTAGCCCCTTCCTCACTCCGTCTGCCATTACCCTAACTCTGCACCCTCATTATTTTGTGCCTGAATTGTGTTAACATAGTTCAACCTGATTTCTCATTTCTCTCTATGCCCCTGAAGCCGGAGGTGCTTTCTAAAGGAAATAATCACATCCCGAGTCTCAGTGGTCTCTTAGGCACTGAAGAAATATAAAATTAAAAAAAAAAAAAGATTCCTGTCATCAAAAATATATATAACTTATAGAGGACATTGGTTAGAATTCAGCCGAGTCTGTAACGGAGAAGTGCTAACATTTCAGTATGGAACATCAGGCAACATGGAAAAATGTGGAGAAGAAAATATGTTTATTTTTATCAATGGAAATAATCAATGAGTAATTTACAGTAGGAACAGAGAACAGTTTTATTTGAGCCAATCTAAGGATTGTGGCTTGGGAGACAAAGAATCGAGAAGCACTTGGTTTATGTTCTGGTGAAGCACAAAATTGGGAAGACATACATGCAAAAACTGCAAAATTACATATGTTGTTTGTCAAGAATTAGAATTGGAGCTGGCAAGAAGTAAAGGTGTTTGTTAAGCAAAGAATGGTCCAAAGTGGTTGCATAGTTACAAGTGGAGACCCTGAGACCATGAGGTTACAGCTAGCAACTATTAGCAGATATTGTTTTGAGAATGATTGGTGGTGTCCTCATGTATGATTCAGTGCAGAAAATTCAAGTTTTCAGTAATATAGGAACACATCTATAGTGACACTGACGAAAGAAGTTGAAGACAACACAAATGGGTGGAAAGGTATACCATGTTCTGGGATTGGAAGAATTAGTATTGTTAAGTACTACCCAAGACGGTCTACAGATTCAATGTAATCCCTATCAAAATACCAAGGGCATTTTTCACAGACCTAGAACAAATTATTTAAATTTGTGTGGAAACACTAAAGAATCCAAATAGACAAAACAATCTTAAGAAAGAGGAACAGAACTAAGGGAAAAATGCTCCCTGACTTCAGAGTATAGTACAAAGCTACAATAATTAAAACAGTATGGTACTGATCCATTTTGTTCTTGAATGCATTCTTTTCTTTCATAGTTAAAGCAGATGTACAATTCATGTTTGAAACCCTCAAAACAGTCTGTTGTAGCTAGCATAAACTTTAAGCCAAATCATGTATAAGCCAGAATGACTTATCCATATTTCAGCATGTGAAAATTTCTTCCATCATCTGCCATTCTGTAGTCCAAAAATATAAGGTTAATATTTTGGTATGTTTTTCTCTAGTATGTGTATATGTTGCACATGCACGAATTATTCCATCGACACCATGATGCATACAGTTTTGGTAATTTTTGTCCATTCTTACATTCTGTGCTCTATAGTTGGATAATGTATTTATGTTTACATTATGTCTTTTTTCTGGCTTCCTATTGTCCTAAAATTTTGTCAACATTCTCTCCCTGACTCCTGCAATACATTTTGAAAGCTGTAGACAGTATTACTATTAATTTGTTGGCTGATCTTAATTATTAACATATTTTCTCCATCCCTAAGCCTGCTTCTCCAATAGCCTTCCCCTACCCAGACAGTTCCAGCTTTTCTGATGTGGTGAAACTTGTGAGTTTCCCTGAAACCCCACATCCAATCCAACAACAAACCCTAACCTCCCTAGCTTCAACTGAGACCTGGATTCCAACCTCTTCTCACCCATCCACCAGCACCACCCTGGCCTCCTGACAGCACAATCACCCCTGCCTGGACCTGGGGCTCCTCTCTTGTCCCCTGCAGTCTGTTCTCAGCCACAGCAGCCACAGTGACTCGGTTACTGGGTGTCTATCCTGTCACTCCTGGGCCAAGAGCCCTCCTGCCCCCCCCTCATGCAGAGCAGAAGCACACCTCTCTCTAGGGTTCCCTCCCAGGCCTCATCCCTGCTGACCTGCCACCCACCCCATCACCCTGGACTATCTGAATCCCTTGAACACCCCTGTGGCTTGCAGTTTGCTCCACTCAGAATGCTCTTCTCACAGACAGATAATTCCATCAGAGCAGTCAGAGCAGAGTCTAGACAAGCCTCTGACAGTGTCTCCTTTAAAGGGAAGGAGAGATGGGGTAGCAGCTGGACGAAGAGGGCAGGGGTCAGATCCAACAGAGATGTAAACATATTAATGATCACTCTCCCCACACTAGACTGTAAGCTCCAAGCAGGCAGGCTCTGTAGGTTTCATTCACTGCAGTATTGAAAGTGCCTGGAATGGTGCCAGGCAAGTTGTACCAGCCACATCATAAAACAAAAGAAGTGAGGATTGCAACCAGGTGACTAGGAACCCTGAGCCCTGGAAGACCAACCTAGGAAACTAAAGAAGAGCTGTGTTTGTAACGGGCAGGTCAGGATCTGAAAGCCCCTCACACTCCTCTGGCTTTCTCCTTCATTTAATTCACCTTGGAAAATGAGCAGGGAGGAGGGGCTCTGGAGGGCTGCAGGGCCTCTTCTGCCAGGTTGACAGGGAGTGACAAAGCACTCTGGGTCACCTGCAAGCTAGTGGCAGGAGGAGTCACAGGGCTGGGCACCGGGAGGTTGCCCAGGATCCCAGGTTCCTGAAATTTCCCCAAACCAACCCTGGGGCCCAGCAGACTACAATAACGACTCCCTGGTTGATGGAAAGAGCCCTGGGGGAGGAGCTGAGGGCCCAGGGCAGACCAACATCCAGCATTTGAGGTAAACCTGAAGAAGGAGTCATCCAGATAAAGTGCTCAATGTGCTCCCAGCTTAGGGCTTTTGAAGGGGTTGGGGGTGGTTCTTGGAAGAACAGACAGAGGCCAGAGTGGCTGCACTGAGGGGAGCAAGGCCAGGTGGGCTGCTGGCAGGAGGAGGGCCTTCAGGTCTGGCTGATTGGGGCTTTTCCCCAAAGTGCCTCTGAGAGGTTCCCTGTGTGTTAGCAAAGTGACAGGAACAGATCTGTCTTTTAACCATCCCTCCCTTGGGTCAGAGGGAGTGAGAAAGGGAAGCAAAGAGCATGAATCCAGGACAGTGTCAGTGGTGGCCTGGACAGGGAGGGGAGGGAGATACAGAGAGGTGATGAATGTACTTGGAGTTGGGACCCAGGGACAGGGGAGGAGCTGGCTGCATGTAGGGTGAGGAAGAAAGAGGGAACAGACAGGGCCCCAGGTTCTGGTTTGAGCAGGTGGGGAGAGAAGCTGCAGCATGGACAGAGGAATGGGTGGGAAGAGAGTTCCAGAAGGCAGCTTGGGGCACACTGAACCTTAGACACTTCTGAGATTAGATCAAATCTAATACACATTCCTCATGAAATCACTGGGAGAAGCTGATTAGCAGGGAATTTCCACTGAGACTGAGGGTCTTCTTACTCCTTGGATAAAAATCCTATTGTTCCTGGGGAAGGTGACTGTTTATACTGGGGCTGGAACTTGGGGAGAGGGATTTGAGGACAGGAACATAGAGGTAGAAACAAATGAGACTGTGAAATCTCTCTGGTGACAGCAACCACTCAACTGCCCATCTGTCCCTGGACCACTGTGTGTCCAGCCAGAGATGACCCTGCCAGGCTGTGTGCCCATGAAGGGGACAGTCTCCCTGCTCCCAGCACTGTGGTTCTGAGTGTGGACAGTGGAACCAGACTGTGTGAGTCTGTGACCCCAGCTCCAGCCCCTGCTGCCTGAATGGCCTGGTGTCACAGGGCTCTGACCTGCTGGCCAAGGCTTGAACCCCTTTCATTGGGTTTGCTGTGGAAATTAGAAACCCTCAGACCTCAGGAAGCTCTTGCCCAACCCTCCCATGTTGGGGGAGTTTTATGCTGGCCACACAGAGTGAGCACTGGCTTGAACTTGTGCACAAGCACACACACAGAAACACAGACACCTGCACCCCAATGTTCATAGCAGCACTATTTACAATAGCCAAAACATGGAAACAGCCTACATTTCCATCAACAGGTGACTGGATAAAGAAAATGTGGTATATTTATACAATGGAATACTACTCAGCCATAAAACCTGACAACATAATGCCATTTGCAGCAACATGTATGCTCCTGGAGAATGTCATTCTAAGTGAAGTAGGCCAGAAAGAGAAAGAAAAATACCGTATGAGATCGCTCATATGTGGAATCTAAAAAACAAAAACAAAAACAAACAAACAAACAAAAACAAAGCACAAATACAGGACAGAAATAAACTGATAGAGAACAGACTTGTGGTTACCAGGGGGGTGGAGGGTGGGAAGGGATAGACTGGGATTTCAAAACTGTAGAATAGATAAACAAGATTACACTGTATAGCACAGGGAAATATACACAAAATGTTATGATAACTCACAGAGGAAAAAATGTGACAATGAGTGTGTATATGTCCATGAATGACTGAAAAATTGTGCTGAACACTGGAATTTGACACAACATTGTAAAATGATTATAAATCAATAAAAAATGTTAAAAAAAGAAAAAAGAAAAAATAGAAATACAAACACATAGACACACATGTACAGTGACATTAAGGACTATGGGGTGGGATCAGGAGAGGAACAGATGTGAGCTTGGTTATAAGACAAAAAATCATGGGGTTGGAGGCATCACCTATAAGTGACACCACCCCCACACTTCTCAGGTCTTACCCCACATGCGCCTGAGGACATCTCTAGACGTACGACTAGAGTCAGCCCCACTGTGCAGATGGGGAGACCGTCCTGGAGAAACACCAGGATAAATCCAAGATGTAGAACAGGTAACAATGAGGAGTTGAGTCTGGAAGCCAAGTCCTCTCCTCGCAGTTGCACACAGAGCCTCCCCGGGAGCCGTGGAGAGGGCACAGCTGCTGTAACTGTGGAAGAGGTGGGTTTGTTTGGAGAAGGGGGTGAGCAGGCAGCAGCCGAGAGGGCAATGTGTGGAGGTGTTGTCTGAGGAGGGGGTTCAAGGAAGTGGACCCCAGGAAGTGACATCACTTCCTTTACCACAGACCCCAACAGAAATGGAACCGTGTTACCAGGCACCCACATTCTAGGGACAGCCCCAGAGCAACCTCACTTGGCTGGAGACAGTTAACAGAGAAACATGTTCTTTCTGTTTTGTGAACTCTCGGGGCTTCTCCTCCAGGAAACCCTGGAGTGAGAGGTTTTTGAGAGGCCGTGGGTGTTGGTTGAACCCTCAATCCCAACACCACTGCTCTATTATGAGGCAATCACTTAAGGTAACACCGGGCAGGCTGGAGCAGGCCAATCTGGGACCAGCCTCCTCTGGGAGCCCTCCCTGGGCAGGCCCACTTCCCCTCATCTCCATGTGGGGGAAGGGGGACTTGAGGGGAGGTGTCCCCTCTGGGCAGGAACCAGCCATTGAACATGTGGTAACCTGGTGTTCCTATCATGGCCACACCCGAGGACAGGGCTGGCAGGGGGGAAAGAGGACTCCTGAGGGGCCTCTTCTCCGTGCCAGTGGGAATCCAAGCCCCTCAGGTTGTCAGCTTTTTTGTCCCTGATGGAGGTCTGTGCAGAGAGTGGTGTGTGCCTGTCGAGACTGGAGCTGTCTTTTGGGTCTGAGAACCAGTCAGGACAACCAGACAGGGCTCTGAGGTTTCTGCCTGGCTGCTGGGCACTGTGTTTGCAGGACTCCTCACAGGACCTGGTCCATAGACTACCCCATGCCATGTCCCTGCAGGAAGGGCAGGTGACCCACGACACCAACAGAGTCCAGGACAGGCTCAGGGTGAGTGCGAGTGAGGAGACTCCACACCCAGGAAGCCCGGGTCCCAGAGCTGCCCTGCTGCTCCCCTGGGCTCCCTCTTAGAGACCTGCTGGCAAAGGAATCTGATTCCCCATCTCTCCTACCCACCCTCACAACCCAGGCCCTGCCTTGGCCAGATGCAAAGTCAGTGCCCTCATACGAGTCAGAATCTCAAGAGACTGTGACAGAATCTCAGTTCACGTTAAGTCAAGGATGTTTATGCATTTTTCTACAGACCGTCCTGTTTCTCCTCCATCCCCACGTGTCCACGTTGGCCTGAGGACCCTGATCCCTCCCACCCAGGGATCAGCCTCTGTCTTCTCATCTCTAGAATGGGATGTTGTGGCAGCAGTCACAGGGATGAGGTAGTTCATCAGGGAGGTGCTGTCACTGCTGTGCTGACACAATGATCTGAGACACTAATGCATTTAATCATCGCTCTCTGCCCCTTGTACTGGTGATGCTGATAACCTTGAATCTGCTCAGGGCTTCTCTCTTCCACCTCTGGCACAAGAACTTTAGGCTTAACCATTTGGTCTGAGACCCAGCCCCAATCCCCTGGGGGTCCCTAGTGCTACCTCTGACTCATGTCTCTCCTCTTTCCACCCCAGGGGGGAGCTGGACCATCAGGGAGCAGGGATGAGACCTACAGGGTGTGGAGCCTCCAGTGACACAGGCTGGAGAAGCTGGTGGTGAACATGGTGCCTGCCATCCTGTGTGGCCACTCCTCCTACCTGCACACAATCTTGGGCAACTATAAACTTTCACCACCGCCCATCAGGTGCTGGACATTCTGTTCCAAAGGTGAGCACTCTATTCTCATGGGACATTGGTGACTCAGCCACTTACTAGCAGTCACATGTGGGATTGTCACTCTACCTCTGTGAGCCTCAGTTTTCCCCTCTGCACACTGGGGTCAAGAGAGGATCAGGCCCTAGGAGGGCAGGAACAGAGGGGGCCCTTCATGGAAAGTGCTTCCTGGGGCCCTGGCCCCTGGAAAGGTCAGCTGGAAGGGATGTGATTGGGCTAATTGGTCATTGTCCTCCTGCCCATGAAAAGCCTCTGCCTCCTGGGTCACTGGAACTTTGGTCTTAGGTGGAACTGTTTTCCCATTTCAAAAGGGACTTGTGGTCCAATAGCTGTCCCTGTCCTAGGAGAGTGAGGGCAGCGACCCCTGGGAGGGAGAAGTGGGATCCCAGGTCCACTCAGATCTGTGTGATGGGGCTGATTGGGCTCATTCATTTCTCAAATAGGAAGGTCCACTAGGGACAGGTGCTTCCCTAGGAACAACCATCATTTAATGCATCCAGCAGACAACAGCCCTGCCCTCCAGGGCTTCTATTCTCCCAGGAGTCACCGTCACACAAGATGTCACATCCAGGTAGTTCTCTCAGTACAGTTCACATGAATCCTACCTGATCTCCCTTCTATGCCTTCCATGCAGGCCCATTTCAATTCAGTGACCTGGGTGTACGCTGTTGAACACCATCCGGTGCTGGGGAGGCAGGGGTGTTCCCAGGCCTGATATCTGCCCCAGTAGCAGTTCCCTGCTGGGGACTGTACCTCACAGACCTTGACTGTATCCAGCACAACCTCTTCTGATGCCTCCGTCTCTGCTTCCTTGGTGGGCTCCAGAGCCCAGGCCTTTTTCTCAGCATGGCCTGTGCCTCCCTCACCCCTCAGGTTCATGGAGTTTGAGGCAAAGGAGGAGATGCAGACTCAGCAGGTGCAGTGGATGAAGGGGGTACAGGGCCTGCCTCTTCCAGCCCCACCAAAGCCAGAACCTTGGCGGTTCCCAGCCCCAAAAGTAGGCCCTCAGCGAGGTACCTAAGTGCCCACTGGAGCTGAACACAAAGGTAACAGGGGCTTAGGGATGGCCACTGTCCCCACATCAGTCCTTTTCCCTCAAGGGGGTTACTGGTCTTTCACCCTCAACAGCCATTGTGGGGTCTCAGCAGTCCTTTGTCACCCTGGGGTACTGATTTGGTCAGCTACAAAACTCCCACCTCCCTACCTATGGCCACCACATACAATCTGCCTGAGAAGCGGGCTGGATGGGGAGACACTTGGAAAATTGGAGGTTCCACACTTCCTCACATGTGACTCTCTTAGAAGCTCCCTTACCTCTATCTCTTCATTCCCCATCAATGTGGGTGAAGATACAGTCGGCCTTGACTCAAACCACACCCACATCCATGTTGTTCAAACACTGTCCAAACCAACATGTGTGCTGCGTGGTCAGGAGCTGGACGCAGGAGCCCCTCACCTTTATTTCCTCCTCCCGCTCTGCCCCAGTGTGTGTGCCCAGGAAGCTACACACATCCCAGTGTCCCTGGGAGACCAGGGCACCTAAGGAGATTCCCCCTGAGGCTGTGAACCAGTATGTGGACACCATGGAGGAGCTGGCGGGGCCTGTCCCCTCAGCCACTGGGGAGCTAGATGCAGAGTTCCAAGAGGACAGAAATGAACTGAAGCAGGAAGAGAATGGGACCTACATGGACCCGGATCTCCTGGGCTACACTGACAAGCTGTGCTCCCAGGAAGCCTGTGTCACCAAGGTGGGCTGGGCCTGGAGCCTGGGGGCTGCAAGATTCCAGGGACTGGCACTCTCAGCACCCAGGACTGGGGTTCTGCTGGGTCTTTGGGACTTAAGTTCTGATCCTTATCCCTGAGTGCTCTTGCTTGCTCACTCTCTCTCGCTCACTCTCTCTCTCTCTCAATGTGTGTCTAGATGACTGCCTCGGTGGTTTAAAACAGGCTACCTTGTGGAGGACAATGGGGTGGGTCTGTTTTTCACTTTCCCTCCTGGTATTCATGACTCAAAAGTTACTCCAGGCCTCTTCCTTCCCTCTTAGGTAGAGGCAGTCATTCACCCTTCATTCCTGATAGACTTGCTTTCCCCAGGGCCACACCTGGACCTCCTGGCCCTAGCTGAAGAGTTGGAACAGAAGGAAGGACTCACCCTTGAAGAGGTGAGCCAGAGGAGGGAGGGACACTCAGGGAGACAACGGAGGGATGGACACCAGGTAGAAGAGGGAAGGCGAGAGACACCTAGGTAACCAAGGGAGGCAAGGACCCAGGTCAGCTGGGGGAGAGATGGGAATGCAGAACAGGAGGCCCACCTGGCTCTGTTCATCTCTCACCTGCCTGGATGGCCTGGCCTTGTGGAGGGCCTGCTAGGGACTGGGTATGATGCAAGACCATAGGAAGGAGAGGATGGGGGCCCAGAGGGAAAGGAAGGACACACAGCTCGGAATAAGGCCCAGGAGGACAGCAGGAGTGCTCTAGTGTCTGTACTTTGACTGGAGTCCTGGCAATGCCCCCTTTCTTGCTCCCCAATGCCATTATCCCCCTGCCCAGCCCTGCTTCTCCCCTCACTCATGTATGCGGGGCCAGTCACTGTCCACCTCCCTCCTACCAGGTGGTGCAGAAACGATTCCTGGACCTGAACGAAGAGTTTGGTGTGCGGGCACCCACCAGTCACAGTGCACCCCATTTGGACTCAAGCACTCATGAGTCTAATGTTGGCCAAGATGCCAGACACATGACCAAGGCCCCCAGCTAGGGGTTAGTGATAAAGACAGTCCACCAGACATTGATTCTGAGGAACTTCTAAGGCACTACTGAGCAGACAATGGCCTGTTCAGGACCAAAGGCTTTATTCTCTCTCCAGGACATCGCGGTTTCCCTCCATTCCGGGCTGGACAGCCCCTCTCGCCTCCCCAGGGTCGAAAGCGCACTGCACGGAGCCTGGGACCCAGTGATGCTTCAGTTCTCAGAGAGACGTCTCCTCTTAGGGAGGCCCCAGGGCCAAGGGATGGGTCCAGTGAGCACAAGGAGGAGCTCCACAGCCTGGCCTTCCTCTTGGCTTCTCAGTACAGCCTGTGGCCCTGGGGGATGTCCCAGAGCTCTGCCCCAGGGTCCTTGAGATTTGTCTGCCCTGAAGGTCAGGGGGCTCCCCAGGCCCCTTCCCCTCAAAGAACTGGCCTCAGTCCAGCACCTCCTCCAGCTGTGAAGTCAAGGAAGTGGCCTCTAGTGGAGGCCCAGAGTCTGCTGGGAAGCTGTCCCTGCCTAGGCCTGACCTAGGAATCTGGGGGGCCTGCCTTGACTCTGGGGTTGGTTCTCCCCTCACAGGCAAAACAGACAAAGTGTGACCTGTTTGTCGCAGGGAGGAGGAGGAGGAGAAACAGCCAGTAGGGAACAGCGGGTCAGCCCTCCACTGCCAGGGCCCAGGGGGTCCCCAGGGGACCTTAGGGGCTCCTCCTCATTCAGTGCTGACCCTAGGTAATGTGAGGGGCAGGGAGAAGGGCAGGGAAGGAGGGGGGACCATCAGGGCCAGGGTGGGGTGGGGTGGTGGGGAGTTAGAGGCTGGGGGAGGAGGGTCTGGGTGGCTGTGGGTGGGAGCAGCACCTTGGGGTGATGCATGTAAAATGTGAATGATGATAGCTTTGTTTGGAAATGATCTCAGACCACTGTAGTCTTATTCATGTCTGTGCTGCTCTACAGAGAGGGGTCCTGAGAAGGAGGCTGAGGAGGTCCCAGGAGCTACGGATCCACAGGGGGCTGACTAGATCTTCCTCCACATTGACACAGGGTCCTTAGACTGCTCCTGGGAGCCTGCAGCTCTCACTTTCCCCATGGGCCCCTGCATTGTCCTTTTCCTTCAAGCCTGATTTGCCACGGGCCTGTGGGGAATCCCATCATCATCTGAACTCCTGAGCAAACAAGTGATGGAGAGCTGTTTTCATGCCTTTCAGCCCTCTGGACACTAACCAGTTCTCTAGAATGGAGCCTGGAGACAGCCCTTGTCTTAGGGGAGCTTCAGTCTGCTTCCCTGAGGCAGCCAGATGATAGGCCAGGGTGTCCTGTCTGGGTGTCCTGAGCAGAGGGGAAGACTTGGCCTGAGAGACAGGGCTTTTTCTCTCTCTGCACCATTGTAGAGGGAGCCTCTTCTAGCCTCCTGGGATTACTGCAATGTGGGGAGTGGTGGAGGCAGCTTCCTCTTAATCCCAAGGACACAAGGGGAATGGGCTGAAGTAAGTTCACAGGGTTCCTATTAAAGTTGTGTAAAAGGGGAATGATATTCAGCGATGCTGTGGGATTTGTGGGATTTCTGTGCGGGAGCATCTTGTCCAGGTGAGGGAGGATGACCCATCTTGCTGTGGCCTTAAGAACTAACGAGTCTGCAAAGGGGCCCCACAATTACAATTTGTTCCCTTCCCACCCATGGCTGGAACTGTGTGGACTGGTGTCGACACAGATTTGTATTTGCATATGAAACAGTTTCTCCTATAAGGGACCTCCCTACACTGTTTTTGGGAATGCAGTTTGGTGCAGCCATTACGGAAAACAGTACAGAGATTCCTCAAACAACTAAAAAGACTTACCCTATGATCCAGCAATCCCATTCTTGTGCATATATCCAGAGAAAACGCTAATTGAAAAGATACACGCACACCAATGTTCACAGCAGCACTACTTACAGTAGCCAAGACATAGCAACAACCTAAATGTCCAACGACAGATAACGGGATAAATAAGTTGTGGTACATTTACACAATGGAATACGACTCAAGCCATAAACAAGAATAAAATAATGCCATTTGCAACAACATGCATAGACTTTGAGATGGGCATTCTAAGTGAAATTAGCCCGAAAGTGAAATATGAATACTATATGATATCACTTAAATGTGGAATCTAAAGGAGAAGTTGCAAATGGACTTATCCATATAACAGAAACAGACTCACAGACAGAGCGGTCAAACTATGGTTATCAGAGGAGAAGGGAGAGGGAACGGGTAATTTGAGAGTTTGAGATTTGCAGACAGTAACTACAAAATATAAAATAGATAAAGAACAGGTTTATACTGTATAGCACAGGGAACTATATTCAACATCTTGCAGTAACCTTTAATGAACTAGAATATGAAAGTAAATATATGTATGTTCATTTATGACTAAAGCATTATATTGTACACTGGAAATTGACACAACATTGTAAACCGACTACAGTTCAAAAAAAATTATACAAACACACACACACACACAAATGCAGGGAGAAGAAACATGAAGTGGGTAAATTCCTTGAAAACCACAAACATTTATAAAGAATAATATGAATGCCACAAAATCTGTTTCAGCAAGTAGAAGCAAAGTGATTATGTCCCAACTTATTTTATGAGGCCAGCATAACGTAACACCAAAACCTGACAATGACAGCTCAAAAAAGAAAATTTCTGACAAATATCCCCAGGATACATACCCAAATTCTCAACAAAATATGTGTGTTCATTTTCTCTGGCTGTTATGACAAATTATTATAAAGTATTACAAATTACAAACTGTATCATTAAATTACAAATTACTATTTACTAGCTTAAAATATCTCATTTATTATAGTAATGTTTTGCAGGTCAGCAGTCTGATGTCAGTCAAGGTGTCAGCAGGGCTGGTTCCTTTTGAGGCCTCACAGGAGAATCTGTTCCCTTTCCCTTTCTGGCTTCCAGAGGATGCCTGTCATCCTTGCAGTTGGTCCCTTCTTCCATCTTCAAAGTGCATCACATTAGTCTCTGCTTCTATCATCTAATGGTCTCTCTGACTCAGTTCCTGTGTACCTCCTTTTATATTAAGTAAACCCAGAAAATTTATGATAAGCTCATCTGAAGATTTTTAACTTAGTTACTTCTGCAAACTCCCTTTTGCCATACAAGGTAACACTCACAAGTTGTCATAGAAGTGATTAAACACGGACTCCTTTGGGGAACCATAATTTAGCCTACAGCAAGAAATCCACAAGAACACCTACCATAAGCATCCACATGAATAGACAATCACCAAGTGGAATTTATTCCAGGAATGCAAGCCTGGTTCAATAGTCAAAAATCAACACTGTAACCTACCCTATGAAGAGTCCAAAGAAGACAACCCATGCAGTCACATCAATTAACACAGAAAAAGCATTAAACAAAATTCAACACCCATTCATATAAAAAATGCTCAGAAACTAGTACAAGGGCACTGCCTCAACCTAACAAAGAACATCCGCAAAACACCCACATCTCACATTATAATGGTGAAAGAATGAACGCTTTTCTTGGCTTGAAAACAACGTTAGAATGTCTGCTCTCTTCTGTCAGTCTGGAAGTTTACTACAGGTTCTAGTCAGTGCAGTACAGCAAAAGAGGAAATAAAGTCATACCGATTAGAAAAGAAGAAATATAATTGTCATTATTTACAGATGACATCATTGTCTATGGAGAAAACTGCAAGGAATCTGTAAGAAAACTCACAATAAATTACAATAAATAGCTTTAGAAAGATCCCAGAATATGAGATCCATACATAAACATGAATACACAGCATTAATCATACTTCCATATACTAGCAGTGACCTGAGCAATTGAAAACCAAAGTTTAAAACATATACAATAGGTTTGATTTCAAGGTGGCACCATGGAAACATCCTGAATTCACCTCCTCCCACAAACACACAAAATGTACAGCTATATGTGGAACAATTTCCTCTGGAAAAGCCTGAGAAATGGTGGAGCAACCCCTTCACATCAGGCAAACCAGAGGGAAACCACAACAAAGCAGGTGGGAAAGGCTGAGACACAGTTTCACCAGAAACCCCACCCCTGGTGTGCACACACTCAGGAGGGAGCTCAAAACACAGAACTTCCACCTGAGGTGTGAACGGTTTGTACCCCTGCACAGGGGACTCAAACTTTTAAGACTGACAACTGAGAGAGAAACCTCCAAAGCATCTGACTTGCAAGACCCTCAGGACACATGGCTGTGAGACCCACTGGGATGTGGTGAATTCAGGAACCACTTTTAAAGGGCCTGTGCTCTTGGTCCAAGGGCCAAGTGCAGAAGTGGCCCTTGGAAAAGCACCCACACTTTATGTGAAAGAGACTTATTTCCAAAATTTAAAGCATTGGTCTGAGGGGCAGGGGCTGCCGGGATACTCCTCAGGGACTGAGGCTGGTGGTGGGTGCCATCCTCCTGCTCTCCCTCTGCCTTAATAAAACTGGCAGGTACCATCTTTTTTTTTCCTTCCCTTTGGGTGCCAGCTTTATGCTACAGCCAGCAGGTGCCATCTTCCCCGCTCTCCCTCTGTCTTGCTGTATTTCTTACTTCATCTTTTCCCATTTCTTCTGCTCCTCTTTATTCAGAAGGTGTCATCTTTGCACTCTCCCACTGCCTCACTCCAGCCATATTTGCACTCTCCCTCTGATAGGCTGCAGAGTGAGCATATCTCCAAGCAGGGAATGTCTACACACTGGTGACCCAGGTTTTGTGGCTTCCACTCAGGGCATGCTCCTTGATCACCTGGCTCTGGAGGCCAGGACCAACTGCATGTCTCACTCCCATGGGTCTGTAACAGTTGGAGACACACTTCTCAGCAGGCTACCACTTTCGTGCCTTGCACATTAGACTGAGACACCCCCCCAGCCTTTATGTGAAAAAAGGCCCCCTTTTCTAGTCCAAGAGCTTTGGACTTGGAGGCAGGCTTCAGGTTTGGCACACATCAGGAGGCTACTGAGGTGCTCTCAGGGAAGGTAGCCTGGGGACGCCTTCATTACACTCTTAGCCTGCCTTGCTCCAGCTCACTGACATTTCCCAGAAAGGAGCTTGTATACTTATCTGAAGCCCTGTTCTTTGTGACTGTTCTCCAGGGGACACCTCCAGACTTCCTAGCTCTAAGGGCCAGCAGGGCCTACATTTGCAGTCCCAAGCCTCGATATTTATATTCTTCAAAAGCTGTTACCTGGGGGGTATGGTTTCCAATCAGTCTGAACCTTGGTGTTGAGATCCTCACCTTTGAGATACTGACTGGTCTTGGCACACCCTCAACCGCTGGTCAAAATAAAATTAGCTGCTTGGATAATCACAGTTTCACTGACAAGCAAGAGTAGGCAGGGCTAACTGACAAAGTTCATCTCCCACAGAACTCTCAAGACTGGGAGAGGTAGCTGTTTTACTTAACGCATACAAACCAACACAGAGAGTCAAGTGAAATGAAAACACAGAAAACTGTGGACAATGTACCAAAGGAGAGAACAAGATAAAACCCCAGAAAAAAAAAAAAACAATGAAATGAAGAAAAGTAATTACCCTGATGAAGAATTCAAAGTACACTCGTATAAAGCCCACTGAACTCAGAAGAATAATGGATGAAGACAGTGAGAACTTCAACAAAGAGTTAGAAAATATAAGAAAGTTCCTAACAGAAGTCACAGAACTAAAGAACACAATAATTGAACTTAAAAATACAATAGATGAAGCACGAGAAAGAATCAGTGAACTCGAGGACAGGTATGAGGAACTCCCTCAAAGATAGAAGCAAAAAGGGAAAGGAAGGGAAAAAAAGTGAAGGCAGCTAAGAGGAAAAAAAGTGAAGGCAGCTAAGAGGATTAATGGCACAACATCAAGCACAATAACGTTCTCATTATAGGAGCTCCAGAAGGAGAAGAGAAAAGGGGGCAGAAAACATATTTAAAGAAACGAGGTCTGAAACTTTTCCTAACCTGGAAAAGGAAACAGACACCCAGTTACAGGAAGCCCAGAGAGCTCCAAAGCAGACTGATAACTAGTAAGAATCAGTAAATTTTGGAACTTCCTACAAACAAAAATCCAGGACCACCAATATCACAGAATTACAAAATATCATATGAGGATACTATGAACAACTACATAGAAACAAAGTGAAAAACCTAGAAGAAATGGACAAGTTTCTGGAAATATACAGTCCACCAAGACTGAATCAAGCAGAAACTGACCTCTTGAACAAACCAATCACTAGACATGAAATGAAATTAGCAATAAAAAAACCTCCCTACAGATAAAAGTCCACGACCAGATGGCTTCACTGGGGAATTCTACCAACCATACAAAGAAGAACTCATACTAGTCCTACTCAAACCCTTCCAGAAGACTGAAAAAGAGGGAGTACTCCCAAACTCATTCTATGAAGCCACCATCACCCTGATACCAAAACAAGGCAAAGACACTACCAAAGAAGAGAATTACAGGCCAATATCACTGATTAAGATAGATGCAAAAATCCTCAACAAAATATTAGCAAACAGAATCCAGCAGCACATAAAAAAGTTCACAAACCATGATCAAGTTGGACTCATCCCAGGAACACAAGGACGGTTCAACATAAGCAAATCAATCAATATATTATACCACATCAACCAGAGAAAGGACAAAAAACACATGATCATCTCAATCAATGCAGGATAAGCATTTGATAAAATTCAACACCCATTTGTGATAAAAAAAACTCTCACCACAGTGGGTATAGAGGGAACATATATGAACATAATAAAAACTATTTATGACAAACCTATAGCCAGCTTAGTACTCAAAGGTGAAAAACTAAAAACTTTCCCACTAAAATCTGGGACTATCAAGGTTGCCCACTCTCACCACTCCTATTCAACATAGTCTTGGAAGTCCTAGCCACAGCAATCAGGCAAGGAAAAAGAAATAAAAGGGATCCAAATTGGAAAACAAGAGGTAAAAGTGCCACTATATGCAGATGACATGGTACTATATATAGAAAAACCTAAAAGTTCCACACAAAACTACCAGAACTAATCAAAGAACTCAGCAAGGTAGCAGGATGCAAGATTAATGTACAAAAATCTGTTGCACTTATTTACACTAACAATGAATCAACAGGAAAAGAAAGTAAAGAAACAGTCCCTTTCTAAACAGCACCCGAAGTAATAAAATACCTAGGTATCAATCTAGCCAAGGAGGTGAGAGACTTATACACGGAGAACTAGAAAACATTGACTAAGGAAATTAAAGAAGACTTAACAAAATGGAAAGATATCCCATGCTCTTGTATTGGAAGAATCAATATTGTTAAAATGGTCATTCTGCCCAAGGCAACATAGAGATTTAATGTAACCTCTATTAAATTACCCAGGGCATATTTCACAGAACTAGAACAAATAATAATAATAACATTTATAAGGATTCAAAAAAGACCTAGAATTGCCACAGCACTACTGAAGAAAAAGAACGAGGCTGAAGAAATAATCCTCCCTGACTTCAGACAGTACTACGGAGCTACAGTCATCAAAACAGCATGGCATTGATACAAAAACAGACCTATGGACCAATGGAACAGAACAGAGAGTGCAGAAATGAACCCACAAGGTTTTGGTCAATTAATGTTTGACAAAGGAGGCAAGAACATACAATGGAATAAAGACAGTCTCTTCAGCAAATGGTTTTAGGAAAACTGAACAGCAGCATAAATCAGTGAAGTGAGAATACTCCCTCACGCTATATACAAAACTAAACTCAAAATCAATTAAAGACTTAAACATAAGACGAGACACAATAAACCTCCTAGAAGGAAACATAGGAGAAACATTATCTCACATATATCTCGGCAATGTTCTCCTAGGGCAGTCTACTCAAGAAACAGAAATAAAAGCAAAAACAAATGAATGGGATCCAATTAAACTTACAACCTTTTGCACAGCAAGGGAAAACATAAGCAAAACCAAACAACAACCTATGGAATGGGCTCACTCTAAGCCAGGCATATACTGTCCATGAGCCTCCCGGGGACTAGGTGTTTTATTCACTGAAGTAGCTGAACAACTAGTACATGTCCTAATGCATACCGACACCACTTGCTGAATTAACTACAAACTGGGAAACCCAGGTGGAGTTAGCGGTTCTGTCCAGAATTATCTCGTATCAGTGTTTTCACCAACTGACACAGTAATCTATTTCCTTATCAGTCTGTCTCCTACACCACCTGCAGCTCTCCTCAGGGTGGGCAGGAACATGGACCAGGGCCAGGCAGAGAAGATGCTCTAAGTGATAAATCTCACCAGGAGAGGATGTTGCCCTAGCCCACATAACACTGTGACACAAGTCTGACAGTCTCACTTCCACAGACTCTGCTTCACACTCCAGGACAATGTCCAAGAGACTGAGGGGAGGGAGGACACTGGTCTCACCAGGCCCGCTCACTTCCAGGGAGTAACAACTAGAGCACTAACCCGAGGCCAAGGGCTCAGCACTCACCGATGTGTTTCATTCAATCCTCCCAATCCTGAGGTGGGTATCGCTACCCCTCTCTACAGGAGAGAAAAACAAGCTCAGGTCACATACAGGTGTCCAGAACCCACACTATTCCCTGCTCTACTATACAGATTCCCAGCCAGAGATCAGAACGTGGGCCTCTGACAATCTGGTGTGAAGTCAGTCAGTGGGTGGTGGGTTCCTGGGTGTTTACGGTTAGGCTGCATAACTCACATGTTAGATACGTATCAAATATTAAATACATTGTAAAGAACGCCACCCAGTTTGGCTGCCACCCCCATACTGCCAGATACAGGAAAGCAGAAGCACCCTAAAAGTAGCCCAAAGCCCCTCTCCTGCCTAAATGACTTTGCCCTCCCCTCTTCTCCTCCCCCGCAGCCCCCATCAGTAGGCCTCGGCCCAGCACAAGAGCCGGGGAAGCAGCACCAATAGCTACCCTGGTAAGTGTCAGAGGCCAGCAGGAGACATCTCATGACCACCCCCACCTCACTGCACCAACTTAGAGAGGCTCAGCCTTATCAGATGACTCCACCTGGGCCTCAGGTTCCCAGACCAGTGGTGAACACTATCCCAGGCTGGATCAGACTCTCTCCCCCAGGAATCAGACTGCTCTGAAGACAAATACCTCACGGGAGCGAGGGTCAGCTCTCTTCTGCCAAGTGCATGGGATGTGGTAAAAGTGAAAAGAGAAGAAACAAACAAACAAGAACAGCTGTGCAGAGATGCAGGATACAAGAAGATTTTGTAAATGTACAAAGGGTGGGGAGCAGCTGCTTTGATCTAGTTTTTAGTTCCTACCTTCTTACCATCTATTTCCCACAAGTAGTGCCTGAAACACTTTAGCACCCTTCCCTCTCTTTCACTCAGCAAGCTCTAAGTCATTCTCCAGGTCCTAGCTTAAACAGGACTTCCTCCAGGAAACCGGCCTGGACTACTCCTCAAAGCTTTGCTCCAGTTTTCATGGGTATAAAGGGAAGCACTGTGCACCTCATCATTTTCAGTAAATGTGATTACTTTCCTGTTAGACTGTAAGCACCAAAAAATAAAAACCACTTCGATCGTACTGCTTAGCACACAGGTCAGGTACACGCTCAGTATCATTCCTAAATGAATGAAAATCAAGAAACTGGTGGAGGTACGTAGGACGAGTGAGAAGGATCAACACTGATAAACACCCTTCTGATAAAAATGTAGCTGCTTTGACCCTACCTTCCTCACCCATTCCAAGTTTCTGGTTCCTCCTTCTTCCATCTCCACAACAGGCCCAAGTTTGCCATGACAATCATCATTTTATACTTTGGTGACAATACATTCATGAAACCAGGCTGGAAGAAGCACGTTTCAGGTAACTCGCTATAACAGAGGAAAGTCTACAGTAGTTTACGGGAAAAAAAGAATAATGACAGGTTTTGAGGTCTACACAAATCCCACTTCTGCTATACATATACGGGCTGTGAACCCTGGACAAGTTACCTGAGACCTGGTTTCCTTATCTGTGTAGTGAAAAAAATAATATCTCAAAGGTGAGGATGAAAAGGACTTTGAAACCACAGCACCTAAGGCAAGCTTGCAACTAATCCTAGTCAGCTGGTCATGGTGAAGTCCTGCAGACTACACCCCTACACCCCATCCCCAGCTCCTACCAGTCACAGATGGGTTCAGAGGCCAGAGCCTGCCCTAAGACTGAGCATCTGGGGGACCCTGGAGAACATCTATCCTGTTGGCTTTCCAATGTATGGAAGCCTCAAGAAGTGAAAGAGAAAAGAGAAGGAAAAAGGAAGAAACAGCATCTCAGGGTCAGGCAGGTGGGTTGGCAGAGCAGGCTGGATGTGTGGTGGGGTCGCTTGAGATGTTTTTTGGGGAATCGCTTGATTTTTACTTAGTAGGTACATTACTGCAAGCAAGGTTAGGAATAAACTATAGTTTCTGGAAAACTCAACCAGGATGCTTTTCATTAAAGTATTTTTATTAATACTTGAGAATTGAGAACATACAAATTCAATTCACCAGAATGGCATATATATTATAGCTAACCACCAGAAGCACATTATTAGGGATGTTACTAATATCAGAATGAATTTTGTTTGCATTTTACTTTCACTCAAAACTGTTCAGAAACTCTGGATTTTCTGTTGCTCATGTAAAATGGGTCTCATCCCATCTCTGAGCTCTGAAAACCAGATAAGAGACTTCTTTATTAAAAGTCAAATTAACAGCTAAACCAGCACAACTAGGAATCTGGCCTGGAGCCTCTGTAGATGACTTATATCATTCCTGGTCCTGCTTTTGAAACAGGTGGTACCAATACCCAGCAAAGTCCCAGGGAGGGATGGACGGAGGGCTAGAGGTGAAAGTAGTAAGGACAGGTTGATGGAGGAGACGAATGTCAGAGGAAGACAGGACCTCACTAGGGCCCAGCACCTCTGTAGGATGGGCTGGAGGGAAACTCCACTGGTACCTAAACAGGACGCTCCTCTGGTGCAGGAACTGAGTGTGCTGCATGCAAACTGCATGCAGGTCATTTGGCACATCCACCTCCACCACATACACACCGGAGGCCAATAACACTTCCAATCAATGCAACAACAAAGTGAAACAAAACCCACATACATTTCAAAATTCCTGTGGAGACTGGATAAAAATCACACCCACTAAGTAGCCCTAAATAAGTAGACAGAAGAGACAAGTGCAGCAGGTAGAAAGTCACAGAGACAAAGAGGGAAACACAAAATTGGATGAGGAACCAGCAGAAAAAGGGCATCCTTCGGGGACCTTCCCCTACCAAATCAAGTCCCAACTCCTTAGAAAACAAAGCGCCTCAGAACTTGGCCCCACCCATCCCAGCTGCCTCCACTCCAGCTTTCTCCCCAAGGCACCCACCCACAGCCTCACTTCTCAGACAACTCCTGGTTTTCCTGGCCAGCTGTGCCGTGTTCAGACTGCTGTGCCTCGGCGTGTGCACTCTCCTCTAGCCGGAGTGCACGTCTCACGGCAAACTCCCAGTCAGACACCAACACACAGCATTAAGGTTTGTGAAGCCAGACACAGACAGCCGCACGCCACTCAGGCCTTTATCACCCACGGCACTCTACAGGGGCTTCTGTGTTCCTGCCCAACTGCACCCCATTGTCTGGAACAAGAGCTACTGAAGGGCAGGGGCCACGTGAGTCCTTGCAGAGAACTGGTGCTGAATGAATTCTAAGTGAATGAGCTTGCATGAAAGGTTTTAAAAGGCTAAAAAGCAAACCATGGGAAAAGCAGACAATAGATATTTTCTGCTATTGAAAGCATGCATTTTCTCAACTCTAATCTTTGGCTGAGTATCACTTAGGAAGCAGACACAGATGCTCTACCACTTCCTAGTTAGGTATCTGTGGGCAAATTAAGTAACCTCGCTGTGTCTCAGACTCCCACTTACCGAAAGGAACCACCCCTGCAGTGTGGTTAGGAGGACTAATGAATATATGCTTAAAAAAATACCAGAAAACATTGACTAAATGTTAGTTCTTACCAGCCTGCTGTGATCACAGAAACATTAACAGGACCAGATACTGCGCCATCAGGAATATGAGCACGACAAATTTTTGTTAAAACTATGTTTTTTTGAGGAGAGCTGAAAGTCAACAAATCCAACAGCTTATCTTCCAGCTGCACTGTGCTCTCTACAGTCCTCAGGACTGATCCCTAGTGACCACTATGTCCCTGGCTCCTCCGACAATGTGGACTCCCAGGTCTCTGGCCTCTGACCACACCTCCTCCTCCTCCTCTTCTGTAGCTTGCCCACTAAGGACACCTAAACTCAGGCATTCCTTCAGCTCAGCTCACACATTTTTTCTCATTTGTCCCCTCTCAAGCCTTCAATTATCAGATCTATGGAGATGACCCCACGACCTCTCAGTTACATTCAGAAAATGTTTCAAGCTGGATTTATACAACATAGATGGTTACCTTAATTAGATGATGAAGCATACAGCTTAAACTTCTCTCTTTCATGCCATTTTTTTCCCCTTTTCTCTGGTCTTATACATCTCACCAGTCCTAAGCTTCCTCTTCCTTTCCCATCTCCTAGAACTACTTGCTTGCCAAGGCTTCTTCTTTGGTCTTTCTGTTCTGTCTCACTGGTTCTTAACTTCTCTGGGATATGAACCCTTTGAAAATCTACAAATGATATGGATCGTTTACTGGAAAGATAAACACACAGCATATATGAATGCAATTTCACCTAACCAATGATCTCAAATAAGAATCTGTGTTCCTGTACACCAGACTACCACTTACACAAATTTTCATCTCCAGATTCTATGTTCCTCTTATTTCCAGGATACCTTGTGGATACAACCCAAAGGAACTACTGGCATCATAAACTTAACAAGTCCAACCAGAACTCACTAATTCTCCTTAACAAACTTCCTCTGCCTACAGTATTCCTCCTCTAATAATGGCACCACCATGTCCCTAAGTTAGAAGCCTTGCAACTAACAAACTTCCCCATACCACATCACCAGGTCCTGTCTCAGAATCTCTCCCAAATCCATATCCCACCTCTTAAGCCTCTTACCCTGTAAGACCTCATCATCCTTTGCATCCCATACCTGCCATGATGAAAAGTCCACCACACCTCTGACAAGAGCCCATTATTGACTCTAACATCTCCATCCTCCACACCGCTACCTCACTTCACCTTTAGAAGGTCACTAGCCTAGCTGATTCCCCACCTCAGTTTCCTCCTGTCATTTCCACCTGTGTCAACCTAGAGGTTCCCAGAATTTCAAAACTGATCATGTGCCTGCCTCTCTTCAAAAACTCTGATGCTTCTCCATTGCACAAACATAAAATCAAACTCCTTTCTGCCTACAGAGTCCTCCACAATTTGCCACCTAAGTCCTTTTGCAGGATTGGATCCCATAGCTTAGATTGTCACTCGCACCTATTATCTTTCTATCAAAATCACACCACTCAGAAAGGCTCAGTTCAAACTCCACTCTTTATATCCCCTACATAAAGTTTAGGAAAGGACTTTTCATGGAAAAGGCAAAATTCCTGATGAACAGATTCAGAAAATTAAAAACATTTTTTCTTCCTTAAAATTTAAGTCCTTCTGTAAACATTAAGCTTTTTAAAATATCACTTCTTCAAATATTATTAATATTTCAATCAAGAAATACTTAAAAAACCCAGCACTGTTAACCAACATTTACTAAATACTAATAATGCACAATGGAAATTAAACTGTTATATGAAGTACCATCAACGTGAAGGTAAAAAGTTATAATCTAGTCCCAGGATTCTAATTTCAATATTATTTGTACTTGGATCTTTCTTAAGAAAGGAAAATTATATATTTAGTAAGTGGACTTGACATTTCACCTAATAGAGACTTAAGTCACGTAAGTCCACAGCCGAGATTGAAAGTTACCAGATCTAAATCATCTTCAGGCTAGGAAAAATTCTCATCAGATTAAAAAAAAATTTTTGACTGAGATGTCATAAAATTAGACTTTTTCAGTACACATTTAAGCGTTAATTTTTTCTAAGGGCCCAAGGATGTGATGGGGAATTCCGAGCCTCTCACAACAAGACCTGGTGACTAGCAGACATACCAGCAGGTGCACAGCAATCAGACTTACTCCAGATAAGTGATGTTGTGGGCAGTACTGTCTTTCTGTTACCTTCTAGGACCTTATTTCTTTTAGGCCTGGCCTAATTTTAATTCTTCTTATGGCTCCTAGCCTACTGAGTTCACGTGAATCTTCACAGCTGTGTACTGTGAAGCACTCCGCTCCTGAAGAGAATGCAAATATTCAAGTATTTTAACTAGTCTTTGTACCTAGCTAACATACATGGTAAAATATTCCCTCTATGTATTTCTAAAATTATTACCGTTAAAATTTGAATGTTTCTGAAATAAATTTGCTTGTAAGAGTAAAATATGCTAAAATTTCAAAATTATTAATAACACTAAGGAAATAGGGAGTAATGAAAATAGCTCTGGCAACTGAAACAGGATCTCAGTCTACCATCTCAAGTCTGACTCTTTAGTTGTGGCACCTTCAGAACTGGCTTCACCTCAAAACACTTTCTCATCTGAAATAGAGCTAGCCCTGCCCTTCCCTCTCTGCGGGTGGCTGTTCAGGTAACATGAGATAACTTACCTAGCACAGTACCTGACATGAAGTGATCATAGTCTGCTTCCTTCATTCAAAACAAAAGACACACTCACATGAAGGTTAGGCGTAAGGAAGCCTGCACCTCCACAAGTCTGCATCAGCACAAAATACCACAGGTAGTTGGTTCTACCAAAAAAACAAAAACAAAAACAAAAAAACACCACGAACCCCATCCCACGAACACTTCTGAGGGATCTGGAGCCAGACAAAGGCAGCCTGCATGTGGTTCTGCAAGAACTCCATCAGGGCCGCATACACACTGGCCACATAAGCATTAACAGGGAAAGTCCACAGTCATTGTGCTAAAACCTCTGGAAACCTTTATGCTAGTAAGAGAGCTTATGCCAGGTAAAAGGGGGGAAAAGTCAAATTAGGCCCAACTCCAAAAGACTCCTTAAATAAATCACAACAGCGATGCTGACTTACTCTTCCTGAAACGCGAACAGTACCATGCCCAAACCCACTTAAACAGTTGAAGATGGAGACATTCCACACCCACACTGGTGCCACTAAATGCCTTTTAGAGAGCCTGTGCAGGGGAGCACCCCGGCACCACGGAAGGTGCTTAACCAAAGCCGTCTGCGCAAAAGGCAAGGGGGGGAGAAAACAAGACGGTGACTTCGGGGTTGTGCACACGCGCTGCTGAGAACCACTTTCCAGACCGCAGCCGCCTCCTCAAGCATCTGAAGTACTTCGCGGCTTCACTATGGGGAAGTCAAGGGAAATCCGCGAGGCGAGCACCCTGGGGTGGGGGCCGTTCCCGTCCCGGGGCTCCCGGGGTTCCCGGATCTCGGTCTCCGACCCCCGCGCCCCTCCCCCACTCCGTGCTCCAGCGAGGACCTCCCGGGAAGCGCCGCAAGTAACGCCCCGTCCCAAGCGGACCGGCCCCGCCCGAGACCCCCGGCGCGCGGACGACGGGGCAGCCCGGCTGCGGTCCAGCCAGGGTCTGGGTCTCGAATTGGGCCCGACGCCACTGCTGCATCCAACGAGGCCCATCGGGAGGCCGGGCGGGCGCGGCCGGCACGCGGGGCGCGGACACTCACCACACCACGCGGTAGGAGCCCTCGCGGTTGAGGCTGCTGGAGCGCGGCCCCACGTTGAATATCTGCCCGCGGACCAGCTCGGGGCCCGCGCCCGTCGCCGCCGTCGCCGCCGCGCTGGGCTCAACGCTCCGCGGCCGCCGCTCGGCCCACGCCGCGCATCCCGGAGGTACCGCGCTGTCGCCGCCGCCTCCGCAGCAGCCGCCTCGGAAGAGCTGCCGCGCGTCGGAACCGCTGGCTGCTAAGACCAACTGCCAACTGCCGCTTCCCTGCCTGACCAAGGGGCGGGCCGGTAGGCGGAGGGAGGGGCTCAGCTGAAGAAGGCTCTGGGACGGGGCCTGTCCTGGCAGCGAGCGCCCGGATTGGCTCCTGTGGTCTGGGGGCGGGGCTGCGCCTCAGGATGAAGACAGGTTACGTGAACTGGTGTCCAAATAATTTGTATTGTTTTTTCTATTAGGAATAATTTTGCTGTGAACATTTGTATACCACTTTTTTGGGGATCTATGTTTTATTTCTCACAGCTGCATACCTGAGGTTGTCATGGCTGGGTTATAAGGAAACTATGGTTGGCCTTTTTAGAAACTCCAGACTGCTTCCAAAGTGGCTGCACCGTTTTACATAGTTCCACTAGCAGACTATGAGGGTTCCAATTTACCTCTACATTATAGCCAACACCTGTCATCGTCTGTCTTTTTGATGATAGTCATCCTCATGGCACTGAAGTGGAATCTCCTTGTGGTTTTAGATTGCGCTTCCCTGATATTCAGCTTCTTTCATATGCTTGTTGGCCATTTGTATATCTTCTTTGGAGCAGTATGTATTAGAAATTATATATTATAGATAAAAGGCTCTTTTCAGAAATATGATTTGGGGAAAATAGTCTCTCATTCTGTGGATTGTCCATTACTTTCTCGAGAATGTCCTGCCCCAGGGCCTGGCATTAGCTCTTCCCTCTGCCTTGAATCCTCCCTGGACACATACGTGGTGGTCTCCCTCCTTCCTTCAGGTCTTGGCTCAAATGCCTACTTGTCAGTAAGATCTCGCAGGATCCCTTGTAGTGATCACCCAGTAAGAACAATGATGACAGCCCCATGCATCACCATCCGTTCCACCTCCCTGCCTCATTTCCCTTCAAGCTTTTATTACCATTTCCATGTAAAGTACAGTCTTTTGTGAATTGTCTAATTCTTAACTGAAATGAAAATTTCATAAAGGATTTTTTAACTAGTTTACTTTATCCCAAATGTAATTCACTTTACGTAAGCAGTATGAATGCAAATGAAAGAAGGAATGAATTGCATGAGAAACAATAATATATTTCACTTCATTTTAATAAACCTATGACTTTTTCCAAATCTGCATGTGAATGTATATGCCAGCATAGTTCAGTCATTCTTTTGTCAGCTGATATAAAACTAATTTCTTCATTTTTCTTGGAAATTAACCTTTGGCTTTGGAAGATTTAATAGAAAATAATAGAGGAAAAGCGAAAATAAATAAATAACTACTTAATAAAGACTTAAATGTGGCTACCAGTGGTGCAACTTGAGCTGATTGAAGCTTGAGGATGGTAGCTCCTGGGAAGGGTCATCATCTGCCACTGTGTCTCCCCTCTGAGTGTGAGGGAGTTTGCATGTCCATGGATGCATGTGTGACCAGTCTGGATTTTCACAGGTCTGGAAGGCTTTTCAGTACCAGCTTCTGCTCTTTCTTGGCCTGGCCTTGTGTAGATTGACAATCAGGTTCAGTCCTTGGGAGTTTTCTGGGAGCGTTTGTATTTCCCTGGGACACAACTAAGTAATTACAGCCTAATGTGGTAAGTGCTAGGCTAGAGTTCTATGGAAAGAACAGGATAGTTGCTGAAGAGGCCATGATTTCTTGCTCTTAGGGGACCTGGGGTAATCTTCATGGTGAGGCAACATTTGGGACTGTTCTTATAAAATGTATTTGGGGTGAGGAATTCTGAGTTGGAGGAGGGTAATATATAGGGGAATTGGAATGGGATTTGGGTAGGGGTTGAGACTGACAGAGATGGATGTGGCCATAGCATTCTGGAGTGGCAGTGAGATTGGAGAGGGAGAAATCTGCTTCTGAGATTTTTTTTCAGAGCCGACCTAGATAGGAAGTGTTGCCTAACTGGATGTGGAGGGGAGAGACTGGAAGACTTCTTGCTTGGGTGTTTGGACTGGATGGCCATAAACCAAGGTTGGATATTCAGAGGATGGACACTGGGGATATAAAGGAACAGAGGATCAATTGGTCACATTGATTTCTTTTAAGTTTTTATTTTGAAATAATTATAGCATAACTAGTACACTGAGATCCTTGGTAGACTTCACCCAGTTTTCCTGAATGATAACACTTACAAAAGTGTTAAAATCTGGAAATTGACATTGGTATGATCTATAGAACTTTTTGTGATTTCGCCGGTTTCCTGGGCACCCGTGTATGTGTGCGTGCATGTATGCCTCTTTGTATCTGTGCAGTTTTATTACATGTTGATTTGTGTAACCATCACTACAATCAAGATATAGAATTGTCCTTCCTCTGCAAAATCTCTCACACTCTTTCCCTTTTCCTTTTCCTGACCCCTTGCAGTCACGAATGTGTTTTCCATCTCTGTAATTCTTGTCATTTTTGAGAGTGTTAAAAAATGGAGTCATATACTATATAATATTTTGATATTGGCTTTTTTTCACTCAGTAGAATTAATTCCCTTGAGATCCATCCAATTGTTGAGTGTATCAAAAGTTCACTTCTTTCCATTGTTGAGTAGTAGTGTTCCGTGGTATGTATGCACCAAAATTTGTTCCATACATTGAGGGACATTTGGGTTGTGTTGAAGTTTTAGCTATTACAAATCAAACTGTTATGAATATTCATATGTATTAACTTTTGTGTGTGAATACATTTTCATATCTTTGTGATAAATGGCCAGCATTGCATCTGCTGTGCTGCATATTAAATGTACATTTAGAATGTATTTTTAAGAAGCTGCCAAACTATTTTCCATAATGACTGTACCATTTTAACATTCTCAGAAGCAATATATGAGATATCTAATTTTGCCACATCCTTGGTATTGTCACCATTTAAAACAGATTTAGCTGTTCTAATACGTAGGTATAGAGTAATATCTCATTGTGATTTTAATTTGCAGTTTCCTAATGGCAAATGTTTTCATGTGTTTGTCTTCTGTGTATTCTCTTTCATAAAAAGTATCTATGTCTTTGTCCATGTCCTAGTTAGATGGTAGTGCTCAGTATCACCACTCTGAGCTACCTTGTTCTGCCTCATTGCTGCTGGCAGGGAGGAAGTGCCTTCTGACCACCCAGAACCTGGGGGAAGTCTGAGGGAAGCAGGTTGCTCAGTACCATAGCCTCCACTCACCTTTACCTCAGCGCTGCCAGGTCAGGCTGCAGGTCCAGTTCTGCATGTGGCCAACTGATTCCACAAGAGGCCAGTTTTCTTTTCGTCTTGGCTGGAGTAGAGCCAGTATTAAGAACAAGGTTTTTCTGCCAGACATCCCTTTCCCTGTCCCTGGGCTAGAGGGAGGGAGAGGCTTTATTTACAACCCTTATCTTCTGGTGGTTCCAGTTCCAGGCTTCTTCAGCGCCTCATAAGGGGTGAAGGGGAAAGAAAACCCAGGGAGCTTCATGACTCCTCACGTTGTCAGCTTTCTGGCCAGTCAGCCTTCCCTCCATTTTTCATAGCTTTCCTGTGTTTGTTTGTGGTCTTAGTGCCAGGATTTTTAGTCACAAGAAGGACTGGCAGCAATGGAGTGACTTCATCTTAGCCCCATGTTGGTTTTTAAGGACCTGAGCTGCTTCAGGAGGCGGTCTAGACTCAGTAGAGCTTTGTGAAGAGACCTCAGCATAGGGCCATTGACACCAGGAGATGAGGGATGAGGGCTTGGGAGCCACTCCAACTGTGTGTGAAACTTGGCACCTGTGCTTCCTGGGTGGGACTTAGGGCTCGGGTTTCTCATCGTGCTAATGGGGGTGATGCTGTTGCTGCTAATGATGCCTGTGTCTGTGACTTTATAAATGTAAAGTGAGTTGCAGGATTCCTGACTGTTACTAAGGGCCCAGTAAAACTGAGCTCTGGTTTTATCTATAGATGAGATTCTTGGCTCTAAGAAGATCGTTTTTGGGCTTAGTGAGAGTGATCTAAGTAAGAACAAAAACCAGATTACAGGAATTCAAAAACCAAGCAAAAGATGAGAAAAGAAGTCAGTGTACCTTCAAGGTATTTTGCTGGACAAGTAGAGAGAGGGTTGTGAAGGGATTCATGGAAGTGACTGGGGGAGAAAGGAGTGTGAAGTTTAGATAGGAAAGAATAAAGGACTGAAGAGGGAGATATAAACAGGTAAATTACAGAAAGAGCCAGGTTGCTGCTGATACTGGATTTAATACCCGGGTATAAAGGAAAGAAAACTATTCCCTGAGACCAGGCGCACTCTGCCCTGAACCCCCGTCCAGCACAAAGCCCAGTTCCTGGCTGTCATCACTGATGCCACCAAGTATGTTGACCTTTACCACTTCCAAATCAGACACCCACTGGAACTGTCACCCACCACTTCAGCTCCTGGTAGTCTGCAGCTCCTGTTGCAGAAAGGAGAGAAACAGAGGAAAGGTGAGACTGAATGAGGAGCTAGGACATTAGGAATTTTTATATAATAAACTCCAGTCACTTATTATTATACCATCAGACATTTATTAAGCATCTGCTTTATTTCAGGCGTGTGCTCTGGTTATGATGATGACAAAATAGACATTATCCTTGTGCTTATGGAGCTTTCCTTCGAATGTGGGAGTCAAGCCTTATGTGTTCATGCACAGTTGTGACACGTGCTGTGAGGGGAAGGGAATTTGTACAGTGGGGTTATATTACCAGGGAGATTCTGCATGGATGTGGAGGGTAAGGAAGGCCTCCCCAAGGTAGAGAGATTGGAGCTGAAATGAGGTAGTGGGTACTGTGGAAGCTGAGAAGTGTGGGGAATGTTCTAGACACAGGACACAGCATTTATGAAAGATAAATGTGACATGTTTGTGGAACTGAATGAAAGTCACCAAGAACAATGTGTTCAGCAAGTAGAGGCAAGACCTGAGATGGGAGGTGGAGGAAGGTGAGCCATGCAGACATCGTAGGCACCCAAGGTCTAGGGTGTTATTCTAAGAATGGCGGTTAGCTGTTACAGAGTCATAAGTAGAGTGACATAGAGTACATGCTCTGGTCCACATTTTTTAAAAATAACACTGTGTGCCCTGTAGGACTTATATTAGAGAGAGCCACGGATGGCTATGAGGAGACTAAGCCCAGTATCAAAGGAGGCAAATTGAGAGAGGAGGTAGTTTGGACAAGGGTTATGGCCATGGAAATGGAGGGAAGTAAGTGAACTGGAGACTTAGTGATGCATCAGATGCAGATGCTGACGCAAAGTAGGGAGGGATGTTTAAATGACTTTCAGCTTTCTGGCTGGGTGACTAGTTTCCAGTTTCCAGTAATCAGGATCACTGAATATTTGGGGGGAAGAAAACATGAGTTTATTTTCAGACTTTTATTTGATCCAACATACTTCTTGGAAATGTTGAAAAAGTAGTTGTATGTGTGGATATGAAAGGAAAACAAAGGATTACGATGGAAACAAGGGCTTCAGACTGTGCAGTGAAGACCGAGGAGGTCAGCAGAGGGGTGAGAGGAATTCCAGGAAAGAGGTTACAGTACTGTAATCAAAGGGGATATTATTAGGAGGCAAGCCTAAGAGTGAGAGGCATGGCGGTGTCTGAGGAGAGAGGCAAAGATTTAAAGATTAGATTTAGAATAGAAATTGTATGAACATTGTAGAAACTGAATTAAGGAACTCGTAAAAGTCTGGCCTAGCACAGTGTTTTCATCCATATCCCTTAGAGCACTGGGTCCTTGGGAGTGTTACTGTCATGTTTTCTCTCTGTCTCTCTGTCTCTGTCTTTCTCTTTTTCTCTCTTTCATGCACAATCATGTTTCATGATGGAGTAAGTATGGGGATCGCTGTTAAGATGAAGCAGTTTGTCAACAACATAACTTCGAAGAGTGTTTGTCTAGCACCGTGAGTCTCAAGGTGGACGGCCCATGCAGCAGTACTTACTGACTCTCAGGAATCCAAGTCCACGTTCTCTGGAACAGCACTGGAGAGACACATGCTGGGTGTCATTAACAGACTCGGCCACATAACTGTGCATCAGTCCATCTCATCATCCTCCCCTCCCTCTCCACCCCTGCTCCCCAACCACCTCTCTGGGAAAGGTACAGTTTTTCTCAGGCATTGAAATAGCAGAGTTCAGTGTCATGGTGTTGTGGGTTTAGAGCAGTGGAGGTCAAAATATTTGGCGAAATCAGAGATGACAGCCAGGAATCTGGATCCATTCTGGCCTGTGGTTGGGTAAATAGCATGTCTGGGTGTTGGGTGGGATGAATCTTTGGTAACCAGTGAAAGCCTCCAACTTAGCAGCAGGGGACTAGTTCATGTATAGGCAAATAGGATACCGAGAAAATGATATTCTGGAAGAAACCTTCTGCAGATAATCGGGGTCAGGGTGGGAAGGGGTGAACAGTAAAACAAAGGAAGTAGCCAAAAAATAGCCCCTGTCCTGGAGACTGAAATGATTTAATCTTAGAAGGTATGTGCCTGGGATTTGCAGAGTGAAAGTTTGTTATTTAAATGTTTATAACCTGGAGGTTCTTTTATGTTAGTAATTGATGTGTTAGTGTATAGCTACTTTGCACATAGCTTTGGCCATAAGGAAAAATGGAGCTATTTCAATAAGTAACTCTCATCACCACTGGTATGGTAGTGAGATCACCAACATCCTCTTCATAGAGGGTTATATACAGTTTTAAAAAGCAGAGGAAGAAGATCACTATAGAAGGTTTGAGCAAATAAGAGTGATATTATGAGTAACTGGGTGTTTTGTGAGGTGGGATTTTGCTGGAATCAGAAGCCCAGCATTTATCTTGTTATCTCCAGTGCCTAGTGTAATGACTGGTAAACAGTCAGCTTTTGATTGCATGGGTGGATGGATAAATAATCTCTAAAATTCATTTTTTTAAAAGAAGAACCAGAGGAGAACACTTGAGACTAAATTTTGGAGGTGAAACAAAGCCAAAAGTATCGAGATGACCTCTAAGTTCTGGTATGAATTTGTAGCACTAGTTTGACATAGTTGATAGTTGCTGATAAGAGTGAGAAATTGGGGATTTTGACAGGTAGAAAAATACTGACTTTTGCTTGATCCCACATGTCTTGCAAGAGAAAGCCAAGATATCAGGCAAGAAGAAACAGTTGGCCTTGATGTAGCAATGAATAGCAGAATGTTGCAGATTTGATTAACAGTAATTTAGTTCTATTTTTGTAACTTTCTACACATAAGTATTCCTGCATAAGAGATGAATGATATGTACACGAGAGCGTTGTGTTGAATGAATGTATAGATGAGTGAATTCACATGTACCTTTGCTGGATGCAGCCTCCTTATTTCTTATTCTAGTTGTATCCTAGTGTTTGACATGACCAGTTCTGTCTCAAGCATGCATAGGTATCTATTTGGATTTCAAATTACCTCATAAGGACCCTCATTTTATAGGTCATTTCAAAGAGGGCTGATGGGACCAAAACCCAGGAGCTCTTAACGCTGTGATCAATGATTGAATTCTTCATTGGATGTATGTAATAGTAACTCAATAGTGCTATGTTTTCCTAATGGAGATACAAGAAAAAAAATAGACCCTCATTTTACTCTAGGATGATGGTAAACAGTTGGCATTATCTGTATATCATTATGTCTTCAATATTTCTTATTTTGATTGTCTTGTTATTGACTTTCCTCCTTTTATCTCTCTCTTCACCCAGGACATGGAGGCCTTCTTTTTTCCTATTCAATTACTGATTTAATTTTTCTGTCTTTAAAAAAATTACTGACTTGTAACTACATACAGTTATCCCTCGGTATCTGCAGGGGATTGCTACCAAAATCCCCAGATGCTCAATCCCTTAAATAAAATTGTTTGTAGTTTGCATATAACCCACACACATCCTCCTGTATACTTGAAATCACCTCTTGATTACTTACAATTTCTAATACAACATAAATGCTATGTAAGTTGTTACTGGAGCACAGCAAATTCAAGTTTGCTTTTTGGAACTTCATGAAATTTTTTGCCTGAGTATTTTGGATCTGTGTTTCTTTGAATCCACAAATGCAGACCCCATGGATACAGAGTGCTGACTGTACTGTGAATCATACTTGTCACTAGGACCACAGAGATACACAGGACATAGCCCTTCTCTCCAATAAGCTCCAGTCAGTAGAAGAAGTAGACATACATGTGTAGCACCAGTAAGACATTGTAGTAAGCACAGAACAGAATATAAGTTTCTGTGTTATTGTGGACAGAGACTTGTTATAATGAGGATCAAGGTGGGCAAGGCAGGCTTTTTAGTGAAGGTTATACTGAAGCCAAACCATCTCCTTTACCTCTCTTTATCTTTTTGTTCTATTACCTTCCAATAGCCAAATGGATCAAACCATCAGAAGATAGTGTTGATCTGTCATCAAATCTTCTTTCCCTGCTGAAAGAAGCTTCCTTTGAGGAGCTAGCCTTTGCTGGGTAATCCCATCAACAGAAAAGCCTGCATTTCAAATCAATCAGTGAATACAAAACACAAAATAGCTTTGTTAGAAATCTCTCAGGTTCTATCATTTACAGCAGTTTATGGCTGAGCTGCCTTTATGTTTAAACAACAAAAAATGTTGAAGGGATTTTAACTTCTGAGGACTAGACTCAAACCAAGACATGGTGGTCAACTCAGACTTCTTAATGCACTTAGAAAATATAGGATTTTGACTGTTTTGAAACATCTTTGTGAATTATAGAGATAAGAATGAAAATAAAAATCATCTAAATTTTCTATTAAGAATAAATTTTGTGTTTTTTGAAACCTATAAAATATTCTGCCGTATGTTAAAATGCAGAGGATCCTCTGCTATAACCAAACTGAGAGCAACAAATTTTTAGCTTGGGTTTTAAAGGGTGAAAGAGGATAGTGAGAAAGAAAAGAAGCCTAGAGCCAGTTTTGTGTCAAAAAAAATTTGAAAGAATCAAAATCTTTTCTTTTTGTTCCATGACTTAATAATTAAATTGTACTTTTCATTTCTGAAAATAAATAGGCATAAAAAATGACTGAAATAGTTAAATAAATATTTCTTTTCTTTAAAAATGTTATAACACCTTTAGGATCAAATTACTTTCAAATTAAACTTGATTACTTTCTGAGAGAAATACCCCTTTAAAATGAAAGTCTTCCATTACAGACAGCATTATAAACAGCTAAAAAAAAAACAAAAAAACAAAAAAAAAAAACAAGGGAGGAAAACTGTACTGTTTTAAAGCATGCTGGAATAAATAAAAAAAAAATTCTTTGGCACATCACTAATAGCCAATAGCATTTGGAAGATTTGGAGATGAGATGGTTTGTATTAAACATATTTAAACATTTTAAAATGACATGAATTAAGTCAAGATTTACCTCAAACAGATGCTAAAAATATCAAAATACATGGAGTTTTCCTGTATTTAAGATCATGATTATCTAACAACCACTTGGCTTTTGTTTTTCCACAGAGCACAGTCAGATGAACTGGAAAAAGTGGAGAAGCATGGCTGGTCCTCCAAAGACAAGGAAAATGCCAGGTTTCTGGACAAACCTGAGCAGTGAGCATATCATAGCAGCCTGTAGATGGCATCCAGGCTATGGGTGGGCTCTTTCCATTTGGAAAATGCAGTATCTTCTGTGCACAGATCATGAATAATGTGAGGATAAATGTGTTTTGTGCATTGTCTTTTACCTCTTAACTTGGATTTCATCAGGCTTCTATGAAATTAATAGAAAATAAAAAATAGAAACATAGACCCTTCCTTCATAGCTCATAGACTAGTAGAGAACCGATAGATATCTGAGTAACCAGTACCCAGTATAAAGGTATTTTTTTTTAGTTATATAAATAAGATACTATAGAAACACAGAAAAGGAATGATTAAATATACTTGTACAATTATATTTAAATTGGATTTTGAAAAGTAACCAATAAAGTGACAAGAAATGGACGGTAAAATCTGATATAGCTAGAACATAAGGTGCTGAGGGACATGGAATCAGAAGATGGCAAGCCATCTTTGCAAAGGGTCTTAAGGGCCTGCTGAAGTGTTTGGGCTCCATTGCGCAGTCACTGCTTAGCCACGGGAATGCTTCTAGGCCAGGATGCAGTGCACTCAGATAGGCGTTTCTGAAAGGCCATCATGGGGCACTTGTGAATGATGGTGTAGAGGGGAGACTTGAAGCTGGAGAACTAGCTAGTCAGATATTCTGGTGCAAGCTAAGGACCCTGGGTTAGGATGAAGAGGAGAAAGGGATCTGGGAGTCCTTGGAGAAGCAATGGAGCAAGATTCTAACCAAACACATATACAGGGTAAGGAATTGTCTTGTTATTTCACACTATGGGAAAACAGGCTTTTTCCCAAGCACAATATATCAGGGACTACTGGGCACCCGAGTCAGGCACTGGGTCCCATGTTTAAAAAGTCAAAGCCTGGGTGGGGTGGGAAAGCACTGGTTACACCTGACCTACATTATAGCTCTGTATGTCTGGCTAAAAGAAAATAGAGTATCGGGGGGTCAAGATGGCAGAGTCGTAGGACCACGAGTTCACCTCTTCTCAGGACTAAAAACAAAAACCACAATGACTGCTAAACAACCATTGACAAAAAAGACTGTAACCTAGCAAAAAAGATCTTCAATTAGAAATATAGAGAGAGACCTGCAGGGGACAGTAGGAGGGCATGCTCACAATAGAATCAGGCCCCAAACCGCCTGGGTGGGTGACCCACAAGCTTAAGAGTAATTAAGTCACAGAGGCCCTCCCACAGGACTGAGAGCGCTGAGCCCCATGTCAGGCTCCCCAGCCTGGGGTCCAGCGTTGGTAAGAGGAGAGCCCAGGACATGTGGTTTTGAAGGCCAGGGGGCTTACCTCCAGGAGCCCCATGTGACTGGGGCAAACAGATTTCATTCTCTTGGGACACATACACAGAATTTCGCATGTGCCAGGTCCAAGGGCAGAGGCAGCTTGGGAGGTCTGAGTGGAGTGAGGGCACAGCACAGGTTTAACACGAGGGCCCACTCCTGGGAAAGGGACCAACAGGACTTGGTGCTCAGTCCCCTGGCTGGTTTGTAACAGCCCCTTGTGATGTGCTGATTCTCGTGACCTCCTCCAGGAACGTGCGCCCTTTCAGCATCTCTGCCACCTCTGCTTGAATAGACTGCAGGGATCTCTCTTTCCTCAGTTCTTCAACGAGAAAACTGATTTCCTTCCTTGAACTCAGGTTGACCGTCATCAACTGTCTGTAAGTGTTAGCGAGGCTGGGTGTATTTACTGGCTCCTTCTCTAGCCTGGCGTTCTTTAATGTCGTCTCCATCCTGGCACACTCCTGTTTAGCCACTTACAGCTGGTCGATGAGGTGGCACTTCTCTTCGATCTAGGCAGCCAGTGTTTCAGCCTGCTGCTTTTCATAGCTTTGATAAAGGTGGCTTCTAACACACTGAACAAGTCTGCAGGTAAATAAGATACTCACCAATGAGGTGAAGACAGGGAGACTCAACACTGCCTCCCACTGGAGGCTCTGGAACATGAACTGAGAGCACAGGCCATCACACAGCAGCACCACCAGGACCGCACTCACCTCCCTCAGGATCAGCCCAAAGCCAAGCTCCATGGAGGACAGCAGCCCTTCCATGGCACTGACCCACCCAGGGCTCTGCCCAGTTACCATGGAGCCACCAGCCACAAGCCCCAGGGGACACCCCAACATTCCACCTGGAACCCAACCAGCAACTGCCATCCCAGATTGGTCGGTTACCAGTGTGTGGGGGAGGGGGTGCGTCAGAGGGGAGGGTTGTAACCAAAGTGTCATTCTCTCCATTACTGTCCATGATAACTTCTCTTACCTCTTTCTTTTTGTGTTTATATCTACATACAGTAAACAGAGTGAAATGTATCAATGTTGTTATTGATTTCACAAATTTTTCAAATTCCTAAACTTCCACAGTCTCCAAAAAGTCAGTGTATGAACCATATGTTTGAATCATATCCATTAACACAGAATATACACTTCTGTCACATTTCAACTGAACCACACCCTCTGACAACATGCATCCATCAGTTTGATGGTGGCTGAACTTGATAAAAATGAAATAAATCACACTGTACACTGTGATGTCTGTCTCTTTTGCTGTAAGTAACATTTTTAAAGATACATGTTTTTAATTGAATATGCTATTCATTCTGTTTGTAGGCCTGAATAATTTGTCCTTGTAAGATTATATCACAAATTGATCCATCCTCGTTTTTTGTTGTTAATGGACTTTATACTTTTAGAGCAGTTTCAGGTACACAGCAGAATTGAGCAGACAATACAGAGTGTTCACACATAGCCCTCATCACCACCACACACATACTCCCCTAGTCTCAACATCCCACATGAATGTGGTATATTTGGTACAATCGATGAACCAACATGGGCACATTATTATCAACCAAAGTCTATAGTTTACATTAGGGTTCACTCTTGATGTTGTACATTCTGTGGGCTCTGACAAATGCATAATGACATGTAGCCACTATAGTATCATACAGAATAATTTCATTGACCTAAAAATCCCTTGTGCACCATCTATTCATCCCTCCCTCCCTCCCTCTCCCCAGGATCTTTTTATTGTTTCTGTAGCTGTGCCTTTTCCAGATTGTCATTTGGTTAGAATCGTACAGTTTTTAACGTTTTCAGGCTGGCTTTTTTCATTTAGTAATAGGTCTTTAAAGTTACTCCCCAGTCTCTCATGGCTTTATCTTTTTTTCTTTTCTTTTTACTGCACCTATATTTTTAAAATTTACCTATATGTACTGTTTATTGTCTCTATGAATGTTTAGAGCTTTAGCTTTTTAAACTTACATAATTATCAAAGGAATAAAGCTAACCACAAAATAAGAATTAATTTAAAAACATACATACGCCTTGCTATTAACACATTATTTATAATTACTAAGATAAGGAAGCATCCTAAGTGCACATCAATAGTTGAATAGATAATGAAGATGCAGTATATGTGTGTATAATGGAATTAACTCACCTATGAAAAAGAAAGATATTTTGCCATTTGTGGCCCTTCATTCACTTTTTTTCACTTCAAAAGCCAGACATTTTTAACTGGCAGAGACAGTTTTATTACATCAAAAACAACAAAATACCTAGAAATAAACTTAACCAAGGAGGTTACCTATACCCTGAAAACTGAAATGCCACAAAGAAATGGAAAGATTTCTTGTGCTCTTGGATTTGAATAATCAACACTATCAAAATGGCCACACTGCCCAAAGCAACCCACAGATCCAATGCAACCCCATCAAAATATTCACAGCATTCCTCACAGAACCAGAACAAACAATTCCAAAATTTGTAAGGAACCACAAAATACCCCAAACAGCCAAAACAATCTTTTGTAGGTCTTTTTTTTTTTTTTTCTTCTCCACTTTCTTCTTTTTGTTCTCTTTTCTTATGGATGACTAGAGAAGGTCCTTTAACATTTGTTGTAAAGCTGGTTTGGTGGTGCTGAAATCTTTTAGCTTTCATTTATCTGTGAAGATTTTGATGGAAAGAGTATTCTTGGTTTTAAGTCTTCCTCTTTCATCACTTTAAATATATCATGCCACTCCCTTCTAGCCTGTAGAGTTTGTGCTGAAAAATCAGCTGATGACTTTATGGGAGTTCCCTTGTATGTTTTTTGTTGCTTTTCTACTACTAATTTTAATATTTTCTCCTTATCCTTTATTTTGGTCAATTTGATGACCATGTGCCTTGGTGTGTTCCTCCTGACCCTGTGTTGATCCTGAATATTAACAATTTTCTATGATTCAACATTATACAGTAGAGATTTACATAATAATGGGAATATGACTCTATAGCAAAAATTACAGAAAACAGCCATATCTACACTCATACATCTGCCTATCTGTATATAGAGATGCTCTTATTATTAAACAAAGAGAATTAAAGTCTGGGCTCCACTATAAGCTTCCTGGGGACAGGGCGTCTTTATCTGCTGACCACTGCATTCCCAACACCTGGCACAAAGCCCAGTGTGTGGAAGGTGTGCAATTGAATTTTCAATAAATGAAGACACTATGAGATCAGCAAGAAATCCTAAAAGAATGTAAAAGTAGGAAAAATTAAAACAGATATGAATGAATGAGAAAACTGAGAAATTAAGAAAGAAATCTAAGGGCTGGTTCCTTAAAAACAAACAAAACAAGCAGCTGCCTGATGAAACCAAGGGGAAAAGACAAGAGTCATAGCAGATACTGAGCACGGGCTAAGCACAGTCTGAAACATGTTTACACTCACTTTTTTTCATTTACACCTCACAGCTCACACCAGATATCAAGACAAGCTCAGGATGGATTAACCACAATGTGCAAACTATACATATCATTGCAATGAACAGACCTTACTTAGGTGCTTGAACAAAACTGAGTATCTGAACAAACGAAATGCCAAAAAGAAACAGAAAAACACACTTATTGAACATCTGGAGAAATTTAAACACTGAATATTTGATATCAAGAAACAAATTAACACATTTCAGTGTGAGCAAGGTCTGTTTCTTAGACCCTTTAAAAATCTTACCTTTTAGCTGTACACATTTCTAGATGAAATAAGATTTGAAGCAAAAGTCCAACAAATGGAACTGATTAAATAAGCTGTAAAATAGTTAATCAGCTGAATTTTTATTTTATTTAGTTTTTAAATGGAGGTACTGAGGATTGAACCCAGGACCTTGTGCATGCTAAGCATGTGCTCTACCACTGAGCTATTACCACCCCAACTGAATTTTTAAATATCACATAGTGGAAAATTCTTTAGCAACATGCTGTAAAATGCTTAAATATATGTAAAGATGAAAAACTTCAAAACAGTATAATGTTAATTTGCTTAGAAATATGATATATACTAAATTAGCATTTAAAATAAATGTATATAGTGAGAAAGCAAGAGTGAGAATACATACATTCAAAAATTAAGAATTAAACCAAAAAATATGGATTTGATGGTTGGCATTACAGGTGATTTTTACTTGCTTTCCACGGTTCCGAATTTTTCAGATTCCACCTAATTACATGTACTATGGTCAAGAAAATAAAGTGAAATTCAAACTTTTAAAGGCCCCAGGTAGCCCCTTCCTCACTCCATCTGCCATTACCCTAACTCTACACCCTCATTATTTTGTGCCTGAATTGTGTTAACATAGTTCAACCTGATTTCTCATTTCTCTCTGTGCCCCCGAAGCTGGAGGTGCTTTCTAAAGGAAATAATCACATCCCAAGTCTCAGTGGTCTCTTAGGCACCGGAGAAATACAAAATTAAAAAAAAAAAAAGATTCCTGTCGTCAAAAATATATATAACTTATAGAGGACATAGGTTAGAATTCAGCCGAGTCTGTAACGGAGAAGTGCTAACATTTCAGTATGGAACATCAGGCAACATGGAAAAATGTGGAGAAGAAAACATATTTATTTTTATCAATGGAAATAATCAATGAGCAATTTACAGTAGGAACAGAGAACAGTTTTATTTGAGCCAATCTGAGGATTGTGGCTTGGGAGACAAAGAATCGAGAAGCACTTGGTTTATGTTCTGGTGAAGCACAAAATCGGGAAGACTTATACATGCAAAAACTGCAAAATTACATATGTTGTTTGTCAAGAATTAGAATTGGAGCTGGCAAGAAGTAAAGGTGTTTGTTAAGCAAAGAATGGTCCAAAGTGGTTGCATAGTTACGAGGGGAGACCCTGAGACCATGAGGTTACAGCTAGCAACTATTAGCAGATATTGTTTTGAGAATGACTGGTGGTGTCCTCGAGTATGATTCAGTGCAGAAAATTCAAGTTTTCAGTAATATAGGAACACATCTATAGTGACACTGACGAAAGAAGTTGAAGACAACACAAATGGGTGGAAAGGTATACCATGTTCTGGGATTGGAAGAATTAGTATTGTTAAGTACTACCCAAGACGGTCTACAGATTCAATGTAATCCCTATCAAAATACCAAGGGCATTTTTCACAGACCTAGAACAAATTATTTAAATTTGTGTGGAAACACTAAAGAATCCAAATAGACACAACAATCTTAAGAAAGAGGAACAGAACTAAGGGAAAAATGCTCCCTGACTTCAGAGTATAGTACAAAGCTACAATAATTAAAACAGTATGGTACTGATCCATTTTGTTCTTGAATGCATTCTTTTCTTTCATAGTTAAAGCAGATGTACAATTCATGTTTGAAACCCTCAAAACAGTCTGTTGTAGCTAGCATAAACTTTAAGCCAAATCATGTATAAGCCAGAATGACTTATCCATATTTCAGCATGTGAAAATTTCTTCCATCATCTGCCATTCTGTAGTCCAAAAATATAAGGTTAATATTTTGGTATGTTTTTCTCTAGTATGTGTATATGTTGCACATGCACGAATTATTCCATCGACACCATGATGCATACAGTTTTGGTAATTTTTGTCCATTCTTACATTCTGTGCTCTATAGTTGGATAATGTATTTATGTTTACATTATGTCTTTTTTCTGGCTTCCTATTGTCCTAAAATTTTGTCAACATTCTCTCCCTGACTCCTGCAATACATTTTGAAAGCTGTAGACAGTATTACTATTAATTTGTTGGCTGATCTTAATTATTAACATATTTTCTTAATGTATCTAGTTTTAAAACATGCCATAAATTTACTCAATATATTTACCTTCCCAAATAAGATAAAACTTTTAGAACATTCTAACTACTAATTAACTACTTTTTTCTTTCTTCTGTTTTTCCAGACTTTTACTACTATCATTCTTCTTTTAAAAATTACTGATATTTTATAATCTTTAAATAATAACAACATTTATCAATATATTTAATCACTCTGCCACCACTTTTGCATCCCATTTTTCCTTTCTTATTTGGTTGTTTTCTCACTGAGGCTTGGTGGGCATTAATTTCTGAGTCTGGAAATGACTGCAAAATATTTTCTTTCTTATTTTTGAATGAACAGTCTGCTGGATATAGAATTGTAGATTGATACATTTTCATCAATATTTTGAGGATACTTTTTTTCTTCTGCCAGCTCTTATCACTGATACATCTGTTTTCAATCTGTCATTCTTTTGTAGATAATCTTATATTTTTGTTGACTTTTGTAATTTTCTCATCCTTATTCATCTTTGGCTTTGCTTTAATATATGTAGTATGACTTTGTTTGTTTGTTTATTATCTTTCTCTGCACATAGAACTTTTATTTTAAAGACTGATGTCTACCTTAATGTTTTAAGAATTCTTGACAATTACCTTTTCATATATAGATCAGTTTCTCCTCTTTTCCTGAAATTCCTCTTAGATGGGTATTGGAGCCACTTAGTCCAACACTCTATGTCTCCTAACTTGTCTTTTATATTTTTAAAATCTACCCCACTCCTTTTGCTATAACCTTCATGCATTCCTCAACGATGTCTTCCAGTTCATTAACTGTCTCTATGACTCTCTCCAACCTGGTGTTTATATTTTCAATGCAACTATCTTAAAATCATAATAATTTTTTTCTTAAGATTTATAATATGTTGTTTACCATATCTATGTTTCTTTTAAAATAATTTTTGTTCTTATTTTGAATATTATCTTTCCTTTATCTCTTTGATGTTTATTAAAATATATTAAAATTCTGTTTGGATTTTCTAGCTTTTGTTTCATCTTTCACTTGTTAATAGCTGTACACTTTATTTCTATTCATTAGTTTTCTTTAAGGATTTTGAATGTTGATTTAAAACAGGTGTCAGAAGATGTCAGAAGTTTACAGCCTGTAGGCTTTTTGTAAGTAAAGTTCAATTGGAACATAGCCTTATACATCCAATCATTTATGAATTATGTATGACTGCTTTTGTGTTACAACTGAAGAGTTGAGGAGTTCTGACAGAAACTGTCTGTCAATCTGATTGTCCCTTGCTCTCTCCCATCCCCTGACCCCATGCATCTGCACTCTCTTAATTTTTTCAATTATTTTGACTTAGCCTGCCTGGGAGTCCTGCCATGTGGACATGTTAGGTTATTGCAGATTCGGACATCAAGGTAGTGAATGACTTGGCTCAGGTCATGTCTAGAAAGCTGTATCTGTCTGCTGTTGCTGCCCTAGACACACAGCTGTGTATGGACCATAGCTCTTTTCACCCTCTTTTCATGAGTCTGGAGCCCGGTCACAGCTCTGGATTTCCAGTGGTGAGACCAGTTTCATTCCCTGCTGTGTGACCTCTTTCCCCACCAGTTTCCATGTAAGCCAAGATCTTTACCTTCTCCTCCATGTGTACACTCTAGTGACCTCTCACCTCCGCAGTATTTATTAACTTGGGCTTCTCTACAATTTCTGGTCCAAAGTGATATTAACATTTTTTGTAAAGCACATTGTGTCGGTTTGGTTTTCTCTTTTATGTTCCCATTCATCGCTATGTGTTTTCAGCAGAAGAAAGGCTCAGCCTATGAATTCATCATTCCATTTGACTGGACATCTGTATTCACTTTTATACATGTTTTCCCACTGAAAGTTACACCATAAGCATTTCCTATGTCATTTACTATAATTCAAGAACCCTTTAAGATGGTTTCATAATAATCCATCTTATGATTGTGCTGTAGTTTAGTAAGTCATTAGATTCTTGCAAGTAATTATACTCCAATTTTCCCTGCTCTTAAGAAATATTGTGTTGAACATCCTTATTGATAACCTTTTTTTAAATTACATTTCTGATTATTTCCTTAATATAGATTATTAGAATTATAATTACTGGGTCAGAGTTAATGGACAGTTTTTAAGATTCTTGATACTTTTATTACCAAAATGCTTTCTAGAAAGGCAAGTTATGAATTTAAAGGGTGATTTGTCTCCTAAAATAGAACTGAATAATAAAAATTTATGATATTTAGATCAGTAAGGAATCATAGATATTATACTCTAATAACTATCATTCAACAATTGTTTTATTAAATTAATAGAAAATAAAAAATAAAAACTAGACCCTCCCTTCATAGTTCATAGACTAGTAGAGAACTGATAGATATCTGAGTAACCACTACCGAGTATAAAGGGTTTTTTTTTAGTTATATAAAAGAAACAATAGAAACACAAGAGAGAAATGATTAAATATACTTGTACAATTATATTTAAATTGGATTTTGAAAGGTAACCAATAAAATGACAAGAAATGGATGGTAAAATCTGATATAGCTAGAACATAAGGTGCTCAGAGACAAAGAATCAGAATATGGCAAGCCATCTTTGCAAAAGGGTCTTAAGGGTCTGCTGAAGAGTTTGGGCACCATTCTGTAGTTACTGCTTAGCCATGGAAATGCTTTTATGCCAGTGTGAATGAAAATACAGCAATGTGAGTGAAAATACTGCAACCATATCAGTAAACCAAGTCATCAGCAGCTGCCGTCACTCCCCAGTGGGGACAGGCCTGCAGCCCAGACTCTGAAGCCACGCACAGTTGTGCACTCTGAGTGGACTCAGAATAAGAAAGGACAGGATACTGGCCCTAGATAGCTAGGTGCTTGTCATAAGAATGAATTCAGTGAGCCCAAATGTTTGCTTCCTCCCATACATAAAAAAACACTAAATTCTTTAACTTGAAATGCCTGGTTTTCTTTAGATAACAAGTAATCTTTTATAGTTCCAACTACCTGGTCTTTGTTGTAAAGCTCCTATATATCCTAGCTCCTCCCCTACCTCTTTGGAGCAGTCCCTCAGAGTGATCTGAGAGGCTGTCATCCCAGCTTGAGTCCTCCCACCAAATAAAACATAACTCTTAACTTCTAGGCTGTGTGTTTATTTCAGTCAACACCAGGATGCAGTGCACTCAGATAGGTGTTTTTGAAAGGCCATCATGAAGCACTTGTGAATGATGGTTTAGAGGGGAGACTTGAAGCTGGAGAACTAGCTAGTCAGATATGCTGCAAGCTAAGGACCTTGTGTTAGGATGAAGAAGAGAAAGGGATCTGGGAGTCCTTGGAGATGCATTGGAGTAAGATTTTAACCAAACAGATATGCAGGGTAAGGAATTGTCTTGTTATTTCACACTATGGAAAAACAGGCTTTTTCCCAAGCACCATATATCAGGGACTACTGGGCACCCAAGTCAGGCACTGGATCCCATGATAAAAAGTCTAATCCTGGGTGGGGTGGGAAAGTACTGGTTACACCTGACCTACATCACAGCTCTGTATGTCTGGCTAAAAGAAAATAGAGTATCAGGGGGTCAAGATGGCAGAGTCATAGGCCCATGAGTTGACCTCTTCTCACGACTACAACAAAACCACAACTGACTGCTAAACAACCATTGAAAAAAAGACTGGAACCTAGCAAAAAAGATCTTCTTCAACAGGAAATATAAAGAAATTTCCACAGAGTGACCCACAAGCTGAAGAATAATTAAGTGACAGAGGCCCTCCCACAGGACTGAGAGCTTTGAGCCCCATGTCAAGATCCCCAGCCCAGGGCTCCAGCAGTGGGAGGAGGAGACCCAAGAACATCTGTTTTGAAGGCCAGGGGGCTTACCTCCAGGAGCCCCACATGACTAGGGGAAACAGACTTCATTCTCTTGGGACACATACAGAATCTCACATGTGCCAGGTCCAAGGGCAGAGGCAGTGATATCATAGGAACTTGGGCCAGACCTGCCTACTGGTTTTAAAATGTCTCCTGGGGAGTTAGGGGATGGCTGTGCTTCACCCTGGAGACATAAAAACTTATGACTGACATTCCAGGAATGTTCATGTAAATAAGATTCCCTGGAGGCTAATGGGATCATTAGCACCAAGACCCAGCCCCACCCAAAAGCCTGTAGGCTTAAGGGCAGGGAAGCCTCAGGCCAAACAACATATAAGGTGGGAACACAGAAAGAGAATAATTGATCCAAGAATTTTTATAGAAGAAAAAAAGACCCTGAATAGTCAGAAAAATTTCGAGAAAGAACAAAGCTGGATGAATCATACTTCCTCACTTCAAACTTTATTACAAAGCTACAGGAGGCAAAATAATATGGTAATGGCATAAAAACAGACACACAGATCAGTGGAACAGAATTGAGAGGCCAGAAATAAACCCATGAATTAATTAATTTATGACAAAGGAGCCAGGAATATACAATGGGGAAAATCCATCTCTTCAATAAATGGGGTCTGGAAAACAGAAGAGCCACATGCAAAAGAATGAAGCTATACCACTAGCTTACACCACCCACAAAAACTAACTCAAAGTAGATTAAAGACTTGAATGTAGATGTAAAACTTACAGAAGAAAACATATGTGCTAAGCTCCTTGATATTGGTCTTAATACTGAGTTTTAAAATTTGACACCACAAGCAAAGGCAACAAAAGCAAAAGTGAATAAAAAATGGGACTCCATCAAACTAAAAAACTTTTGCACAGCAAAGGAAACCATCAACAAAATGGAATGGCAACCTATGGAATGGGAGGAAATATTTGTAAACTCATGTATGACTAGTAGTTAATATTGAAAATATATAAAGATCTTCTACAATTCAATAGCCAAAGAAGGGAAGAAAGAAAAAGAAAAAAGAAAAAGAAAACACAATCTGATTAAAAATGTGCAGAGGATCTGTGTAGGCATTTTTTCAAAGAAGACATACAGAGAGTCAACAGACACATGAAAGAATCTTCAAGGTGTCTGATCATCTAGGAAATGCAAATCAAAGCCACAATGAGATTTCACCTCACACCTATTGGAACAGCTATTATCAAAAAGACAAGAAATGACAAGTGCTATCAGGGATGTGGTAAAAAGGGAACCCTCCTGCACTGTTGGTGGAAATGTAAATTGATCCAGCCACTATGGAATACACTATGGAGGTTCCTCAAAAAATAAAAATAGAACTACTATATGATCCAGCAATCCCCCCTAGGTATTTATCCAAAGAAAGCAAAAACACTAACTGAAAAACATATCTGCACTCCCATGCTTACTGCAGCATTATTTACTACAGCCAAAACATGGAAGTAATCTTAAATTTCCATCAATAGATGAACAGATAAAGAAAATGTGATATATACATATGATACAAATATTCCACATGTATGAAAACGTGATGCATATATATAATAAATATCCGATTGAATATATATGGGATATTTTTCAGACATAAAAGGAAAGATATCTTGCCATTTGCAACAACACAGATGGACTTTGAGAATCTTATGTTAATTGAAATAAATTAGACAGAGAAAGACAGATATCACATGATCTCACATTATGGAACCAAAAAAGAAACCCCAAGCAAACAAAAAACCCCCAAAACTGTCAAAACACCAAAACCTAACTCCTAGTTACAAAGAACAGATTAGTAATTGACAGAGGTGGGGGCTGGGAGCTGTCTCAGGCTCTATGGTTTTTCTCTCTAATTGTAAGTAAGTTTTGCAGTTGAAGTGGACCTGGAAGCCACATATGGCAGAAAGTGCCCTCCAGCACCTAAGGCTGTGATGCCTTCTGCCCTAACCTGGGGGCTGGAGCGAATCCTAGACCAGCTCCCTTACCTGGTGCTGAGTGAAGGTGTGGTGCTGGTGACACCTGGGAATCAAGAGACTGACAAGCAGATGGCCAGCACCATCTCTGAGCAGGTCAGCACCACCTGTGGTTTCCACAGCACTGCAGGGACATATCCTTCAAGCTCCTGTCAGTGGTCTTTGGAGAACACATGTTGCTGGTGACCAAGTCAGGACAGAGGGTGTTGGAATTGAAGCCAGGATCCCACTGCCATCTGCCTTTGCTGGTAGGGGAGAGGCCAAGGTGGAGGAGTCTTGAGCCTCTGTGATGAGGAAGACACAGACCTCCACCACCTCTCTCTCAGCTTGCCTCTAGGACTGAGGCTGTGGGCTCACCCACTTCCCTACTCCTACCTGGACCAGCAGAGGTATGCCTACTTTGCACTATGTTAGGGAGAGTGAGGGCGAGTGCATCTCCCTCTCCCCACCCTCCTATCTAATGTACTTGAATTGGATGGTCCCAGGACAAAAGAAAGAAAAGAAAAGAAATATTAAAAAGATAAAAGGATCTGACTGCATTGATAGTGAACTTTTCATACTCAAAGAAATGTCCCCGAAATGTCAATTCTCCCTTCTTAGTGAGATAAGTTACTTTATTTATGTAACTGAAAGTATCTCATTTTTAGCGTAATTTTAATATTCTCCTTTAAGCATCCAGGTATCCGACTACTGTCCCTTATTACAGCATATTTCTAATTTTCAAAGGGAAGTGAGGCTCCTGCTCCGGGTTAAGACACATGTGACATTGCTTGCATGGGCTCTAATGTTCTGGCTAAAGGATGCTCAACCCCAGCCTTGGGAAGTGGGAGGTAATAGATTCAGAGTTTCATAGATGATAGTGTGGAATTCACCCTCAGAAGCATAAGGAAAGTAGGTTGTCTTACCATCTCAAGATCACCTGATAGGGGAACAGAGTGCCTAGAGGTAGAACTGAGTTCAAACCCCAACTTCAGGCTGAGTCACCATGTCAAACACAGGATGCCATCATTTTACAAGAGCCAAAGGCAACAGGAGCACTTCCTGTGCCATGACTCTTGTGTGATGCTTCAGACCACGTTCCTCATTGCTCTCGAGGGTTTTGTGACTACCTGAGGTGTCACTTCCTTTGTTGTGAAAAGGGACCAGGGTGGGGATTCTGCATAACTCAAACTCCAGCATGTGGGGACAGACTCAAGGAGACCACCATTGTGGCCCTTTGTTTTATTGTTGATACTGAGAAACCCAAGTTGACCTGGGAGCACAAACAAGCCCATGGAGTTTCCCCTCTGTAGTTGACCCAGCCTTGGTCTATGTCTCTGCTAGAGTAACATTCCTCCCTGAGTTTGTAGCTGCCCTTCTAATCACTCCCTGACCCCAAGATCTTTGTACCCCCTGAGCACTGGGCATTTGTACTCTGGTGTCATGGGACCTTGTTTAAAGTCTTCTTCAAAACAGTTTCTTTCCAATTCGTCTTCTAAATGCACTCCTGTTTTCATCCCTATTTCACTGGAAGTCATCACCTCTGATGCAGATGCTTCACTAGGACTTCTTATCTTCATCCTAACTCTTCACTTTCCTCAACCCACAAACCCCTTTATGTCCCATGGTCTCTGCCTGCAGGACTCAAGGAGGAACCAGTTTCACTGCTCCACCTGCACTTCCATTGCTCCCCTATTCCAGTCACCACCATCATCAGCCTCAAATCACTGTCATGCTGTCCTACCCTTTTTATCTTTTTTTCCAAAGTGGTAGCTAATAACTGTTCAAATTGAAATCAAAGTTTTGTGGTGTCAGCTCCTTCCATCTTCTGACCTCTGGTAGCCTTACACTCACTTCTCCCATTCTTTCACTGCATTCTGGAGACTCTGGATTTGACTGGTCCTCACACACAGTGTGATCATGACAACTCCTTCAGAGCTGTCACCTGTACTGTCCCCACAACCTACAGAGCTTCTCTCCAGGTGTCCTTCATGCTCAGGTGTCCCTTCCTGGAAAAGGTCTTTCAGGACCACTTCTGCCAAGACCAGTCCAGATTGCACTGCTTCCACTTTCCCTCTTTATATTTACATGTATCACCTCTGAAATGCCACATCTTCTGTTTATTTTGAAATGTGTTTGGAATCATCCTTTCCTCCCCAACAGGAAGACAGGACTTTCTTTTTAGTTTTAATTAACCTTCTCCAACCCAAGCACAATTTTTCTTTAGGAAATGCCATATATCTTATGATGATGCTCCGTCATTTATTCATGTGATTCCCTCCAGTTACCAAAGTGTTATGAGCTCCTTCCCTTCTACCATAATAAAAACCACTTTGGGCCCATTGTGCAATGACTGCACATCATTTGTGAATAATGATACTTATTATGGACCTAAGACTTAATTATGTATGAAAAGAAAACTGCGTGCCAGATGGCAAGGGAGAGATAAGGGCAGGTATGTGGAGGTTCCCACAAATTGTCCAGGTGGATTTCTTCTTGGTCAGAAAACTCATACTACAGCATTATTGCAGGAAAAAGAAATAATTTCTATGAAATTTATCAAATTTATTTTGAAATATATCTATTGTTATAGCACAATATAAATATTAAATAAAAATTTTTATATGATAAACTATTACCATCTGAAAAGATATTGTCTTTTTTTTTAATACAAAACTCAGGCATAAACATTTGTTTAACTTCAACTTATGACTTTTAAGAAATTAACTTTAGAAAAAATGCTATGGCCAACTAAAGTCTATATTGATAAACTACATACATTATCAAATTATAATGCAATATTTGTACAGAGAAAACTATATATACAGTTCTCTTATACAATTGATGTATAATAATTACCAAAACTGTCTTGAGAAATATGGTTTAATGAAGGTTGAAACTGAGTAAAAGATTAGTCTCTTAAATACATTTCTTTCACTACTAATTAGAGACAATCCAAGCATTCTGTGAATATTGAGAAAGTCCCACATTACTTGGTGTTTTCTGGGAATTCCAGTACATTTTAGATGAAGCTGACCATGAAAAAGTTCACTGCTGTGCTCACTGGTAAAGTTGGAGGAACTCTGGTCCAAAGGAGGGATTTCCCCTCCATCCACTGGCCTCAGTGCAGCTCAGGTGGAGATCTGACTTACTGAGTGAATGCAGCCTGGCAGCTTGGGAGGCCTGAGTTGGAGGAGAGGGAACAGCACAGCTTTAATAAGAGGGCCCACTCCTGGGAAACAGACCAGCAGGGCTTGGTACCTGGTCTCCTGGCTGGTTTATAAAAGCCCCTTGTGATGTGCTGATTCTCATGACCTCTTCCAGGAACTGGAACACTTTTAGCATCTCTGCCATCTCTTCCTGTATAGACTACAGGAATGTCTCTTTCTTCAGTTCTTGAAGCAGAGAATTGATTTCCTTCCTCAAACTCAGGTTGATGTTCATCACTGTTCTGAAAGTGTCAGCGAGGCTGGGTATGTTTATTGGCTCCTTCTCTAGCCTGGCATTCTCTACAGATGTCTCCATCCTGGCACACTCTTTTTTAGCAGCACAAAGCTTGTCAATGAGGTGGCTTTTCTCCTCAATCTGTGCAGCCAGTGTTTCTGCCAGCTGCTTTTCATGTCTTCCTTTCTGGTGACTTTTATGGCGACCTTTATGGTGACTTCTAACAGACTGAACAAGTCTGAAAGTAAATAAGACACCAAGCAATGAGCTGAGGACAGGCAGACTCAACACTGTTTCCCACTGAAGGCTCTGGAAAGTGAACTGAGAACACAGACCAATGGGCAGCAGCAACACCAGGTCTGCACTCAGCTCCCTCAGGATCAGACTAAAGCCAAGCTCCACAGAGGACAGCAGCCCCCTCCATGGCACTGACATACTCAGGGCTCTGCCCAATTACTGTGGATCCACCAATGACAGCAAGCCCCAGGGGACACCCCAACATTCCACTTGGAACCCAACCAGCAACTGACATCCTGGACTGGTCAGTTACCCAGTGTGTAGGGGAGGGGCTGTGTCAGAGGGGAGGGCTGTAACTAAAATGTGATTCTCTCTATTACTGGCTACTGGTAATTTTTCTTAACTCTTTATGTGTTTATATGTATATAAAATTAAAATGTAGTGAAATGTGTGAATGTTAAGTTTATGGCTTCATAAATCTTTAACTTAACCCTCAACAATATCTGAAACTCAGTGTATGAACCATATGTTTTTTATCATATCCATTAACACAGAAAATACCTCTCTGTCACATTCCTATTGAAACACAAACACTCTCACAATATGTATCCATCAGCTGGATGGTGGCTGAACTTGATAAAAATGAAATAAATCACAATATACACATTGATGTCTGTCTCTTTGGATCTAGGTAATGTTTTTCAGAATTACTTGTTTTTATTTGAATATTCCATTCATTCTGTTTGTAGGGCTAAAAAAATTGTCCTTGTAAGAATATATCACAAAATATTTATCCATTCTCTTAATAATATTTGGGTTAGTTCAAGTGTGGGTTATGAATAAATATTTTTTAATAATTATACATGTGTCTATTTTTAAATATTTGTTTTCATTTACTCTGTGTGATGAATACCTGGGAGTAGCTATATTAGGTAGATATGTGTTAAATGCTCCTTTATTTTGCAAGATTTCTTGAGGTATAATTTACTTGCCAGAAGTTCAAGCATTTAAATACACAATCCTTTGGTTCTTGTGTGTGCAAATGTGCTGAACTGTGTCTCCCTCACAATCCCATTTTAGGAAAATTCTATCACAGAAAAATAAAGATTTCTCAATCTTCACTTTTTTTTTATTGGCTTCATTTGACACAGTCAATCTCTCTCTTTCTTTGAAATGCTTCCATCATGTGGATTCCAGTTCAATACATTCTACCATTTTTATAATTGTTTTTGTGGCTGTTTTCTGTATTTTTAGAACTCACTGGCCTTTCATTCTGTGACTCTACTGATGGTTTCTACTTTTCTTTAAACCCTTTAGGATTAGTTTTGACCCAGGAAGTAGTTCTTGGACCAGTTTTTTTCTCAGCAACTCATCTCCTTGCTGACCTCATCCAGACTTGTGGCATCCATGACATCTAGACTGTCATGACTTGAAATTAATTTCTTCATTCCAAACATTTCCATACAGTCCAGACTTATTCTATCCAAGCTGTCACCACAATATCTCCATGTGAACACCTAGCATGCCAAAAACAGATTAAACTTCTCCTATGAACCTGCTCTCCCTCAATCTCCCCTTCTTTTTGTGACAGTAACTCCATCCTGACAGGTGCTGAAGCCCCAGTTTCATGGTCTTTCTTGACTTCTCCCCTATCTCCACCTCATCTCCTCACCATCACTGAACTCCATCCCCAGTTTCAGAATATGTCCCTCATTCATCTCCTTCATTCTACCTGCTCAGAGTTACCACCACCACTTGACAGGATGGCTGTGGTTGCCACTAACCATGCTCCTTCCCCTGCCCTCACTCCTTCAGGCTGTTTACCACCCAGCACCAGGGGATCCAGTCAGGTCACTGCTCAACTCATTCTGCCCATAGCTTTCCACTCCTCAGAGATCAAGCCAAAATGCACACAGCACCCATGAGTCCTACGTCATCTGTTAAGTGGTTACCTCTCTGATCTAACTCTACAGCCTGGCCGGGCCTCACTCTGCTCCAGCCCTACAGGCCTCCTTGCTGCTCCACATCCCTATCTCATTCCCTTCAAGATTTTATTACCATTTCCTATGTAAAGTACAGTCTTTTGTGAATTGTTTAATTCTTAACTGAATTGGAAGTTCCATGATTTTTTTTAACCAATTTGTTATTGCTGTACCCCAAGTATAATTCTCATTACATAACAGATGCAGTATAAATGCAAATGAAAGAATGACTGAATTGTATGAGAATTAAAAAATATATTTCATTTTATTTAAATAAATCTATGACTTTTTCCAAATCTGCTTGTGGACATATATGCCAGTACAGTTCAGTCACTCTTTAGTCGGCTGATATAAAACTAATTTCTTCATTTTTCTTCAGAAGTAACCTTCTGCTTTGGAAGATTTAATAGAAAACAGTAGAGGAAAAGCTAAAAACAAACAAACAAACAAACAAACAAACAAAGCAAAACTAAACAAAAACCTTAATAAAGTCTTTAATGTGGCTACCAGTGGTGCAACTTGAACTGATTGAAGCTTGAGAATGGGTAGCTCCTAGGAAGGGTCATCATCTGCCACTGTGTCTCCCCTCTGAGTGTGAGGGAGTTTGCATGTCCATGGATGCATGTGTGACCAGTCCGGGAGGTTGCAGGTCTGGAAGGCTTGTCAGTTCCTGTTTCTGCTCCCTCCAGACCTAGCCTTGTGCAGATTAAAAATCAGGTTCAGTCCTTGGGAGTTTTCTGGGAGTGTCTATCTTTCCCTGGGACACAACTGGGAGAATAAAGCCACCTGGCTCTCCTGTGGAAGGTAGAAGTGAGATGTGGGGGTCACCGAAGAACATTTTCATGCATACACAAAATTCAGATTATGAAGGAAGAGTCATATAAGGAACTGAGCAAGTTATTCATTATACAGTGTGCCACAGATCATATTTCTGGCATTTGGGGCAGGATCCAAGTCTAGCTTGGGTCTCAAATGTTTGTACTTCTTCCCGGGATTTGGTTCTGTTCTCTCAGCTGTACATTTGGTTCTTTCTGGCTGTGTCCTGGTGATGGTCCTCAGTCAGGACTTTTTTTTTTTTTTGTATCCAGAGGCAAAAGCCAAGGCACTGAAAATTATGGATTGTGTCAACATTTTTTCCAACAGCTCCATAGTGTAATGGAATAAAAGCAAAAATAAGCAACTGGGACCTAATTAAGTTTAAAAGCTTCTGTAGAGCAAAGGATTCCATAAACAAAAAAAAAAGACAATCTACAGAATGGGAAAAAACATTTGCAAATGATGAGACTGACAAGGGATTAAGTTCCAAAATATACAAATAGCTCATACAATTTAATATAAAAGAAAACAACCAACCCAATCAAAAAATGGGCAGAATACTTAAAGAGACATTTCTCTAAGACAGACAGATGGCCAACAGGCACATGAAAAGATGCTCAACATTACTAGTGATCAGAAATGCAAATAAAAACTACATGAGGTATCACCTCACATCAGGAAGAATGGCCATCCTTAAAAAGTCCACAAAGAATAAATGCTGGGGAGAGTATAGAGAAAAAGGGACCCTCCTACACTGTTGGGGGTAATGTAAACTGGTGCAGCCAATATGGAGAATAGTATGGAAGGTCCCCCAAAAACTAAAAACAGAGTTACCATATGATTGAGTAATTCTACTCTTGGGCATATATCTAGGTAAAACCATAACATGAATAGATACATGCATCCCAGTGTTCTTAGCAGCAGTGTTTCCATAACCAAGATATGGAAGCAAGATAAATGTCCATGAGCAGATGACTGGATAAAGAAGATGTGATATATGTATACAATGAAATATTACTCAGCCATTAAAACAATATTATACCATTTTAAGCAACATGAATGGACATAGAGATTATTATATTAAGTGAATTACATATGACAGAGAAAGACAAATGTCATATGATATCACACATATGTGATATCAAAAAATAATGACAAAAATGAACCTTTTTACAAACTAGAATTTAACTCACAAACATAGAAAACAAAGTATGTTTACCAAAGGGGAAAGTGTATGGGGGGGTGCGATTAACCAGGAGTTTGGGATTAACATATATACTATACATAAAACATACCACTCAGCCATAAAAACCGACAACATAACTCCATTTGCAGCAACATGGATGCTCCTGGAGAATGTCATTCTAAGTGAAGTAACCCAGAAAGAGAAAGAAAAAGACCATATGAGATCGCTCATATGTGGAATCTAAAAAAAAAAAACAAACAAAGCATAAATACAGAACAGAAACAGACTCATAGACATAGAACACAGACTTGTGGTTGCCAAGGGGCAAGGGGTGGGAAGGGACAGACTGGGATTTCAAAATTTGTAGATACAACAGGCATATGCAGAATAGATAAACAAGATTATACTGTATGGCACAGGGAAATATATACAAGATCTTGTGGTAGCTCACAGCAAAAGAAAAAAAAGGGGACAATGAATATATATATGTTCATGTATAACTGAAAAATTGTGCTCTACACTGGAATTTGACACAACATTGTAAAATGACTATAATCCAATTTTAAAAAATACTAAAAAAAAAAAAAAAAAAAGAAGTACTTCCTTAAGTACTTGCCTTCTGTCACTATAAGAGCTCACATTGTATATTTTCTGCTCTAGCCCTAGAATCAGCCATTTCTGCAAGGAGCCTGGTTCTTTTATCTGGAAAAATGGTATTTGAAACCAAGATCTGGGCCTTAGATGTTCTTGTTGCTACTGGGATGTCACTGCTTCTAGGCTCTCTCAGAGAACAGAGTGTAAAATATATGTGTGTATAGTAACCTAGGCACACACACATATTTTTCTATAACCAATAAAATGTGAGTTCTTATTGATGTCTCCAACTTTAATACATTACCACATGGATCACTGTAGCCTCCTCCTTTGCTTATCTGTGAATTTCCACTCCAATAGTGAGAAATCTCTCTTTCTACCTACTGCTATTCATTTACCTAATTGTTCAGTATCAGTGTACACGTATAGCAGTATCAGAATTAACTACTATACCACGGAAACAGCTTTATCAACTGGAGTACAGTGCTTATGTGCAGTTCCGTTTGCCTTTAGTTTTATAGATTCTGTTTATTTCCCAAGTTACTTAGGTCAGCATCTTTTCCCCCACCCCTTTCAGTGAGATTGCTTGATGCATTGTAATACAGTGAGATTCTTTTGTTAAATTCTACATTCCATCCTAAATTATTCCTACTGAAAGAGGGATGTTGAAGTTTCCAAATATAATAGCGGACTGGTTTATTTCTTTTTGCTGGTCCCCATGTATATTTCCTTTTTCATTGAAAGCATTTTCCCCAAGCACAAAATGAAAGTGGATTTCATTGACTTCTAAGTGACCAATACATGGTACTAGATTTATCTTTTGTAAGCTCTGTTAGTTGAGGAATTTTAATTTCACAATTGATGGGAATGGTTCATTTTAAAAACAGACTTGCAAATTTGTCAAGAGGGAGAATATTGTTCCTTAATGATAAAGTGGGAAACTGGGGCATCTAAAAGTTAGTTATTTAAAGGGTCTAGATGTCTAGATGTCGGTCCAATTACTCTGTCTCCATCATGTTTTGCTGAATAACAAGAGACACCTCTATTTCTGAAGAAGTTTATCTGAATTTACCCTAAATTAGAAATTTTAATTAGTGTTGGCATAATGGAGTTTATGGGGTACTTGATTCTCTACAATTAATGTTCTGTCATTTAGCACAAGAAAACTTCAAGGATTTGGCATGATAGGGAAATGAAAATTTTTATTTAAATTCAGAATTATCTTTCTTAAAGAGAACTTGTGGAGTCAGAACATTACTGAATTGAAGTGGAACAAGATAAATGATATTTGATTTATCTGTATAGTGCCTACCGGTCTGCCGTGAACAATGAGAACATTTATGACTAATAGCAGATTTAGTGCTTGTATCACACTGGCATTGGATTAAAGTGCTAACACTTTAAAATTGCCTTTTTGTAAACTTGTGCCTTGAAAATAAAACATATTTTTTTAAAGTTAAAAAAAAAGGGGGGGGGGGCCGGAGCGAGCGGATCAGCCTCCAGGAACTGGCTGTGGAATCTGTCAGAAGCGCGCCAAGGCCCAAGGCGGGAAGCCAAGCTCCCTACCTGCCGGCGCGCGCCCGGGCCAGCCGCGCACGCGCACGCCTTCCTTTGGGCGCCCGGTCTCGGCGGCTCACGGGTACGCTGCTCGCGCAGAGCCGGGACCCCCGGGTCCTGCTTGGGGCGCTGTGCCGCGGGGACGCTTCCGCGGAGCGCGTGGAGACGCTGCGCTTTCTTCTGCAGCGACTCGAGGACCAGGAGGCGAGCGGGGGCGGCGGCGCGCGAGGTCGCGGCCAGGTATCTGGTGCCGCTGCTGCGGAGCCTGCGCGTGCGCCCCGCACTCCGGCTCCCCGGCCCACCAGCGCCGGCGCCTGCTGAGGGCGGCGGGCGCGGCCCTGCGCTCGTGCGCCCGCCTCGCCGGGGGCCCGCAGCTGGCGGCCGCGCTGGCCGAGGAGGCGCTGCGCGACGTAGTCGCCGTGGGGCTGGCGCCCGGCCTCGAGGGGGCCTCCGAGGCGGCTGTGGAGGTGCTGGCGGCCGTGGGCCCCTGCCTGCGGCCCCGCGAAGACGCGGCGCTGCTGGAGCGGGTGGCGCAGGCCGCCCTCGGCCTGGCGTTGGGCGGGGACGAGGCGGGGCCGGCCGAGGAGGCGGCGGCGCTGGTGGCCGGGCGGCTGCTGCCGGCCCTGGGCCAGTGCGGCGGGGCGGCGCTGCGGGCCGTGGGGGGCGGGCTGGTCGCGCCCGGGGCGCCCTCAGGGTTGGGCCTCGTGGGGCCGCAGCTGCTGGTGCTCAGCGCCCTGGCCGAGAAGCTGCTGCCCGAGCCCGGCGCGGAGCTCTTCTGTAGGACCGTGCAGGCCGGGCTGGCCCAGGCCGAGGACGCCCTGACGCGCAAGCGGGCGCGCTACCTGCTGCAGCGCGCGGTGGAGGTGTCGGCGGAGCTGGGGGCGCAGTGCGCGTGCGCCCCCCAGGAAGGAACTGGTACTTGCCCCTCCCCCTCCCCAAAGGGCCCATCCCTGCCTGACTTTCTGGGAGGGAGGTCCTCTGCTTCCGACAGTCAGTTCCCGGGGTCATCTCCGCGATCCATACAGAATTTGGTTATTCTCATGGTACCCAGAAAGTCCGAAAAACCTGGGGAACCTCATCTCAATGTTGTTCTTTAAAGTGATAACAAATCACTGCAGCCAAGAGCAGTCTGCATTTCCTCACCTTTCTGACCCACAGCAGTGACATACTGCATCCACGCAGTAATTCAGGAAGGGGACTGAGCCCCTGCAGGATTTTACAGACCAAATTTTTACTATATCGTGGTAGGTCCGTTCTAATGAAGGGTTAGAGCCCATCAGAGGGGTAGGAAAACTATTTGCAAGTACTGATCAATGAATTGACTCTTGACTGTTAGGAGGATTTTGTCCTGGAAACCATCACACTCTTGAAATTTCCCTTGGTAGTTCTCTAAACAGTGTTTGTTCAGCATATGTGCCTTAAGTAGACATTTTGAGGGTATTTTTGCAATTCATTTAAAAGAAAAGAATGAAGTTTTAATTTTTTTCTAACATTTTGATCCTGTGTATGAGTAAATTCCTACTGCTTTATTGCAGAACAAGAGCAGATGAAATAGCAAGGCCCTTCAGTTTGGTTTCTTCGCTGAAATATGTGAAAGTCATCTTAAGTTCATTTTGAGCTGTCAAAATCCAAAGTGGATTGAGTGATTCAAAACTGCCTCAGTAGATGCAAATTTTCTAGTCTTTCACCTGTAGCTATGTAATTATTTATACTGGTAAAGGATTTTTGCTTGGTTGAAGTTGTGAGATTAGATTTTTATGTAAGTTAAAACATGAGATAGTAGTATTTTAATAGACCATAAGTTGGTAATCATCTAATGAGAGTTGTCACTGGAAAACATTTTTAAAATTACCAGAGTTAAACTTGCATTTATTTTAAAGAGTCAATCATTCTACACATTTAAAGATAATGGTCTTTCCATGCTTGCCCCTCCGCCCTAGTTTCCTTCCTTTCAGAGAGATCAACCACTTTTACTCTTTTAGCTGATTATTTTGGTATTTGCCCTCTATCTTGAATAATCTAGTTATATCATAAAATCCTTTGTCATACTTCTCATTTTGGTTAAGTGTGGGTTCAACATTTAGAAAATTATGACCAAGAAAATACTGTTCACAGGTGATGTATATAGTAAACTATGATGATTTTTTTCCTTCCTGCAGGTTTTTCCTAGATTTGTGTCATTTTAAAATTTGTTTGGTTATCTCCATCCTTATCACTAATTCAGCCCCAAATTCTTAGTTGTCTAAATCTTTCCTGTACAAAGTCAGATCATCCGGCATTATAAACTTTCCCAAAGAAGTCTCTCCTGGTGTCCTCTTACAAGCTCAGCCTGGTGCACAGCTGACATTCTTAGATCTGCCTTCACCATCATCCAGGGGATTCCCTTTACCTGAGTCCTGTGTTGGAGCTCTTGTTTCCTGGAGTTCATCTCTTCTTTTTTGGTTTACTTATCTGTTTTGGTGTAGTTCATTTTCCAGTAGTTTCCTGAGATAAAATTTTTTAAGACGTTGCTTATCTGATAATTTTGTCAAAGGATCCTTAATTTCTGATGTTTTTATTTCTCTCCTTTCCACCTGACAATTTTTAAAAATAGTTTTCATCTCCTGAAAGTCCCCATCTGTTCGTGCATGTTGTCTTTCTTTTCTGCTAGATTCTTTAACATACTAATTATCATTATGATTATGTACAAGTTCTATACCTGGACCATTGCTAAGCCAGGTTTTGTTTTCTATTTTATCTCTTGGCATTGGGACCACTTGACTGTTTAAAACTTGTCAAAATTTTATTTTATTTCTTAACTGCTTTTTTTTTTGAACGACCATCACATCCTGCCCTTTGGAATTCACAACACCTGGTTGCACTGCAACCTCAGCTCTCTGATGGGCACCCCCAAAAGCTTATGCTTCTGTAGATTATCCAGCCTTTTCTCTTCGTTGGTATGGCAGTCCTGTTCTCATGTGGCTTTTTATGTCCCAAGTGGGAGCCAAGACCAAGCATGTCTAGAGCCTTTGTTTTGCTCTCACATTTGATCATTTGATCGAAGGTTTGATTGGAGTAGAGGTCTAGCTTGGAAAACATTGCTGTTCAAGATTTTAAAGGCGTTGATCTGTTGTCTTAGAAGCTAGAGCTTCCGTTGTTACTGGGTAGAAGTCTGGAACCATCCTGAATCATGTTTGTTTAGATGTGATGTTTTCTCCATGGAAGATCATGGAGGCTGTGTCCCCGGGGTCCTGCAGTCCCAGTTTTGGCATGGGCCTGTTTACATCCTTGTGCTGGGCACTTGGTGGGCCTCTTCCATCTGGAAATCATGTCCTTTGGTTCTGGGAACTTTTCCCAAGTGACTTTGCTTTCCTTCCTCCCTGTTCACTTTCTGTTCTCTTTTTGAATATTGGACTGCCTGGACTGGTCTGCAAGGCATCTTTTCTCTCTGACTTTCTATGGTTTTGTCTTTTTGCTCCACTTCCTGGGTGATTGCCTCAACTTTATTTCCAGTCCTTTATTTGAGTTTCTTGTTTTTGCTATCAGTTTGTGTTCTCATGAGATCTTTTTGATTTTTCGATTCTCCTCTTTTTAATAGTATCTTGTTCTTATATCATAACTAACACTGTTTTATCTCCCCTTAAAATACTAGTGAAAGTTTTTTTCTTGTTTAGGTTTTCTTTTTCCTGCGTAGTTTTGTTTTTTCTGGATTTCCTTGTTTGTTTGTTTTAGTCTCAATCTTTGGAGGCTTCTCTGGATGTCTGGTGACCCTTAGATACTTGCTCACATTTAAGAACGTAGAACCAAAAGTCATGTTTAAAGCTCCCCATTGTTAGAGAATGCAATGTTTGGTAATAGTGGCGTAATTTTTAGAACTACTGTCATTTAGAAACTTAATGAAGTTTCCTACTTTAGGAACTAAATCCTGGAACTAATTTTTTAAACCACATTAGGCCCAAGTCTGTGTTGGTGGTCTGAGAAGGAAAAAGATGAGCTTCTAAAGTTTTGGGAAAACTATATTTTAATTATGGAAACTCTTGAAGGAAATCAGGTAAGTGTTTTCCTATATTAAGAATCCTATGTAGATACAGGTTTTTTATTTTCTTTTCTTCAAACATTCTGTAAAATTAAAAAAGACAAAAAGACCAGCTTGGATATAGCATAATAGAATATAAGTGTACTTTGTTTCCTGGCATAGATACAATTTAAAATTGAATATAAGCTCAGGAAATTAAAGAATACTTTCAGTTGACTTTAATTATCATTCAGAGAATTTGTTGTATTCGATCTTCCTGACATTTACTTAAGTGTTTGTTAATTTTTAGTTTCTTGATGTTATGAGTAATCTCCAAAGAAATACACACTTAGGAAAATAATACTTAAAGTCAGAGGTAAATTGTTATTAATTAATTAATAGCCCTTTGATTTTGTTTTTCCTTTGCTTTGCTTTTTAGTTTTTTGTTTTGTTTTTTTGTTTCTTTTTGTCTTTGCATACCTGATCCTGAGGATGGAAACTTGAAAAATCATTTTCAGTTGACTTTGAGTTCATTTTTTTAGCATCATGGAGTTTTTTCATTGAGAGGAATCTCTTAAGATTACCTAATGCAGTGCAGTGGTTCTCAAACTGTAACAGTCCTTAAAGTCTCCCAGGTGGCTTAAGTATAAATTGCTGGATCTGGTACCCCAAGTTTCTGATTCAGTAGGTCTGGGACGGGACCTGAGAACTTGAATATTTTACATGTTCCCAGGGGAAGCCCTGGTGTAGGGGTTCCCAGTCTGTAAGCTGCAGGCCACTCTGGGGCCAGCCGTCTATGGAGTCATTGTCAGGTGTCAGTCCAAATGCACACTGAGCACTGTGTGGACTGGAATAAGAAATTACTCTCATGTGCTAAATATATATGCAGATGCTTGGATGAGGAGTAGAGAAAGCATTGCTAAAGTCGTAGAGAATTTTACGGTTTTCCTTAATCCGTAGATCTGTTAAGATCTCACTGTTCAGAAATTCCGATTTACCTTTAGTTGGAAGGACATATAAATTAGCCTCTGGCATCTACAGCGCAGTCTAAGAATAAGGAGCACTGAACTCTGAACTGGCTTTGCTTCTAAATGTGTGACCGTGAATGACTTGAGTGACTTAAGTGTTTCAGTATTTTTTCCTCCTTGTGGTACAGTGGTATTATCAGCCCTGCCTGTTTCCCGGGACCATTGAGGACTACATGATGTCCTTTATGCTCAGGCCATATTTGTGACATGACTGTAACTGTGTTCTGGGTCATATTTGTTAGTTTTGCCATACTCTGTCTTACAGACCTGAATTTATACAGTTGAAAAACTGGGCAATCAGGCACTTTCTGCATATTTTTTATGCATAGTGGGGAGGTGGGGGGGTGGGAAACAGACGGGCTACTGTTACATAAATAGATGAAAAATTATTTTGAGTTTTTAAAGGTGAGTTTTCATTTCTTACGGCTTTTTGGTTTTGTTTTCAGATACATGTTATAAAGCCAGTTTTATCAAAGCTAAACAATCTGTTTGAATATGCAGTGTCAGAGGAAAATGGTAATACTTTCATTTTGATTTTTTCTAGCATTTCCAGTTTTCCCCCTTGATTTTATAACTAATCCCGTTCATTGTGGAGAATGTTGTATGAATATATGAATTTGCCGCCACCAAGAGCCAGCTGTTGACATTCCAGATACATACCTTGTGGGTTGATTGTAGTATTTCTTTCTCACTCAGCGGAGTATCCAAATGCATTTACCTATATCCTTACATAGTCCATGAGAATTTAATATCAAGTGGCTGCAGAGTTTTCTATAACTTAGAGGTGTGGTAATTTTATAAACGTTTGATTATGGAAAATTTCAGACATTTACAGAAGATGAGTTTGTATGATGAACCCTCATCACCAAGCTTCCACAGTGAGCAGCTTGTGGCCAGCCTCTGCCTTATATGTAACCTGCCTCGAGTGATTTTGAGGCACATTCCTAGACAGCGCATCATTTCATCTGAAATTATTTCAGTATATAGCCTTAAGGGATAAGGACCCTTTGGTAACGTTTTAGTAATGGCATATTATGCATTTTTAATAAGAACTCTCTGGTATTTTATATTTTAACTGCTTTCCATTCTTATTCTCCATATCTCTGTTTCATTGTTCAAGTTACTTTCTTGGGGTTTCAGTTATTGTTCTATAGGTTGGACTTCTTTGGATGAAAAAATTCCAAGGTATTGTTTTAAATTTGGTTTTGGGTCCTTAATCAGTATAGTATTATGTGAGCATTATAGGAGAAATAAAATGAAGCCCAGAGAGCTTCATAAAATTATTTTATGAAATTAAGTTTAGGTCAGTGGAACAGCTAAATGCAGGCTAACGGTGTCTTGTATTCACATGAATGATAAAGTGCTTCATTACCGTGTTTACACATGAGATTAACCTAGGTAAGTGAGTTGTAGGGCCTGCTTTAGGTAATTACAGCTTTAACAGTTTGAGCCCATTAGGGACTGAGCTTTACTAGCTGATTGCTGTGCTTGTTTTCTGATACACTGGGATTTTTCTCAGACCGTAAGAATCTACAGTCCCACCTGGGGCTAGAATTTAATTCAATCCTGTTGTGACTTCACTTATACATTTACTATTAAAATGATTCTCTTATTACCATGTTTTGCCCTCAACTCTTGGCAAACCAAATCAAATAGCAGTGACAGATTTTGAAAAATTAACCATTGCCAAAGAACTGAACAGGCACCTTGCTGTAAATTACACACACACAAATGGATTGATTTATTTATAGAATACGAGAGCTGGAGAAAACTGCTATATTTTCAAAAACAGAATTAAAGAATATTTCACAATAATTAAAGTATCTCTAAAGTGCATATTGATTTCATTTTTTGTTCCTCACTCATTTATGTATTTGTTTAATAGATATTTACTTTAGTGTCCAGAACATCCTAAGCACTGGGCTAAAGTCGTGAGACAGACGTGCTGTTCTGCACTTGATTTGTTTTCCATGAACCAATAGTTTTGATCATAAGTCCCATACAAGGGGCTGAAATGGACTGTCCAGGGAGCGAGGCCACGCCCTGGAGAGGGCAGGCAGGAAGGGCCTGCCTGAGGAATGATGTGGAAGTTGAGGAGGGGGCTCTGGGTGCAGGACCCCTGAGACAGGACCAGGGGAGCAGACCAGGGAGGCACAGCATAGTGGTGTGGGGTGGGGGGTGTAAGGCTGGGACAATTGTCAGGGTCAGTTCCTGCCTTGTTCTGATTCTGTTACAGGTTTTGAGAAGCCACTCAAGGGTGTTCAGCAAAGGAGAGTGTCAGGTCTGTGTATGAGAAACAAATGGAAGTAAGGTGAGAGAAAAGTGGACTGAAACCACCCCAGATCTAAGGTTCCAGCCCCCATGTGTGGGGTAACATTTAATTCTTGTACCCTGTAGCTGCCATAGCATTTGCTTGCAGTCTTTCTAAATAAAACGATCTGAAAATGGAATACTGAGGTTATTTTGGTTCCTCAGTAATTAGACACTCTTGGATGTGATTAAAAAGAAACTCAAGTTTGTAGCGGTGTGGGGAAATTAACATTTGTGCATGTGATTGTTTATGAATATATCGTCCACTGTGGAAGTAAACAGAGTGAGAAGCAAATGTCAGTGCTGCATGTTTATTTCCACAGGATGCTGGCTCTTCCACCCATCCTGGCACCTGTGTATTTATAAAAGAATGTTTGAAAGTGGAAACAAAATCCTGACCAAAGAAGGCGTTACCCATTTTTTGGAGCTGTATGAAACAAGGGTTCTCCCATTTTCACCAGAATTTTCTGAGGTAATGACAGTCTTTCCATTCCTGTGTTGCCTCTGTCAAAGGATGAAAGGCGAAGCCATACATTGTAGCATACGAGATCTTCACAAATAAATACTAGGGGTCTAACATTACAAGTAACATTTTACAGATTTGTGTACATCAAATCCTGTTTCTCTAAACTCAGCTATCGTACTTGGAAAGACTTCCTGTAATGTAGTTTGTCGACAGGCTGCCGGCCTCATGACCAGTGTGAAAAAGCAGCTGTTCGGTGTCAGTGTTCTGAGCAGAAGTCAGCAGCATGAAGACTGCGCCAGAAGCTTGTCGGCGGTCCTGTTCCACGGTCCTGAGTCTCTGAAGTCTTGCTGCCTGTCTAGTGATGCCGCTCCCCTAGTTCTGAGTCAGTGAATTGTTATCCACTGTATTGAGCATACGTGGCCTTTTGAGCTGTGTTATTAGCGTCTACACTTCCATTTGTCAGAAAGCACCCAAAGCAAAGCAATTGTGACGATCACAGATGTGCTTTCACGTTTTATATTATGGTGCCTGTGAGTCATTCGTTCACTGACTTGGGGATGGTAATTGAGCCCCCCTTTAGAGGGAGCCTGAGTAAACTTCCCTCATTGTCCCACTGCGTGGATAGTGCTGGACTAGGCACCGTTCCCTCCATTCCCCACCTCTTGCTCTCCTGTGAGCTTGCCTTTGTCTAGTGATAGTTTTGAGGATAGACTTCCACATTTTCCACCATGTGTTTCTCCTTTGGATTCCTTCCTTCCTTCTTAATGTGTATTGTCTTCTCAGTGTTCCGTAGGTTTTTATCAGGTGGGGAAATTCAGTATTTTGTCATTCTGGTGGAATTTAGGTGTCCTCCAAGGCTGTCGTAAACTAACCTCCAGCAGAAGAGTTGAGCTTTGCTTATAACGGCTCTTCTGTAGGCTGTGTAGGATGTGCAGGTGGGGCAGGCTGACTTTTCAAAATTATAGTTACAACTCAACACCAAATACTGTTTTCCTTTTTTTTTTTTTTATTAGTTTATCATCAGACCGTTGATGGACGCACTTTCAGAGAGCTCTCCGTATTGCAGGTAAACACGCATTGTTACTAAGCAGCTGTGCAGTGATATGCACTTCATAGACAAGGGTAACATGAGTATGACAGGGACCAGGCTGTTTAATGTGTTTGGTGCATAAGTACACGTTGCCTCACAGACATGCAGCTCTTTCCTACCATGTCATCCCTTCTGCATTTGTTGCTCCTTTTGCCTTTCTTTTAGTTATACCAGGTGTTCCTCTTTTTCTTTTCTTTCCTACTTGGAGCCCTTCCATTCTGGGCTTCCGGAAAGGGCATCTCACAGAGCTTCCTTTCCCTCACTCCTGCCTGGTTTCCGCCCTCCTGAAAATCATAGTGGTTTTGGCTGACCAACGCTTGACACTTTATTTTCTCCTCCTTCTTTTGATTTCAACTCATAGAAAAGTTGTGAGAATAATATAAAGATGCTCATTTACCTTTTACCCACTTCCCTACCTGATAATGTTTTATCACATTTGTTTAATCATCACCTCTCTCCCTCTGTGTGTGTATGTGGTATGTGTGTACATCTGTTTCTTAGTTCTGTCCCCGAGCAGACGTACTCATACGTATCTCAGTGTCTGTCCATCGTTCATCCATCCATGTTAAAAACCATCCATTAATGCACCCACTTCCAGAGCAGCACCAACGGCCCATTCTAACTTCCCCTTTTCCATATCTGATGGGGCGGCCATTCTACGGAACACAGCATTTGTTTCCCACCTTTACCCTTTGTCAAGGTTGATAATGAGAAGAGCTATTCTGTAGCTTGCTAGAGCTTGGAAGTTTACAGTCTGGGGATGAGTTTACTGATCCCGTTGCCCGTAGCACAGTGAGTGAGAAGATAGTAGTCAGCGCCCCTTAGAAGTTGCGGGCCTGGTGTCTGTGGTGGTGCCAGGCACCTGGTAGACCCTGGTCCGCGTGAACAGTGAAATGGAAGCTTGGCTGTTACCATGTTCCCCGTGTCATGAGTGAGGTGTTAGGCCACCAGAAGGGAGGGCAAGTGAGACGTCTACTTACACTTTTTACTTTGTAGTTTTTTCAGTCAACAATTTCCAGTGAATATCGTAAGCATATGCAGTTCTGTGCTAGGCACTTTGGGAGATATAAAATACGGGTAATACCCTTCCAGGAGCTCCCAAGGATTTCCTAAAAATCGTTCTATAGTGATGATCTGAGGAAGCAGTCAGATTTTCATTAACTACATGGCTTCAAGGTCCTTAAGATACCACACATTAGCAGAGAATGCACAATAAAGCACCACCCCTTTGTTATCTCAAAATAGTATAATTATAGTGATTAGATCCATGGTAGGGAAGAAATAGCCTATGAGAATGATCTAATATTATTGTTTGCAGATACTGGAGGCCAGTTACCCTTGGTATTTATCCTGTTTTTTTTGTTGTTGTTGTTTCTGTTTTTTTCTTCTTTTTTTTTTTTTTAACATCTACAACAGAAGAACGGCTTCCAACAGTAAAAAAAAAAGTATCTTTTACCTTAACTTAAAAAAAATATATATATATATAGCTGCATGGTTATCAGAAACTCTACAATATAGAAGAATACTTATCTTACTAAAAGGAATGAAATTGAAATAATGCTGATTCTTTTTACAACAGCCTTTTTAAGATACAGTTCACATACCACAAAATTTATTCTTTTAAATTGTTCAATTCAGTGGTTTTTAGTATAATTACAAAGTTGTACACCCATCACCACTAATTCCAGAGTATTTTCATCATCTAGAGAAGGAAACTCTGTGCCCATAAACAGTCAGAACTCATTCTCCATGTCCCCAGCTGCTGTCAGCTAATTTATTTTCTGTCTGTATTCTAAATTTTTCATATAAAAAGATTTGTGTATTTGCATAGTCCAAACATTTCATATAAAAGGAATCATATAATATGTGGCCCTTTGTTTTATGTCCATCTTCTTTCACATAGTATAATGTGTTTAAGATTCATCTGTGCTGTAACGTGTCCATATTTCATTCCTTTTTGTGGCTGAATAATATTCCACTGCAGAGATACTTCACATTCTATTTATCCACTCATTGGTTGGTAGATGTTTGAATTGTTTCCACTTTTAACTGTTATGAATAACTACTTTGAATGTTCACTGAACAAGTTTTTATATGAACATAATCTTTCACTTCTCTTAGTTATATACCTAGGAGTGGAATTGTTGGATCGTATCATAACTCTGTGTTTAGTTTTTAGAGAAGCTGCCTGTTTTCCACAGTAGCTGCCCTGTTTTGCATTCCCACCGGCAGTAGATGAGTTTAGTTTCTCCACGTCCTTGTGAACAGTGGTTACTGTCTGTCCTTTGGATTAGAGCTGTCCTAGTGGGTGAGCAGTTACATCATTATGGGTTTGATTTGCATTTCCCCACATGATATCTGATGGTGTTGAGCATCCTTTCATGTGCTTATTGGCAACAGTGATTCCTTAAAACTTTTTCCTTTAGGTAGTTTCCTGTTAAAGTTTATTCAGAGGATGACAAGTAGACATTGGTGTGCTGTCCCCATTCTGCTTCTGTCTAAGGCTTTGGCAAACGTCCCAAGATGTAAAGCCCTGGGTATAGAAGGCCTTCTCATCCTCAGGTAATTTACTCTGTGTGTATATATATATATATACATATATAAAGCTATGGTAAAATATATAAAACTAATATATAGTGTATACTAATATATGCTAATTTAAACATATCAATATAAATGTATTTATATATTCATATAAATTTAATCTATTTAAACAATAATTTAAATATATTAAATACTAATTTAAATATATTGAATTTATATAAATATATACTGTTGAATTTTCACCACTTAAAAATAAGGCCAGTAAGTTGTTTTTATTACCTTGGTATGTAGGAAACTAGAGATAAAATATCCAATATATATGAATTGTCAGGCTGGCCCTGAGCAGGCATTCGGGACCCTGGACTCCAGGAGGGCTCCCTCCAAGCCCCCCTCCTCTGCTTGGGGGACTCAATTCAAGCTACTCATAATAAAGTTATTTCAAAAAAAGCTACTGGTTGTATTGGAATTAAGTTTATAACATCATTTTTTTCTTTTCTCAAACAAAAATAAATAAAATCAGAAATCTACAATTATAAATGTAAGTGTTCCAAACAAATACAAATCAATACAAATAAGTCTATGGGCTGATTTTTCCTGTGTATGTCTGGACAAAGACATTATTTCAACTTGAAGATATAGGTAATGAATTTTAAATATTTTCAAGTCAGATACTGAAGGTGGGGGAGGGCAGAGGATACAGGGAAGAATGTGCATGAGAACATTTATGTCCAGTTCTAGTAACTTAATTACTCAATGCTCTGTTCATATTAAGTCATGTGGCAAGTGGAATGATGTCTACCCAAGAAAGGAACGGGAACAGAAGGCATCATGGGGCACGATGGCATCAAGAAGAGCTGCTCACAGTCAGAAGAGGCACAAGCTGACTAGGCTGGTAAACCAGCTACATGTCACTGAGCTTGGAAAGCCAGGGAGCTCCCTGAGGAGCTGGAGATAGCGTGGCAACAATATACATACCAAACACAGTGGATGCTCTTATAAAATGCTAAAATGAGATTCAGTTGTCTTATTAAAATGTCTGAGCCATGACACATTATTTCTCAATCTTTCCTTAGAAATAAAAATTAAGACTGGAAGCAAAAATAGTGACAGAGCCAGAAGATGGGTGACTTGGGGCTGACAGCTTATCTGTCTTTATCAAACTAATTACACTCTTTATTCTATTTTCCTTATTATAAATAGCCAATGTTTTTGAGATATTTATTATATGGAAAATATTGGGATAAGTTCTTTATATATATCATCTAATTCTCTAAGTCTTCTTTAAAAATGTTGCTTCTGAAAAAAAAAGTGTACAGGCTATTTGAATCTTCTGAAATGAATTACCTAAATTGATCACTCAAAAGGGATCATTATTAGGGTACATTTATCAAGGTAGATATTAATTTAAAGTAATTGTATCCAAAATAACCTCCTATTTGACTCCTATTTAGTCAAATCAATGTATATTTATACCCATCTCATTCCATAAAGGGACATGAGGCAGTTTTATTCTACACCTTGTTGATATGGAATGCTGCCTTCATGCTAGATCCTTCCTAGAAATAGAATTTAAATTCCAGATCACAAGATTTCCTTCCTTGTGTCACAAAACATCTTATTTTTATGAAAAAAAAATTTGGAAAAGCAAAAAGTAAAAGGCATAATTTGTTCTGAATTTTGTCAGTTTTTAAAAGATCGCTCAGAGTTTGACAGCCTTGTCAACAGCCATTCAAGCTGATCTCATTTTACAAGAACAGTAACATGTAATGAGACTATTTCATGACCTAGTTTCATTTCCCCACCTTTACTGTAAGCCCCTCTTAGGCACACGCCATGCTTCTGTTACTAACAGGGCAGCAGGCCTGCATTTCTTGAAGTGAGTTCCTCCGAGTACAGCACCTACCAGACACACTGTGGGAAAAGTGCCCTGTGGTCAAGTGAGCTGGGAACTGCTGCCGCCCTTTGTCCAGAGGGCCCTGGAAATGCCTTCAAGCTTATCTTAGCCCAGCAGTTCTCATACTCATTTAGCCATGAAGTCCCCCATTTCTAGGGCACCAAATTGTAACAGCCTATGGACAAACTTGAGAAATGTGGTGCTGGGTACATATAACAGGTGCTAGTTGAGGGAACAGACCATTCAGAAAAGTTCTTCTTATCCCAATATAAAGTATAAACCCTCGGGGCTAAGATCATCACCTTCTTAACCCTCTGAGGCACTCAGAAATTGCTAAGATGCTCCTTCAATAAGTGATCATTGCTCGAGAAGACAGACATGCAGGAGGAAATAGCTCTCATCGCTGCTGCCTACCCATCCTTTTCAAATCCATTTCCCAGTGGCTGTTAGTTCTCCCTTTTTAGCTCTGAGTCTTGTGAGTTAGAAATGTGAGCATTTTCATGACCTCATGTAACTATAGCAAGAAAGCATGTAGATATGAAAAGTAAATGAGGTAACATTCCAAAGTGCAGCACCAACCAAAGTAAACATAAATCCCCTGTTAATGAGCTCGCCATGACACTTGTTTATAAAATCATTTGTGAACTATAAAATCCTGCTTTTCAAGACTGAACTGATTAAGTGTTAAATATTTTCCAGATAGCCCTGAAATGTCCAGCACTACATCTGAAGCAGGGGTTGGAAAACAGGGAGAGAGAGAGGAATTTCATAAGCAAATCAAGATAACTGGCAAAATTTTGAGGTATGATAAATATTATACATGGGTTTTGTATTGCTTTAAGAAATCATACTTAAATGCATAGTAACATAGCATTTGGGTTTGGGTTTTGTATTGGGTTTTGTATTGCTTTAAGAAATCATACTTAAATGCATAGTAACATAGCATTACATAAACATAACGTAGTTTTAATTGTTATTTTTTAAAAAACAAGGCAGTCATTCTAGGGCTCAATGAGCACTCATATTAGAGGCTCTAAGGCGGAGCATCTTGATGACAAGTCTTCACCCTCCCTGGACAGCTATGGCTGTATCCTTGGGTACCCACAGCACCTAGCAAATACCTATCCTGCACCAGGCCTATAATAAATGCTGAATGTTTACAAACTACAAGCAGACTATATAATGTTACTATTTTGATTTTAATCCATATAAAGACATCTCTAACTGGAGTATAACAACTCTGTAAATTTGAGTATAGAGCAATATCTTTGAATAAACACTTTAGCACTGAGACTGACTCTCTTAAAATTTTTTATCATTTTTTTTTTGTTTTTGTTTCTGGGCAGCAGTAACCAAGCCTCTTCTTCTCATCAAGTGAGACATGAAATGAAAACCTCACATAAACTTACTCACTTCCTTTCTGTACTTAAATAGTTAGAAAGAGGATTAAATAGGTAGGTGAGGTGTCTCAACTCAATAACAAGAAGTCTCATGAAAAGAACATTAAAAGGATGAGTAAAAAAAATGAAGGAAATTAGGAGGTACAAACTGCCAGTTATAAAATAAGTAAGTCACAGGGATGTAAGGCACAGCATAGGGAATATAGTCAGTAACACTCTAATAACTTTGTACGGTCTGTTATATGTGAAAAAACTGAATCACTAAGTTGTGCACCTGAAACTAATAAAATATTGTAAGCCAACTGTACTTCATCAAAAGGGGGGAGGGGATGAGACAGATTTTTTCACACACAAAAAAATCATAAATAATTTGCTTTTATATATTACTTTGAATTTACAAATTCAAAGAATTTCAAACTCTCTTCAAAATGGTTTGATATAAGGCTTCTCAACTAACAATAAAGCATTACACATGCATGTGTTTTTTGATCAAATATGTGAAAGAAAATATTTTCTTCCCAGGCAAGTTCACAAGCCACAAGATCCTGGGCAGGTGCACCAAGGGCGGGGTGGGGGGGATTATTTATCTTTTAACAATGACGTGACAGAAGTCTGTCTTCTCACTGAAAAAGCATAAATAACAATCATGAGTTTCTTTAAGACTGTACATTACCTCTCATGTCTTTCTTTAGTTTTCTGAGGTCTTTTGGAAAATCTTCAAACTTCATCTGTGAGGTCTGAAGGAGGTCCTGGTGTTCAGGCAGTAGAAACACACACTGCTCCTTTCCAGTGTCCTAATCAGTGAGAAGCACAGGATATTCAAATAATTGAGAAGAATACAACAGCAGCAGTGACAAAACAATGACACACACTGTCAAATCGCTCACCAGTGAAGAACAACACAACTCTATGTAAAACTGTCTGACCTCATCAAAATTGTGCAGATAATAGGAAACAATATATGACAAAAGGCTTCTGCTATTGTCCTAGGCAGAAAGACCAAAGTAAGTAGAAATAGATTTTACAAATTATTACATATACAGTGTCAAATAAAATTAATTCCAGTAAATCCACATATTTAGATGAGAATATTTAGAATGAAAGGTGAAATTCTGTGTTTCATGTTACTTTAGCTTAATAGCACAGAAGACCTTGTGTTCCCCACTGTTCCAACCTAATCTCCAAGTGGAAGCACAGCTGTTTCAGGGTGGAGTCTCAACTGTGTGCACTTTCCTGTTTTCACCCTCCTTGATCAGAAATTAGCTTATTAATTTTTATGTTTTATTATTAAAAGTATAACTACCATCTAAACTGAAAAGGCAAACTATCGCCAGCATTTCTACACAGCTGGACCAACAGGTACCACTGCAACAGTGAGTCAGACTGAGGCTTGTTAGTATGTACATGAAGAAAATTTAAAAGTTAAGTATTATTTCAAGTAAGCTGGAGCTTTTAAAAAATGCATATACAAAAATGGGCAAAAGACCTAAACAAGCAATTCTCCAAGGAAGAAATACAAATGATCAATAGGCACATGAAAAAATGCTCAATATCACTAATTATCAGAGAAATGCAAATCAAAACTACAATGAGGTATCACCTCACACCAGTCAGAATGGCCATCATTCAAAAGTCCACAAATGACAAATGCTGGAGAGGCTGTGGAGAAAGGGGAACCCTCCTACACTGCTGGTGGGAATGCAGTTTGGTACAGCCACTGTGGAAAACAGTATGGAGATTCCTCAAAAGACTAAGAATAGACTCGCCATATGACCCAGGAATCCCGCTCCTGGGCATATATCCAGAAGGAACCCTACTTCAAGATGACACCTGCACCCCAATGTTCATAGCAGCACTATTTACAATAGCAAAGACATGGAGACAGCCTAAATGTCCATCAACAGATGACTGGATAAAGAAGAGGTGGTACATTTATACAATGGAATACTACTCAGCCATAAAAACAAACAACAACACCATTTGCAGCAACATAGATGCTCCTGGAGAATGTCATTCTAAGTGAAGTAAGCCAGAAAGAGAAAGAAAAATACCATATGAGATTGCTTATATGTGGAATCTAAAACAAACAAAGAATCAAACAAAGCATAAATACAAAACAGAAACAGACTCATAGATATAGAATACAAACTTGTGGTTGCCAAGGGGGGGAGAGTGGGAAGGGATAGACGGGATTTCAAAATTGTAGAATAGACAAACAAGATTATACTGTATAGCACAGGGAAATATATGCAAGATCTTATGGTAGCTCACAGAGAAAAAAAGTGACAATATATATATGTTCATGTATAATTGAAAAATTGGGTTCTACACTGGAATTTGACACAACATTGTAAAATGATTATAAATCAGTAAAAAATGTTAGAAAAAAGCAAATACATATTATAAATAACATTAGCAATTGAGATGTAGAAATTAACATACAGGCAGCTATAAATAATGCAAAATGTGTGTAGTTCTAAAGAAAAAATGCAAAATTGTTTCATATCTAACAAAGATGCTCATTTTCTTTCTGGCACATTTAGAGATTAATTTTTATTCTTTTTCATTGCTCAAAATCTGGATGTGTGAAACCTAATACGTATTTTTAAAATGCACTCTGTAATACAAGCTTTGTTTTCTACAATATTCAGCCAGGACTTTTTCCCCCATTGATAAAAAGAGCAACATCGCTTTATAATCAACTTTGACATGACATGATGACATGATAATATATCTATTAGATTACCCATATAGTAATAGATTCTATACTACTAACATATCTGTATACAGTATATGTACAGCTATGATAATAAAAGTGATATATTTTTAAGAAACAGGATTGTTTGTAAAATGATTTAAGCAACTTGACTTTGTCTTTCCTAACTTGCAAATCAGTGAACTGATTAGCAATACCTGAATCAATTAACAAAACACGTAGTAAATGCCTGCTGATAGGCATGCTGAGCAAAAATTAATTCCGAGTGATTGGAGTAACAGCTCCATCCACGTGGGTATACAAATAGTACTAACTATATACATATATAACTATATAAATATAGTTACGTGTGTTTTATAGAGAATGAATGAAATCAGGCAGATTTTGCATAGCTCTTGTGATATAAAAAATCTTGTTTCTTGCCTCATTACTTTTAATCAGATTACTTCTTAATTATTTAAATTAATGAAATTTAGCTTATTGGAGGATTGAATAAGATATATTTACCAATACAAAAAAAATCCCTTATTCATATCCCTTATTCATATACAGTTATGATTCTCAGACTCTGTTTCAGATCCATTTTTATAAGTAATATTTACAAAAACTACTTGTTTCAATCCAAAAATCAGTTGTTAAAAACTATTCAAAAGCTAGCATATGTTTAGAAGAAAGTTGGTTTTTTTTTTTTTTGAAGAAATGTGATTTATCAGGTTGACAAAGTGGAAGTTCCTATGAAAATGTGTATCATACAAATAAACAGCATTTGAATAAATATAACCATAAAAAATCACAAAAATTACATGCTGTTGGTGTTCTAAGCAAGGATGATGCTTTCCCCAATTTTGGGAAAGCACAGTGTGTGGCATTTCATAGAAGCCTGATGAAACCAAGTTAAGAGGTAAAACACAATGTACAAAACACATTTATCCTCACATTATTTGTGACATGTGTGCACAGAAGATACTGCATTTTCCGAATGGAAAGCACCCACGCATAGCCTGGATGCCATCTACAGGCTCCTATGATGTGCTCACCGCTCAGGTTTGTCCGGAGACTTGGCATTTTACTTGTCTTTCGAGGACCGGCCATGCTTCTCCATTTTTTCTAGTTCATCTCACTGTGCTCTGCGGAAAAATAAAAGCCAAGTGGTTGTTAGATAATCATGATCTTAAATACAGGAAAACTCTATAAATTTTGATATTTTTAGCATCTATTTGAGGTAAAGCTTGACTTAATTCATGATGCATTTTAAAGTGTTTAAATATGTTTAATACAAACTAGATCACCTCCAAATCTTCCAAATGTTATTGGCTATTAGTGATGTGCCCAAATAAAGAAATATTGTTATTTATTCCAGCATGCTTTAAAACAGTACAGTTTTTCTCCCTTGTTTATAATGCTCTCTAGAATGCAAGATTTTCATTTTCAAGTGGTATTTCTCATTCAGAAAGTAATCAAGTTAATTTTGAAAGTAATTTGATCCTAAAGGTGTTATAACATTTTGAAAGAAAAAATTACTTATTTAACTATTGCAATCATCGTTTCTGACTGTTTGTTTTGGAAAAAGAAAAGTTCAATTTAATTATTAAGTCATGGAGCAAAAATAAAAGATTTTGATTCTTTCAAATTTTTTTTGACACAAAACTGGCTCTAGGCTTCTTTTCTTTCTAACTGTCCTCTTTCACCCTTTAAAACCCAAGCTAAAAATTTGTTGCTCTAAGTTTGGTTCTTTATAGGAGAGGATCCTCTGCATTTTAACATAAGCCAGAATATTATTTAGGTTTCAAAAAACACAAAATTTATTCTTAATAGAGAATTTAGATGATTTTTATTTTCAGTCTTATCTCTGTAATTCACAAAGATGTTTCAAAACAGTCAAAATCCTACATTTTCTAAGTGCATTAAGAAGTCTGAGTCGACCACCATATCTTGGGTTTGAGTTGAGTCCTCAGAAATTAAAATCCCTTCAACATTTTTTGTTGTTTAAAGATAAAGGCAGTTCAGCCATAAACTGCTGTAAATGATAGAACCTGAGAGATTTCTAACAAAGCTATTTTGTGTTTTGTATTCACTGATTGATTTGAAATACAGGGTTTTCTGTTAATGGGATTACCTAGCAAAGACTAGCTCCTCAAAGGAAGCTTCTTTCAGCAGGGAAAGAAAATTTGATGACAGATCAACACTATCTTCTGAGGGTTTGATCCATTTGGCTTTTGGAATGTAATGCAGCAAAAGAGACAGAGAAGTAAAGGAGATGGTTTGGCTGCAGCATAACCTCCACTAAAAAGCCTGCCTTGCCCACCTTGATCCTCATTATAACAAGTCTCTGTCCACAATAACACAGAACTTTATATTTGTTCTGTTCTGTGCTTACTACAATGTCTTACTGGTGCTACACATGTATGTTTACTTCTTCTACTGACTGGAGCTTATTGGAGAGAAGGGCTATGTCCTGTGTATCTCTGTGGTCCTAATGACAAGTATGGTTCATGTTACAGTCAGCACTCTGTATCCATGAGGTCTGCATTTGTGGATTCAACTAACCACAGATCCAAAATACTGAGTGTAAAATTCCATAAAGTTCCAAAAAGCAAACTTGAATTTGCTGTGCTCCAGTAACAACTTACATAGCATTTATGTTGTATTAGAAATTATAAGTAATCAAGAGGTGATTTCAAGTATACAGCAGGATTTGTGTGGGTTATATGCAAACTACGAACAATTTTACTTAAGGGATTGAGCATCTGGGGATTTAGGTAGCAATCCCCTGCAGATAACGAGGGATGACTGTAGTTAGAAGTCAGTAATTTTTTTTAAACATAGAAAAATTAAATCAGTAATTGAACAGAGAAAAAGAAAGCCTCCATGTCCTGGGAGAAGAAAGAGGTAAAATGAGGAAATTAATGACAAGACAATCAAAATAAGAAATATAGAGGACATAATGATATACAGATAATGCCAATTGTTTACCATCATCCTAGGGTAAAATGAGGGTCCTTATGAGGTAATTTGAATCTTAAATAGATACCTATGCATGCTTGAGACAGAACTGGTCATGTCAAACACTAGGATACAAATAGATTAAGAAATAAGAAGGCTGCGTCCAGCAAAGGTACATGTGAATTCACTCATCTATACATTCACTCAACACAACACTCTCATGTGCATATCATTCATCTCTTATGCAGGAATACTTATGTGTAGGAAGTTACAAAAATAGAACTAAAACTTAATGTTAATCAAATCTGCAATATTCTGCTATTCATTGCTATAGCAAGACCAACTGTTTCTTCTTGCCTGACATCTTGGCTTTCTCCTTGCAAAACATGTGGGACCAAGCAAAAGTCAGTAGTTTTCTACCTGTTAAAATCCCCAATTTCTCACTCTTAATCAGCAACCATCAACTATGTAAAACTAGTGCTACAAATTCATGCCAGAACTTAGAGGTCATCTGGATAATTTTGGCTTTGTCTGACCTCCAAAGTAAATATAGTCTCAAGTGTTCTGCTCTGGTTCTTCTTTTAAAAAAATGTATTTTAGGGATTATTTATTCATCCACCCATTCAATCAAAAGCTGACTGTTTACCAGGCATTACACTAGGCACTGGAGATGACAAGATAAATGCTGGGCTTCCGATTCCAGCAAAATCCCACCTCACAAAACACCCAGTTACTCATAATATCACTCTTATTTGCTCAAACCTTCTATAGTGATCTTCTTCCTCTGCTTTTTAAAACTGTATATAACCCTCTATGAAGAGGATGTTGGTGATCTCACTACCATACCAGTGGTGATGAGAGTTACTTATTGAAATAGGTCCATTTTTCCTTATGGCCAAAGCTATGTGCAAAGTAGCTATACACTAACACATCGATTACCAACATAAAAGAACTTCAAGTTCTAAACATTTAAATAACAAACTTTCACTCTCCAAATCTCACTCACAAACCTTCTAAGATTAAATCATTACAGTCTCCAGGACAGGGGCTATCTTTCAGTTACTTCCTTTCTTTTACTGTTCATCCCTTCCCATCCCCACCGCGATTATCTGCAGAAGGTTTCTTCCAGAATATCCTTTTCAAAAGGTTTCCTGTTTGCCTGTAAATGAACTAGACCCCTGCTGCTAAATTGGAGGCTTTCACTGGTTACCAAAGATTCATCCCACCCAACACCCAGTCACACTATTCACCCAACCACTGGCTGGAATGGATCCAGATTCCTGGCTGTCATCTCTGATTTCACCAAATATTTTGACCTCCGCTGCCCTAAACCAACAGCACCCTGACAGTGACCCCGGCTATTTCAACACCTGAGAAAAACTGTACCTTTACCAGAGAGGGGGTTGGGGAGCAGGGGTCAAGAGGGTAAGGAGGATGTTGAGAGGGGCTGATGCACAGTTCTGTGGCCAATTCTGTTAATGACACCCAGCAGGTGTCTCTCCAGTGCTGTTCCAGAGAACGCTAACTTGGATCCCTGAGAGTAGTAGGAATTGTTAAATGGGCCATACACCTTTAGAACTCACAATCCTAGACAAATACTCTTAGAAGTTATGTTGTTGACAAACTGTTTCATCTTAAGAGTGATCCCCATACTTACTCCATTATGAAACATGATTGTGCGTGAGAGAGAGAAAAAGAGAAAGACAGAGAGAGAACATGACAGTAACACTCCCAAGGACCCAGTGCTCTAAGGGATATGGATGAAAACATTGTGCCAGGCCTGACTTTCACCAGTTCCTTCATTCAGTTTCTACAATGTTCATACAATTTCTATTCTAAATCTAATCTTTAAATCTTTGCCTCTCTCCTCAGACACCGCCATGCCTCTCACTCTTAGGCTTGCCTCCTAATACTGTTCCCTTTGATGACAGTATTATATCATCTTTCCTGGAATTCCTCCCACCCCTCTGCAGACCTCCTCAGTCTTCACTGCCCAGTCTGAAGCCCCTGTTTCCATTATAAGCCTTTGTTTTCCCTTCATATCCACACAGGCAACTTCTTTTTCAACATTTCCAAGAAGCATCTTGGATCAAATAAAAGTCTAAAAATAAACTCATATTTACTTCCCCCAAATATCCAGTGATCCTGATTACTGGAAACTGGAAACTAGTCACCCAGCCACAAAGCTGAGAGTCATCTGAACATCTCTCTCTACTTTGCCTCCACATCTGTTGCATCACTAAGTCTCCAGTTCAATTACTTCCCTCCATTTCCATGGCCGTAACCCTTGTCCAAACTGCCTCCTCTCTCAATTTTCCCCCTTTGATACTGGGCTTAGTCTCCTCATACCCATCCATGGCTCTCTCTAATATAAGTCCTACAGGGCACACAGTGTCATTTCTTAAAGATGTGGACCAGAACATGTACTCTATGTCACTCTACTTATGACTCTGTAGCAGTTAACCAGCGTTCTTAGAATAAAACCCTAAACCTTGGGTGCCTACGATGTCCGCATGGCTCACCTTCCTCCGCCTCCCATCTCAGGTCTTGCTTCTACTTGCTGAACACACTGGTCTTGGTGGCTTTCATTCAGTTCCACAAACATTCCACATTCCTCTTTCATAAATGCTGTGCCCTGTGTCTAGAAAATTCCCCACACTTCTCAGCTTCCACAGTACCCACTACCTCATTTCAGCTCCAATCTCTCTACCTTGAGACGGCCTTCCTTACCTTCTACATGTATGCAGATTCCTCCTGGTAATATAACCCCACTGTACAAATTCCCTTCCCCTCACAGCACGTGTCACAACTGTGCATGAATACGTAAGGCTTGACTCCCACATTTGAAGGAAAGCTCCGTAAGCACAAGGATAATGTCTATTTTGTCATCATCATAACCAGAGCACATGCCTGAAATAAAGCAGATGCTTAATAAATGTCTGATGGTATAATAATAAATGACTGGAGTTTATTATATAAAAATTCCTAATGTCCTAGCTCCTCATTCAGTCTCACCTTCCCTCTGTTTCTCTCCTTTCTGCAACAGGAGCTGCAGACTACCAGGGGCTGAAGTGGTGGGTGACAGTTCCAGTGTGTGTCTGATTTGGAAGTGGTAAAGGTCAACATACTTGGTGGCATCAGTGATGACAGTCAGGAACTGGGCTCTGTGCTGAACAGGAGTTCAGGGCAGAGTGTGCCTGGTCTCAGGGAATAGTTTTCTTTCCTTTATACCAGGAATTAAATGCAGGATCAGCAGCAACCTGGCTCTTTCTGTAATTTACCTGTTTATATCTCCCTCTTCAGTCCTTTATTCTTTCCTATCTAAACTTCACACTCCTTTCTCCCCCAGTCACTTCCCTGAATCCCTTCACAACCCTCTCTCTACTTCTCCAGCAAAATACCTTGAAGGTACACTGACTTCTTTTCTCATCTTTTGCTTGGTTTTTGAATCCCTGTAATCTGGCTTTTGTTCTCATTTAGATCACTCTCACTAAGCCCAAAAATGATCTTCTTAGAGCCAAGAATCTCACCTACAGATAAATCAAGAGCTCAGTTTTACTGGGCCCTTAGTAACGGTCAGGTACCCTGCAACTTGCTCTAAATGTTTAATGTCACAGACACAGGCATTATTAGCAGCAACAGCATCACCCCCATTTGTACGATGAGAAAGCCGTGCCTTAAGTCCCAAACAGTAAGCACAGGTGGCAAGGTTCAGACACAGTTGGAGTGGCTCCCAAGCCCTCATCCATCATCTCCTGGTGTCAATGGCCCTACACTGAGCTCTCTTCACAAAGCTCTACTGAGTCTAGACCATCTCCTGAAGTGGCCCAGGTCCTTAAAATCCAACATGAGGCCAAGATGAAGTCACTCCATTGCTGCCAGTCCTTCTTGTGACTAAAAATCCTGGCATTAAGACCACAAACAAACACAGGAAAGCTATGAAAAATGGAGGGAAGTCTGACTTGGCCAGGAAGCTGACAATGTGAGGAGTGGTGAAGCTCCCTGGGTTTTCTTTCCCCCTTCATCCCTGATGAGGTGCTGGAGAAGCCTAGACCTGGAACTAACAGAACATAAGGGTTGTAAATAAAGCCTCTGCCCACCTCTTGCTCAGGGACAGGGAAAGGACGTCCAGCAGAAAAAAACCTTGATCTTAATACTGGCCCTACTCCAGCTAAAAACCAAAAAAACAACCAAAAAAAAAAAAAAAACCTGACCCCTTGTGGAATCAGTGTGGCCAAGTGTAGAACTGGACCTGCAGCCTGACCTGACAGCCCTGAGGTAAAGGTGGTTAGTGGGAGGAGTGCTACTCAGAAATCTGCCTCCCCAGCCCCTCCCAGCAGAGTCTGGGGGGCCAGTAGTTGCTTCCTCCCCCTCAGGAGCAACGAGGCAGGACGAGGTGGCACAGAGTGGTGACGCTGAGCACTTCAATACAACTAGAACATGGGCAAAAGACATAGATCTTTTTTATCAAAGAATACACAGAAGACAAACACATGAAAAGATGATCATTTGCTATTAGGAAACTGCAAATTAAAATCACAATGAGATATTAGTCTATAGTTATCTATTAGAACAGCTAAAATTGTTTAAAATGGTGGCAATACCAAGGATGTGGCAAAATTAGATATCTCATATATTGCTTCTGAGAATGTTAAAATGGTACAGCCATTGTGGAAAATAGTTTGGCAGCTTCTTAAAAATACATCCTAAATATACATTTAATATGCAACACAGCAGATGCAATGCTGGTCACTTTTCACAAAGTTATGAAAACATATCCACACACAAAAGTTAATATATATGAATATTCATAACAGTTTTCTTTGTAATAGCCAAAACTTCAACACAACCCAAATGTCCCTCAATGTATGAAACAAATTTTGATGCATTCATACCACAGAATACTACTACTCAACAATGGAAAGAAGTGAACTTTTGATACACTCAACAATTGGATGGATCTCAAGGGAATTAATTGTACTGAGTGATAAAAAGCCAATATCAAAAGGTTACATACTATATGACTCCATTTTTTTAACACTCTCGAAAATGACAAGAATTACAGAGATGGAAAACACATTCGTGACTGCAAGGGGTCAGGAAAAGGAAAAGGGAAAGAGTGTGAGAGATTTTGCAGAGGTGGAACAATTCTATATCTTGATTGTAGTGATGGTTACAGAAATCAACATGTAATAAAACTGCACAGATACAAACAGGCATACATGCACACACACATACACGGGTGCATGGGAAACCGGCAAAATCACAAATAGGTCTATGGATCATACCAACATCAGTGTCCAGATTTTAACACTGTACTACACTTTTGTAAGTGTTATCATTCAGGAAAACTGGGTGAAGTCTACCTAGGATCTCAGTGTACTAGTTATGCTATAATTATTTCAAAATAAAAACTTAAAAGAAATCAATGTGACCAGTTGATCCTCTGTTCCTTTATGTCCCCAGTGTCCATCCTCTGAATATCCAACCTTGGCTTATGCCAATCCAGTCCAAACAACCAAGCAAGAAGTCTTCGTCCAGTCTCTCCCCTCCACATCCAGTTAGGCAACACTTCCTATCTAGGTCAGCCCCGAAAAAGTCTCAGAAGCAGATTTCTCCCTCTCCAATCTCACTGCCACTCCAGAATGCTATGGCCACATCCATCTCTGCAAGTCTCAACCCCTACCCAAATCCCATTCCAATTCTGCTGTGTATTACCTTCCTCCAATTTAGAAGTCCTCACCCCAAATACATTACAGCTTTCCACATCTATGCCTTTGATCAAACTGCTCCATGTACTGTGAAAGTCTCTCATCTCTTCTCTTAAGTTTATAAGAACATTAAGAACAGCCCCAAATATTGCCTCACCATGAAGATTACCCCAGGTCCCCCAAAATAAAGAAATTGTGGCCTCTACAGCAACTATCCTGTTCTTTCCATAGAACTGTAGCATAGCACTTATCACATTAGGTTGTAATTATTTAGTTGTGTCCCAGGGAAAGACAGACACTCCCAGAAAACTCCCAAGGACTGAACCTGATTGTCAATGTACACAAGGCCAGGCCAGGATAGAGCAGAAGCTGGTACTGACAAGCCTTCGAGACCTGTGACCTCCCAGACTGGTCACACATGCATCCATGGACATGCAAACTCCCTCACACTCAGAGGGGAGACACAGTGGCAGATGATGACCCTTCCCAGGAGCTACCCATCTTCAAGCTTCAATCAGCTCAAGTTGTACCACTGGTAGCCACATTTAAGTCTTTATTAAGTAGTTAATTATTTTAGCTTTTCCTCTATTACTTTCTATTAAATCTTCCAAAGCCAAAGGTTACTTTCCAAGAAAAATGAAGAAATTAGTTTTATATCAGCTGACTAAAGAATGGCTGAACTATGCTGGCATATACATTCACACGCAGATTTGGAAAAAGTCATAGGTTTATTAAAATAAAGTGAAATATATTACTGTTTCTCATGCAATTCATTCCTTCTTTCATTTGCATTCATAGTGCATTACAAAAAGTGAATAACATTTGGGATACAGCAGTAACAAATTGGTTAAAAAAATCCTTTATGAAATTTTCATTTCAGTTAAGAATTATACAACTCACAAAAGACTGTTCTTTACATGGAAATGATAATAAAAGCTTGAAGGGAAATGAGGCAGGGAGGTGGGACAGATGGTGAAGCATGGGGCTGTCATCACTGTTCTTACTGGGTGATCACTGCAAGGGATCCGGGGAGATCTTACTGACAAGCAGGTATTTGAGCCAAGACCTGAAGGAAGGAGGGAGACCACCACGTATGTGTCCAGGGAGAATTCAAGGCAGAGGGAAGAGCTTATGCCAGGCCCTGGGGCAGGACATTCTCAAGAAAGTAAGGGACAAGCCACAGAATGTGAAACTATTTTTTACAAATTATATTTCTGAAAAGAGCCTTTTATCTAGAATACATAATTGCTAATACATACTGCTCCAAAGAAGATAATACAAATGGCCAACAAGCATATGAAAGAAGCTCAATATTAGGGAAGTGCAATCCAAAACCACAAGGAGATGCCACTTCAGAACCATGAGGATGACTATCATCAAAAAGACAGACGATGACAGGTGTTGGCTATAATGTAGAGATAAATCGGAACCCTCATATTCTGCTAGTGGAACTATGTAACATGGTCCAGCCACTTTGGAAACAGTCTGGAGTTTCTAAAAAGGCCAACCATAGAGTTTTCTTATAACCCAGCCATGACAATCTCAGGTATGCAGCTGTGAGAAATGAAAACATAGATCCCCAAAAAACTGGTATTCAAATGTTCACAGCAAAATTATTGCTACTAGAAAAAAAAAATACAAATTGTGTGGACACGAGTTCACATACGTGTCTCCATCCTGAGGCGCAGCCCCGCCCCCAGGCCACAGGAGCCAATCCGCGTGCTCGCTGCCCGGCCCCGCCCCAGAGCCCCTCCTTAGCTACGCCCCTCCCTCTGCCTACCGGCCCGCCGGTTGTTCAGGCAGGCAAGAGGCAGTTGGCAGTTGGTCTTAGCAGACGGCGGTTCCGACGTCCCGCAGCTCTTCCGAGGCGGCTGCTGAGGCGGCGGCAGTGGCGCGGTCCCTCCGGGAGGCACGGCGTGGGCTGAGCCGCGGCCGTCTGCCGTTCAGCCTAGCGCGGCGGCGGCGGCGGCGGCGGCGGCGGCGGCGGCGGCGGCGGCGGCGGCGGCGGCGGCGGCGGCGGCGGCGGCGGCGGCGGCGGCGGCGGCGGCGGCGGCGGCGGCAGCGGCAGCGCGGCCCCTAAATGGTCCGCTGTCAGGTGTTCCACGTGGGGCCGCGCTCCAGCAGCCTCATCCGCGAGGGCTCCTACCGCGTGGTGTGGTGAGTGTCCGCGCCCCGCGTGCCGGCCGCGCCCGCCCGGCTTCCAGCTTGGTCTCGCCTAATGCGGCCGTTGCGCCGGCCCCTACCCGCCACACCGACCCTGGCCGGACCGCAGCCGGGCTGCCCCGTCGTCCGGGCGCCGGGGGTCTCGGGCGGGGTTGGGCCGCTCGGCCGGGGGCGTTACTCGCGGCGCTTCCTGGGCGGCCCTCGCTGGGCTCGCAGACTGGGGGAGGGGCCCGGGACCCCCGGGACAGGAACGGCCCCCTGCCCCAGGGTGCTCGCCTCGCGGCTTTTCCCTGATGTCTCCATAGTGAAGCCGCGAATTACTTCAGATGCTTGAGGAGGCGGCTGTGGTCCGGACAGCGGGCCTCAGAGGCCGGTGTGCACAACCCCGAAGTCATCGTCTTGTTTTCCCCCCTCCCCTGCCTTTTCCGCGGTCGGCTTTGGTTCAGCACCTTCCATGGTGCCAGGGGTGCTGTCCTGAGCAGGCTCTCTAAAAGGCATGAAGTGGCATCAGTGAGGGTGTGGAATGTCTCCATCCTGAAGTGTTTAAATGGGTTTGGGCATGGTACTGTTCGCTTTTCAGGAAGGATAAGTCAGCATCGCTGTTGTGATTTATTTAAGGAGTCTTTTGGAGTTGGGCCTAATTTGACTTTTGTTCCCTCTTTTACCCTGTGTGAGTTCTCGTGCTGGCATAAAGACTTCCAGAGATTTTAGCACAGTGACTGTGGACTTTTCCTGTTGAAGCTTTAGTGGCCAGTGCATATGCCGCCCTGATGGAGTTCTTGCAGAACCACATGCAGGCTCCCTTGTCTGGCTCCAGATCCCTCAGAATTGTTCGTGGGATGGGGGTGATGCTGGGTTTTTTTTTTTTTTTGGAACCAACTACCTGTGGTATTTTGTGCTGATGGAGACTTGTGGAGGTGTAGGCTTCCTTACACCTAAACCTTCATGTGAGTGTGCCTTTTGTATTGAATGAAGGAAGCAGGCTACTTATGAACATTTCGTGTCAGGTACTCTGCTAGGTACCTTATCTCATGTTATCTGAACAATCACCAGCAGAGGGGGAAGGGCAGTGCTAGCTCTATTTCAGATGAGAAAGTGTTTTGAGGTGAAGCCAGTTCCTAAGGTCACACAACTAAAAAGTCAAACTTGAGATTGTAGAGTGAGATCCTGTTTCGGTTGCCAGAGCTCTTTTCATTACTCCCTATTTTCCTTAATTAGTGTTATTAATAATTTTGGAATTTTAGTATATTTTACTCTTAAAGCAAATTTATTTCAGAAACGTATTCAAATTTGAATGGTCATAATTTTAGAAATACATAGAAGGAATATTTTACCACGTATGCTAGCTAGGTATAAAGACTAGTTACAATCCTTTTTTTTTAGAAATACATAGAAGGAATATTTTACCACGTATGCTAGCTAGGTATAAAGACTAGTTATAATCCTTTTAAAAAATGCTTGAATATTTGCATTCTCTTCAGGAGCAGAGTGCTTCACAGTACACAGCTGTGAAGATTCATGTGAACTCAGTAGGCTAGGAGCCATAAGAGGAATTAAGTTAGGTCAGGCCTAAAAGAAACAAGGTCCTAGAAGGTAACAGAATGACGGTACTGCCCACAACTTCACTTACCTGGAGTAGGTCTGATTGCTGTGCACCTGCTGGTATGTGTGCTAGTCACCAGGTCTCATTGTGAGGTGCTTGGAATTGCCCATCACAGCCTTGGGCCCTTAGAAAAAATTAACGCTTAAATATGTACTGAAAAAATCTAATTTTGTGACATTTCAGTTAAGTTTTTTTTTTTAATCTGATGAGAATTTTTCCTAGTCTGAAGACGATTTATATCTGGTAACATTCTATCTCGGCTGTGGACTTACGTGACTTAAGTCTCTATTAGGTAAAATGTCAAGTCCACTTACTATATATTTTTTTCCTTTCTTAAGTAAAATTCAAGTACTAATATTACTGGAATTAGAATCCTGGGCCCAGATTATGACTTTTTATCTTCAGGTTGATGGTATTTCATATAAGAGTTTAATTTACATTGTGCATTATTAGTATTTAGTAAATGTTGGTTAATGATGCTGGGTTTTTGAAGGATTTCTTGATTGAATTATTAATAATATTTGAAGAACTGATGTTTTGAGAAGCTTAATGTTTCCAGAAGGACTTAAAATTTTAAGGAAGAAATTTATTTTATTTTATTTTCTTAATCTGTTCATCAGGAATTTTGCCTTTTCTATGAAAAGTCCTTTCCTTAACATTATGTAGGGAATATAAAGAGTGGAGTTTGAACTGAGCCTTTCTTAGTGGTGTGATTTTGATAGAAAGATAATAGGTGCGAGTGACAATCTAAGCTATGGGATCCAATCCTGCAAAAGGACTTAGGTGGCAAATTGTGGAGGACTCTGTAGGCAGAAAGGAGTTTGATTTTATGTTTCTGCAATGGAGAAGCATCAGAGTTTTTGAAGAGAGGCAGGCACATGATCAGTTTTGAAATTCTGGGAACCTCTAGGTTGACACAGGTGGAAATGACAGGAGGAAACTGAGGTGGGGAATCAGCTAGGCTAGTGACCTTCTAAAGGTGAAGTGAGGTAGCAGTGTGGAGGATGGAGATGTTAGAGTCAATAATGGGCTCTTGTCAGAGGAGTGGTGGACTTTTCATCATGGCAGGTATGGGATGCAAAGGATGATGAGGTCTTACAGGGTAAGAGGCTTAAGAGGTGGGATATGGATTTGGGAGAGATTCTGAGACAGGACCTGGTGATGTGGTATGGGGAAGTTTGTTAATTGCAAGGCTTCTAGCTTAGGGACATAGTGGTGCCATTATTAGAGGAGGAATACTGTAGGCAGAGGAAGTTTGTTAAGGAGAATTAGTGAGTTCTGGTTGGACTCGTTAAGTTTATGATGCCAGTAGGTCCTTTGTGTTGTATCCACAAGGTATCCTGGAAATAAGAGGGACATAGAATCTGGAGATGAAAATTTGTGTAAGTGGTAGTCTGGTGTACAGGAACACAGATTCTTATTTGAGATCATTGGTTAGGTGAAATTGCATACATATATGCTGTGTGTTTATCTTTTTAGTAAACAATCCATATCATTTGTAGATTTTCAAAGGGTTCATTATCCCAGAGAAGTTAAGAACCAGTGAGACAGAACAGAAAGACCAAAGAAGAAGCCTTGGCAAGCAAGTAGTTTTAAGAGGTGGTTAAAGAAAGAGGATGCCTAAGACTGGTGAGATGTATGACTCAGGAGAAAAGGGAAAAAATGGTATGAAAGAGAGAAGTTGAAGCTGTATGCTTCATCATCTAATTAAGGTAACCATCTATGTTGTATAAATCCAGCTTGAAATATTTTCTGAATGTAACTGAGAGGTCGTGGGGTCATCTCCATAGATCTGATAATTAAAGGTTTGAGAGGGGACAAGTTGAGAAAAAAGTGTGAGCTGAGCTGAAGGAATGCCTGTCTTTAGGTGTCCTTAGTGGGCAAGCTATAGAAGAGGAGGAGGAGGTGTGGTCAGAGGCCAGAGACATGGGAGTCCACATTGTCGGAGGAGCCGGGGACATAGTGGTCACTAGGGATCGGTACTGAGGACGTAGAGAGCAGGGTGCAGCTGGAAGACAGGCTGTTGGATTTGTTGACTTTCAGCTGTCCTCAAAAAAACATAGTTTTAACAAAAATTTTGTCGTGCTCATATTCCTGATGGCGCAGTATCTGGTCCTGTTAATGTTTCTGTGATCACAGCAGGCTTGTAAGAACTATCATTTAGTCAATGTTTTCTGTTATTTTTTAAAGCATATGTTCATTAGTCCTCTTAACCACACTGCAGGGGTGGTTCCTTTCAGTAAGTGGGTGTCTGAGACACAGCGAGGTTACTTAATTTGCCCACAGATACCTAACTAGGAAGTGGTAGAGCATCTGTGTCTGCTTCCTAAGTGATACTCAGCCAAACATTGGAGTTGAGAAAATGCATGCTTTCAATAGCAGAAAATATCTATTGTCTGCTTTTTGCATGGTTTGCTTTTTAGCCTTTTAAAAACCTTTCATGCAAGGTCATTCACTTAGAATTCATTGAGCATCAGTTCTCTGCAAGGACTCACGTGGCACCTGCCCTTCAGTAGCTCTTGTTCCAGACAATGGGGTTCAGTTGAGCAGGAACACAGAAGCCCCTGTAGAGTGCCGTGGGTGACAAAGGCCTGAGTGGCGTGTGGATGTCCATGTCTGGCTTCGCAAAGCTTTGCACTGGGTGTTGGTGTCTGGGAGTTTGCTGTGAGAAGTTCACTCTGGGTAGAGGAGAGTGCACACGCTGAGGCACAGCAGTCTGAACACTGTACCTTAGGTCAGGAAAACCAGGAGTTGTCTGAGAAGTGAGACTGTGGGTGGGTGCCTTGGGGAGAAAGCTGGAGTGGAGGCAGCTGTGATGGGTGGGGCCGAGTTCTGAGGCGCTTTGTTTTCTAAGGAGTTGGGACTTGATATGGTAGGGGAAGGTCCCTGAAGGATGCCCTTTTTCTGCTAGTTCCTCATCCAATTTTGTGTTTCCTTCTTTGTCTCTCTGTGACTTTCTAACCGGTGCACTTGTCTCTTCCATCTACTTATTTAGGGCTACTCAGTGGGTGTGATTTTTATCCAGTCTCCACAGGAATTTTGAAATGTATGTGGGTTTTGTTTTGCTTTTTGTTGTTGCATTGATTGGAAGTGTTATTGGCCTCTGGTGTGTATGTGGTGGAGGCGGTTCTGCCAAATGACCTGCATGCAGTTTGTGCGCAGCACATTCAGTCCCTGCACCAGAGGAGCATCCTGTTTAGATGCCTGTGGTGTTTCCCTCCAGCCCATCCTAAAGAGGGGCTGGGCCCTAGTCAGGTCCTGCCTTCCTCTGACATTCATCTCCTCCAACAATGTATCCTTATTACTTTCACCTCTAGCCCTCCCTCTATCCCTCCCTGGGACTTTGCTGGGTATTGGTTCCACCTGTTTCAAAGGCAGGACCAGCAGTGGTATAAATCATGCACAGAGGCTCCAGGCCAGATTCCTAGTTGTGCTGGTTTAGCTGTTAATTTGACTTTTAATAAAGAAGTCCCTTGTTTGGTTTTTGGAGCTCAAAGATGGGAGGAGACCGTCTTACATGAGCAACAGAAAATCCAGAGTTTCTGAACAGTTTTGAGGGCAAGTAAAATGCAAACAAAATTCATTTTGATATTAGTAACATCCCTAATAATGTGCTTCTGGTGGTTAGCTATAATATATATGTCATTCTGGTGAATTGAATTTGTATGTTCTCAATTCTCAAGTATTAATAAAAATACTTTAATGAAAAGCATCCTAGTTGAGTTTTCCAGGAATTATGTATAGTTTATTCCTCACCTTGCTCACAGTAATGTACCTACTAAATAAAAAACAAATGATTCCCCAAAAAACATCTCAGGCGACCCCACCATCCATCCAGCCTGCTCTGCCCACCCACCTGCATGATTCTGGCATGCTGTTTCTTCCTCTTTGCTTCTCTTTTCTCTTTCACTTCTTGGGGCTCCCATGCATTGGAAAGCTAACAGGATAGATGTTCTCCAAGGTCTGTCTCAGATGCTCAGTCTTAGGGCAAGCTCTGGTCTCTGAACCCATCCGTGGCTGGTAGGAGCTGGGGGTGGGGTGTAGGGGTGAGGTCTGCGGTACTTCACCATGACCAGCTGGCTAACATTAGTTGCAAGCTTGCCTTAGGTGCTGTGGTTGCAAAGTCATTTTCATCCTCACCTCTGAGTTATTATTTTTTTCACTGTACAGATGAGGAAACCAGGCCTCAGGTAACTTGTCCAGGGTTCACAGCCAGTAAATGTATAGCAGAACTGGGATTTGTCTAGACCTCAAAACCTGTAATTATTATTTTTTTCCCTAAACTACTGTAGACTTTCCTCTGTTACAGCGAGTTACCTGGAAATGTGCTTCTTGCATCCTGGATTCCTGAATATGTTGGCACCAGAATATAACATGATGATTGTCACGGCCCACTTGGGCCTGTTGTGTAGATGGAAGAGGGAGGAACGAGAAACTTGAAAGGGGTGAGGAAGGTAGGGTCAAAGCAGCTTCATTTTTATCAGAAGGGTGTTTATCAGTGTTGATCCTTCTGACTCCTCCTATGTACCTCCACCAGTTTCTTGATTTTCATTCATTTAGTAATGATACTGAGCATGTACCTGTCCTGTGTGCTAAGCAGTACGATCGAAGTGGTTTTTTATGTTTTTGCAGTCTAACAGGAAAGTAATCACATTTACTCAATATGATGAATGCAGAGTGCTACCGTTTATACCAATAAAAAGTTGAGCAAAGGTTTGAGGAGTAGTCTGGGAGGGTTTCCTGGAGGAAGTGCTGTTTAAGCCAGAATCTGGAGAATGACTTGCAGCTAGCAGAGTGAAAGATAGGGAAGGGTGCTAAAGCATTTCAGGCACTACGTGTAGCAAATGGGTTGTAGAAATCGGGGAGTTTGTGATTATGATCCAGGGATATTTCTCATGGTGTTGCACAGACAGGAAGAGCAGTTAAAGCTTCAGGTATGGATGTAAAACTAGATCATAGGAACTAAAAGAAGATAGGAAGGTAGGAACTGAAAACTAGATCAAGGCATCTACTCCCCACTCTCTGTACATTTACAAAATCTTCTTGCACGCTGCATCTCTGCACAGCTTTTGTTTGTTTGTTTGTTTGTTTGTTTGTTTCTTCTTGTTTCAATTTTACTACATTCCCATGCACTTGGCAGAAGAGAGCTGACCCTAGCTTCCCAGAGGTATGTGTCTTCAGAGCACTCCGACTCCTGGGGGAGAGAATCTAATGCAGCCTGGGCTAGTGTCCACCACTGGTCCGGGCATCTGAGGCCCAGGTGGAGTCATCTGATAAGGCTGAACTTCTTTAAGGTGGCACAGTGAGGTGTGGGTGGTCATGAGATGTCTGCTGCTGACCTCTGACACTTACCAGGGTAGCTCTTGGTGCTGCTTCCCTTACTCTTGTGCTGGGCCGAGGCCTGCTGATGGGGGCTGGGGGTAGGAGAAGAGGGGACAACAAAGTCGTTTAGGCAGGAGAGGGTCTTTGGGTTGCTTTTATGGTGCTTCTGCTTTCCTGTCTCTGGCAGTATGGGGGTGGCAGCCAAACTGGATGGCGTTCTTTACAATGTATTTAATATTTGATACATATCTAACATGTGAGTTATGCAGCCTAACAATAAACACCCAAGAACCCACCACCCACTGACTGACTTCACACCAGATTGTCGGAGGCCCATGTTCTAATCTCTGTCTGCGAGTCTGCACAGTAGATCAGGGAAGAGTGTGGGCTCTGGACACCTGTATGTGACCTGAGCATGTTTTTCTCTGCTATAGAGAGTGGGTAGTGATAGCCATCTCAGGGTTGGGAGGATTGAATGAAACACATCGGTGAGCGCTGAGACCTTGGCCTCGGGTTAGTGCTCTAGTTGTTACTCCCTGGGAGTGAGTGGGCCTGGTGAGACCAGTGTCCTCCCTCCCCTCAGTCTCTTGGACATCGTCCTGGAGTGTGAAGCAGAGTCCGAGGATGTGAGACTGTTAGACTTGGGTCACATGGTTGTGTGGTCTAGGGCAACATCCTCTCCTGGTGAGATTTATCACTTAGAGCATCTTCGTTGCCTGGCCCTGGTCCATGTTCCTGCCCACTGTAAGGAATCCTGCAGGTGGTGTAGGAGACAGACTAATGAGGAAATAGATTACTGTGTCACTTGGTGAAGACACTGATACGAGATAATTCTGGACAGAACCGCTAACTCCACCTGGGTTTTCCAGTTTCTAATTAATTCAGCAAGTGGTGTCGGTATGCATTAGGACACATACTAGTTGTTAAGCTACTTCAGTGAATAAAACACCTAGTCCCCGGGAGGCTCATGGACAGTGGATGCCTGGCTTAGAGTGAGCCCATTCCATAGGTTGCTGTTTGGTTTTGCTTATGGTTCTTTTGCTGTACAAAATCTTGTAAGTTTAATTAGGTACTATTTGTTTGTTTTTGCTTTTTTTTTTTCTATTTCTTGAGTAGACTGCACTAGGAGAACATTACCGAGATAGATGTGAGATAATGTTTCTCCTATGTTTTCTTCTAGGAGGTTTATTGTGTCTTGTCTTATGTTTAAGTCTTTAATCAATTTTGAGTGTATTTTTGTATACGATGTGAGGGAGTATTCTTGCTTCATTGATTAACATTGCTGCTGTTCAGTTTTCCCAAAACCGTTTGCTGAAGAGACTGTCTTTATTCCATTGTATGTTCTTGCCTCCTTTGTCAAAGATTAATTGACCAAAAGTTTGTGGGTTCATTTCTGGGCTCTATCCTGTTCCATTGGTCCACAGGTCTGTTTTTGTACCAATGCCGTGCTGTTTTGATGACTGTAGCTCTATAGTATTGTCTGAAGTCTGGGAGCATTATTCCTCCAGCCTCATTCTTTTTCTTCAGCAGTGCTATGGCAATTCTGGGTCTTTTGTGATTCCATATAAATTTTATTATGATTTGTTCTAGTTCTGTGAAATATGCCCTGGGTAATTTAATAGAGGTTACATTAAATCTGTATGTTGCCTTGGGCAGTATGACCACTTTAACAATATGATTCTTCCAATCCAGGAGCATAGGATATCTTTCCATTTTGTTAAGTCTTCTTTAATTTCCTTAATCAGTGTTTTCTAGTTCTCCGTGTATAAGTCTTTCACCTCCTTGGTTAGATTTATTCCTAGGTATTTTATTACTTTCAGTGCTGTTCAAAAAGGGACTGTTTCTTTACTTTCTTTTCCTATGGATTCATTGTTAGTGTAAATAAATGCAACTGACTTTTGTACGTTAATCTTGTATCCTGCTACCTTGCTGAGTTATTTGATTAGTTCTAGTAGTTTTTGTATGAAACTTTTAGGTTTTTCTATCTATAGTATCATGTCATCTGCATATAGTCACAATTTTACCTCTTGTTTTCCAATTTGGATCCCTTTTATTTCTTTTTCCTTGCCTGATTACTGTGGCTAGGACTTTCAAGACTATGTTGAATAGGAGTGGTGAGAGTGGACAACTTTGATGGCCCCAGAGTTAGTGGGAAAGTTTTAGTTTTTCACCTTTGAGTACTAAGCTGGCTATAGGTTTGTCATAAATAGTTTTTATTATGTTCATATATGTTTCCTCTATACCCACTGTGGTGAGAGTTTTTATCATAAATGGGTGTTGAATTTTATCAAATGCATTTCCTGCATCTATTGAGATGATCATGTGTTTTTTGTCCTTTCTCTTGTTGATGTGGTGTAATATATTGATTGATTTGCTTATGTTGAACCATCCTTGTGTTCCTGGGATGAGTCCAACTTGATCATGGTTTGTGAACTTTTTTATGTGCTGCTGGATTCTGTTTGCTAATATTTTGTTGAGGATTTTTGCATCTATTTTAATCAGTGATACTGGCCTATAATTCTCTTTCTTGGTAGTGTCTTTGCCTGCTTTTGGTATCAGGGTGATGGTGGCTTTATAGAACGAGTTTGGGAGTACTCCCTCTTTTTCAGTCTTCTGGAAGATTTTGAGAAGGACTGGTATGAGTTCTTCTTTGTATGTTCAGTAGAATTCCCCAGTGAAGCCATCTGGTCTTGGATTTTTATTTGTAGGGAGGTTTTTTTTATTGCTAATTCAATTTCATTTCTAGTGATAAGTTTGTTCAAGTGGTCAGTTTCTTGATTTAGTCTTGATGGACTGTATATTTCCAGAAACTTGTCCATTTCATCTAGGTTATTCATTTTGTTTCTATGTAGTTGTTCATAGTATCCTTGTATGATATTTTGTATTTCTATGATATTGGTGGTCCTGGATTTTTTTTTGTAGGAAGTTTTAAAATTTACTGATTTAATAAATCTCCTTGCTAGTTTTCAGTCTGCTTTGGAGCTCGCTGGGCTTCCTGTAACTGGGTGTCTGTTTCCTTTCCCAGGTTAGGAAAAGTTTTCAGACCTTGTTTATTCAAATATGTTCTCTGCCCCCTTTTCTCTTCTTCTGGAGCTCCTATAATGAGAATGTTACTCTGCTTGATGTTTTGCCATTAATCTTGTAAGCTGCCTTCACTTTTTTTTTTCCTTCCTTCCCATTTTTGCTTCTATGTTTGAGGGAGTTCCCCTCTCCTGTCCTTGAGTTCACTGATTTTTTTTTGTGTGTGTGCTTCATCTAGTGTATTTTTAAGTTCAATTATTGTATTCTTTAGTTCTGTGACTTCTGTTAGGAACTTTCTTTTATTTTCTAACTCTTTGTTGAAGTTCTCACTGTGTTCATCCATTATTCTTCTGAGTTCAGTGGGCTTTTCTTATGAGTGTACTTTGAATTTTTCATCAGGCAAATTACTTTTCTTCATTTCATTAAGTTTTTTTTTTTTCCTGGGGTTTTATCTTGTTCTTTCATTTGGAATGTTGTCCAGAGTCTTCTGTTTCTTCATTTCACTTGACTCTCTGTGTTGGTTTCTATGCATTAAGTAAAACAGCCACCTCTCCCAGTCTTGAAGAGTTGTGTGGGAGAAGAACTTTGTCAATTAACCCTGCCTACCCTTGGTTGTCAGTGAAACTGATTATCCAAGCAGCTTGTTTTATTTTAACAGCTCCTAGCAGTTGAGGGTGTGCCAAGACCAGTCAGTATCCCAAAGGGGAGGCTCTCAATCAACACCAAGATTCAGGCTGATTGGAATCCAAACCGCCCAGTAACAACTTTTAAAGAATACAAATATCCTGAGGCTTGGGACTGCAAATATAGGCCCTGCTGGCCCCTAGAGCTAGGAATTCTGGAGATGTCTCCTGGAGAACAGTCACAGTGAACAGGGCTTCAGATAAGTATACAAGCTCCTTTCTGGAAAATGTCAGTGAGCTGTATGTAACAAGGCAGACTGAGAGTGTAATGATGGCACCCATAGCCTACCTTCCCTGAGAGCACTTCAGTAGTCTCCTGATGTGTGCCAAACCTGAAGCCTGCCTCCAAGTCGAAAGCTCTAAGACTAGAAAGAAGGCCTTTTTTCACATAAAGGCTGGGGGTGTGTCTCAGTGCCCTGAAAGTCATAGCTTGCCAAGAAGTGCCTCTCCAACTGTTACAGTCCCATTGGTCCGAGACATGCAATCGGTCCTGGCCTCCAGAGGTAGGTGATCAAGGAGCATCCCCTGAGTGGAAGCCACAAAACCTGGGTCACCGGTGTGTAGACATTCCCCGCTTGGAGATACTGGCTCTCTGAAGCCCATCAGAGGGAGAGTGTGAAGATGGCTGGAGTGAAGCAGTGGGAGGGTGCAAAGATGACACCTTCTGAATAAAGGGGAGGAGAAGAAATGGAAAAAGAAGTAAGAAATATATCAAGACAGAGGGAGAGTGGGGAAGATGGCACCTGCTGGCTGGAGCATAAAGCTGGCACCCAAAGGGAAGGGAAAAAAAAGATGGTACCTGCCAATTTTATTAAGGCAGAGGGAGAGCAGGAGGATGGCACCACCACCAGCCTCAGACCCTGGAGAGTATCCCAGCAGCCCCTGCCCCTCAGACCAATGCTTTAAATTTTGGAAATGAGTCTCTTTCACATAAAGTGTGGGTGCTTTTCAAAGAGCCACTTCTGCACCTGGCCCTGGACCAAAGCACAGGCCTTTTAAGAGTGGTTCCTGAATTCACCACAACTCAGTGGGTCTCACAGTCATGTGTCCTTGAGGGTCTTCCAAGTCAGATGTTTTGGGGGTTTCTCTCTCAGTTGTCAGTCTTCAAAGTTTGAGTCCCCAGTGTGGGGGTACAAACCATTCATACCTCAGGGAGAAGTTCCGTGTTTTGAGTTCCCTACGCAGCGCTCGACTGTAGGGGTGGGGTTTATGGTGAAATTGTGTCTCAGCCTTTCCCACCTGCTTTGTTGTGGTTTCCCTCTGGTTTGCCTGATGTGAAGGGGTTGCTCCACAATTTTTTAGGCTTTTCCAGAGGAAATTGTTCCACATGTAGCTGTAGATTTGGTGTGTTTGTGGGAGGAGGTGAGTTCAGGATGTTTCCATGGCGCCACCTTGAACTGAAACCTATTGTATATGTTTTAAACTTTGGTTTTCAAGTGCTCAGGTCACTGCTAGTATATGGAAGTATGATTAATGCTGTGTATTCATGTTTATGTATGAATCTTATATTCTGGGATCTTGCTAAAGCTATTTATTATAATATATTTTGAGTTTTCTTATAGATTCCTTGGAGTTTTCTCCATAGACAATGATGTCATCTGTAAATAATGACAATTATATTTCTTCTTTTCTAGTCAATATGCCTTTATTTCCTTTCTTGCTGTACTGCACTAACTAGAACCTGTAGTAAAGTTGCAAACTGACAGAAGACAGCAGACATTCTAACGTTTTTGAACTTGGGAAAAGCGTTCATTCTTTCACCATTATGATGTGAGATGTGAGTGTTTTGCAGATGTTCTTTGTTAGGTTGAGGTAGTACCCTTCTATTCTTAGTTTCTGAGCATTTTTAATATGAATGGGTGTTGAATTTTGTTTAATGTTTTTTCTGTATTGATTGATGTGACCACATGGGTTCTCTTCTTTAGACTCTTCATAGGTTAAATTACAGTGTTGATTTTTGGCTATTGAACCAGGCTTGCATTCTTGGAATAAATTCCACTTGGTGATAATCTATTCATGTGGATGCTTATGGTAGGTATTCTCGTGGATTTCTTGCTGTAGGCTAAATTACGGTTCCCCAAAGAGATCCGTGTCTAATCACTTCTATAGCAATGTGTGATTGTTACCTTGTATGCAAAAAGGATTTTGCAGAAGTAACTAAGTTAAAAATTTTGAGTTTATCATACATTTTCTGGGTTTACTTAATATAAAAGGAGGTACACAGGAACTGAGTCAGAGAGACCATGAGATGATAGAAGCAGAGACTAATGTGATGCACTTTGAAGATGGAAGAAGGGACCAACTTCTTCCAAGGATGACAGGCATCCTCTGGAAGCCAGAAAGGGAAAGGGAACAGATTCTCCTGTAAGGCCTCAAAAGGAATCAGCCCTGCTGACACCTTGACTGACATCAGACTACTGACCTGCAAAACATTACTATAATAAATTTGAGGTATTTTAAGCTAGTAAATAGTAATTTGTAATTTAATGATACAGTTTGTAATTTGTAATACTTTATAATAATTTGTCATAACAGCCAGAGAAAATGAACACAACTTATATTTTGTTGAGAATTTGTGTAGGTATGTATCCATATTCCTGGGAGTATTTGTCAGAAATTTTCATTTTTGAGCTGTCATTATCAGGGTCTAGTGTTATGTTATGCTGGCCTCATAAAATAAGTTGGGACATAATCGCTTTGCTTCTACTTGGTGGAACAGGTTTTGTGGAATTCATATTATTCTTTTGAAACGTTTGGTGGAAATCGCCAGTGAATACATGGATCAGGAGATTTCTTCTTTGGAAGGACTCTACCTATGAATTGAATGACTTTAAGAGTTTTAATATGTATTAGGTCATCTAGTTCATCAGAGTTAAGTTTTGGTAGTTTGTGGTTTTCAAGGAATTTTCCCATTTCATGTCTCTTTTCCCTGTGTGTGTGTGCATCTGTGTGTGTGTGTGTGTATATATATATATTTTGAAGTGTAGTTGGTTTGCAATTTTGTGTCAATTTCTGGTGTACAGTGTAATGCTTTAGTCATACCCCATGAACATACATATATTTGCTTTCATATTCTATTTCATTAAAGGTTACTGCAAGATGTTGAATATAGTTCCCTGTGCTATACAGTGTAAACCTGTTGTTTATCTATTTTATATATTGTAGTTAGTATCTGCAAATCTCAAACTCTCAATTTACCTGTTCCCTCTCCCTTCCCCTCTGATAACGATAGTTTGTTCGCTCTGTCTGTGAGTCTGTTTCTGTTTTGCAGATAAGTCCATTTGTGTCTTCTCCTTTAGATTCCACATGTAAGTGATATCATATGGTATTTATATTTCACTTTCTGGTGAACTTCACTTAGAATGACCATCTCCAAGTCTACCTAAGTGTTGCAAATGGCATTATTTTATTCTTGTTTAAACTGAGTAGTATTCCATTGTGTAAATGTACCACAACTTACTTTATCCAGTCATCTGTCATTGGACATTTAGGTTGTTTCTATGTCTTGGCTACTGTAAGTAGTGCTGCTGTGAACATTGGGGTGCATGTATCTTTTCCAGTTAGAGTTTTCTCCGGATATATGCACAAGAATGGAATTGCTGGATCATAGGGTAAGTCTTTTAAGTTGTTTGAGGAATCTCCGTGCTGTTTTCCATAATGGCTGCACCAAACTGCATTCCCACCAACAGTGTAGTGGGGTTCCCTTATAGGAGGAACTGTTTTATATGCAAATACAAATTTCTGTTGCCACCAGTCCACACACAGGTCCAGCCAGCTGTGGGTGGGAAGGGAAAGAATAGTAATTGTGAGGCACCTCTGCAGACTCGTTAGCCCCTAAGGCCACAGCAAGATGAGTCCTCCTCCCTCAGCTGGACAAGATGCTCCGCACAGAAATCCCACAAATCCCACAATGACACTGACTGTCATTCCCCTTTCACACACCTTTAACAGGCACCCCATGAACTTCCTCTCAGCCCATTCCCCTTGTGTCCTTGGGATTAAGAGGGAGCTGCCTCCACCACTCCCCACATTGCAATAATCCCAGGAGGCTCCCTCTACAATGGAGCAGAGAGGCAAAAAGCCCTGTCTCTCAGGCCAAGACATCCTCTCTGGTCAGGACACCCTGGCCTATCATCTGGCCACCTCAGGGAAGCAGACTGAAGCTCCCCAAAGATAAGGGCTGTCTCTTGGCTCCATTCTAGAAAACTGGATAGTGTTCAGAGGGCTGAAAGGCATGAAAACAGCTCTCCATCCCTAGTTTGCTCAGGGGTGCAGATGATTAGGGAATGCCCCACAGGCCCGTGGCCAATCAGGCTCGAGGGAAAAGGACAATGCAGGGGTCCCTGGGGTAAGTGGGAGCTGCAGGCTCCCAGGACCAGTCTGAGGACCCTGTGTCAATGTGGAGGAAGATCTAGTCAGCCACCTGTGGATCCATAGCTCCAGGGACCTCCTCAGCCTCCTTCTCAGGACCCCTCTCTGTAGAGCAGCACAGACATGAATAAGACTACAGTGGTCTGAGATCATTTCCAAACAAAACTGTCATCATTCACATTTTACATACATCACCCCAAGGTGCTGCTCCCACCCACAGCCATCCAGATCCACCCCCCCAGCCTCTTAACTCCCCTCCACCCTACACCACCCTGGCCCTGATGGTCCGACCCTCCTTCCCTGTCCTTCCTCCCTAACCCCACATCAGCTGGGGTCAGCACTGAATGAGAAGAAGCCCCTAAGTTCCCCGGGGGCCCCCTGGGGGCTGGCAGTGGAGGGCTGGCCTGCTGTTCCCTACTGGCTGCAGTGCCTCGTTCTCCTCCTCCTCCCTGTGACAAACAGGTCACACCTTCTCTTTTTTCCCAGTGAGGGGCGAACCAGCCCTAGAGTCAAAGCTGGCCTCCCAGAGATCTCAAGGTCAGGCTTGGGCAGGGAGAGCTTCCCAGCAGACACTGGGCCTCCACTAGAGCTCACTTCCTTGACTTGGCAGCTGGTGGAGGTGCTGGGCTGAGGCCAGTTCTCTGAGGGGAATGGGGCCTGGGGAGCCCTCTGACCTCCAGGGCAGACAAATCTCAAGGGCCCTGGGGCAGAGCTGTGGGACATCCCCCAGGGCCACAGGCTGTACTGAGAGGCCAAGAGGAAGGCCAGGCTGGGGAGCTGCCCCTTGTCTTCACTGGACCCATCCCCTGGCCCTGGGTCCTCCCTTATAGGAGATGTCTCTGAGAACTGAGGCATCCCTGGGTCCCAGGCTCCATGCAGTGCGCTTTTGACCCCGGGAAGGGGAGAGGGGCTGTCCAGCCTGGAATGGAGGAAAACCATGATGTCCTGGAGAGAGAATAAAGTATTTGGACATGAACAGACCACTGTCTGCTCGGTAGCACCTTAGAAGTTCCTCAAAATCAATGTCTGCTGGGCTGCCTTCATCACCGACCCCTAGCTGGGGGCCTTAGTCATGTGTCTGGGCATCTAGGCCAACATCAGGCTCACGAGGACTTGAGTCCTAATGGGGTGCACTGTGACAGGTGGGTGCCTGCACACCCAACTCCTCCTTCAGGGCCAGGAGTCCTTTCTGCACCAGCTGGTAGGAGGGAGGCATACAGTGACTGGCCCCGCATACATGGTGAGGGGAGAAGGAGGGCTGGGCAGGGGGATGATGGCATTGGGGAGCAAGAGGGGGGATGTCACCAGGACTCCAAAGTACAGACACTAGAGCACTCCTGCTGTCCTCCTGGGCCTTATTCCCAGCTGTGTGTCCTTCCTTTCCCTCTGGGCCCCCATCCTCTCCTTCCTATGGTCCTGCATCGCACCGAGTCCCTAGCAGGCCCTCCACAAGGCCAGGCCTTCCAGGCAGGGGAGGGATGAACAGAGCCAGGTGGGCCTCCTGTTCTGCATTCCCATCCCTCCCCCAGCTGACCTGGGTACTTGCCTCCCTTGGTTACCTAGGTGTCTCGCCTTCCCTCTTCTACCTGGGGTCCATCCCTCCCTTGTCTCCCTGAGTGTCCCTCTCTCCTCTGGCTCACCTCTTCAAGGGTGAGTCCTTCCTCCTGTTCCAACTCCTCAGCTAGGACCAGAGGTCCAGCTATGGCCCTGGGGAAAGCAAGTCTGCCAGGAATCGAGGGTGAATGACTGCCTCTCCCTAAGAAGGAAGGAAGAGGCTGTGAGTATCCTTGGCCTGGGGTAATTTGTAAGCCATGAATACCAGGAGGGAAAGTGAAAAAGAGACCCACCCCATTGTCCTCCATTAGGTAGCATGTTTTAAACCACCGAGGAAGTCAGCTACACACACACACACACACACGCACGCTCACACGCACACACACAGAGCTCAGAGACAAGGTTCAGAACTTAAGTCCCAAATGCCCGGGTAGAACCCCAGTCCTGGTGCTGAGAGTGCCAGTCCCTGGAATCTTGCAGCCCCCAGGCTCCAGGCCCAGCCCACCTTGGTGATGCAGGCTTCCTGGGAGCACAGCTTGTCAGTGTAGCTCAGGAGATCTGGGTCTGTGTAGGTCCCATTCTCTTCCTGCTTCAGTTCATTTCTGTCCTCTTGGAATTCTGCATCTAGCCCCCCAGTGGCTAAGGGGACAGGCCCCACCAGCTCATCCATGGTGTCCACATACTGTTTCACAGCCTCAGGGGGCATCTCCTTAGGTGCCATGGTCTCCCAGGGACACTGGGATGTGTGTAGCTTCCTGGGCACACACACTGGGACAGAGCGGGAGGAGGAAATAAAGGTGAGGGGCTCCTGCGTCCAGCTCCTGACCACACAGCGCACATGTCGGTTCAGACAGTGTTTTGAAGACATAGATGTGGGTGTGGTTGGGAGTCAAGGCCACCTGCATCTTCACCCACAGTGATGGGGAATGAGGAGGGAGAGGTAAAGGGGAGCTTCTAAGAGAGTCTCATATGAGCAAGTGTGGAACCTCCAATTTTCCAAGTGTCTCCCCATCCAGCCCACTTCTCAGGCAGGCTGTATGTGGTGTCCTTAGACAGGGAGATGGGAGTTTTGTAACTGACCAAATCAGTACCCCAGGGTGAAAAAGGGCAGCTTAGACTCCCTCAGTGGCTGTTGATGTGACCCCCTTGAGGGAAGAGGACTGATGGGGGCACAGTGGCTGTCCCTAAGCCCCTGTTACCATTTGTGTTCAGCTCCATTGGGCACATGGGTACCTGGCTGAGGGCCCATTTTTTGAGCTTGGACCCCGAGGTTCCAGCTTTGGTGGGACTGGAGGAGGCAGGCCCTGCACCCTCTGCATCCACTGCACCTGCTGAAACTGCATCTCCTTCTTCGCCTCAAACTCCATGAACCTGAAGGTAAGGGAGGCACAGGCCATGCTGAGAAAAAGGCCTGGGCTCTGGAGCCCACCAAGGGAGCAGAGATGGAGGCATCAGAAGAGGTTGTGCTGGGGACAGTCAAGGCCTGTGAGGTACTGTCCCCACCAGGGAGCTGCTCCTGGGGCAGATACCAGGTCTGGGGCCACCCCTTCCTCCCAGCACTGGATGGCGTTCAATAGCATACCCCCAGGTCACTGAATTGAAACAGACCTGCATGGAAGGCCCACAGAGGAGACCAGGATGGAGTCACATGGACTGTACTGAGAATACTACCTGGATGTGACATCTTGTGTGACAGTGTGACTCCTGGGAGAATGGAAGCCCTGGAGGACAGGGCTGTTATCTACTTGATCCATTAAATGATGGTTGTTTCTAGGAAAGCACCTGTCCCTAGTGGACCTTCATATTTGAAGAATAAATGAGCCCAACAAGCCCCATCATACAGATCTGAGTGGGCCTGGGACCCCACTTCTCCCATCCAGGGATCCCTGCCCTCACTCTCCTAGGACAGGGACTGCTAATGGATTCACAAGTCTCCTTTGAAATGGAAAAACAGTTTCACCCAAGGCCAAAGTCCCAGTGATTCAGGAGGCAGAGGCTTCCTCATGGGCAGGAGGACAATGACAAATTAGCACAACCACAGCACCTCCAGGACAATGACCAATTAGCCCAAACACATCCGTTCCAGCTGACCTCTCCAGGGGCCAGGGCCCCAGAAAGCACTTTCCATGAAGGGCCCCCTCTGTTCCTACCCTGCTAGGGCCTGCTCCTCTGTTGACCCCAGTGTGCAGATGGGCAAACTGAGGCTCAGAGAGGTAGAGTGACAATCCCACATGTGACTGCTAGTAAGTGGCTGAGTTATCAATGTCCCAAGAGGACAGAGTGCTCACCTTTGGAACGGAAGGTCCAGCACCTGCTGGGCATTGGTGAAGCCTCTATAGTTGCCCAGGAATGTGTTCAGGTAGGAGGGGTGGCCGCCCAGGACGGCAAGCACCAGGTTCACCACCAGCTTCTCCAGCCTGTGTCACTGAAGGCTCCACACTCTGTAGGTCTCAACCCTGCTTCCTGATGGTCCATCTCCCCCCTGGGGTGGACAGAGGAGAGACATGAGTCAGCAGTGGCACTGGGGACCCCCAGTGGGTTGGGGCTGGAGCTCAGCCCAAATCCTAAACCCTCAAGGTCTTGTGCCAGGAGTGGAAGAGGGGAGCCCTGAGCAGATTCAAGGTTCTCAGCATCAGCAGTACAAGGGGCGGAGGGCGATGATTAAATGCATCAGTGTCTCAGATCATTGTGTCAGCACAGCAGTGACAGCACCTCTCTGCATGAATGACCTCATCCCTGTGGCTGCTGCCACAACATCCCATTCTAGAGATGAGAAGACAGAGGCTGATCCCTGGGTGGGAGGGATCAGGATTGTTAGGCCAATGTGGACATGTGGGGATGGAGGAGAAACAGGACAGTCTGTAGAAAAATGCAGAAACTTCCTTGACTTAACATGAACTGAGATTCTGTCAAAGTCTCTTTCTCAGATTCTGACTTATATAAGTGGGCATTGACTTTGCATCTGGCCAAGGCAGGGCCTGGGCTGTGAGGGCGGGTGGGAGAGATGGGGAATCAGATTCCTTTGCCAGCAGGTCTCTAAGAGGGAGCCCAGGGGAGCAGCAGGGCAGCTCTGGGACCCGGGCTTCCTGGGTGTGGAGTCTCCTCGCTCACACTCACCCTGAGCCTGTCCTGGACTCTGTTGGTGTTGTGGGTCACCTGCCCTTCCTGCAGGGAGATGGCATGGGGTAGTCTATGGACCAGGTCCTGTGAGAAGTCCTGCAAACACAGTGCCCACCAGCCAGGCAGAAACCTCAGAGCCCTGTCTGGTTGTCCTGACTGGTTCTCAGACCCATAAGACAGCTCCAGTCTCGACACACACACACACACACACCACTCTGCACAGACCTCCATCAGGGACAAAAAAGCTGACAACCTGAGGGGCTTGGATTCCCAGTGGCATGGAGAAGAGGCCCCTCAGGAGTCCTCTTTCCCCCCTGCCAGCCCTGTCCTCGGGTGTGGCCATGACAGGACCACCAGGTTACCACATGTTCAATGACTGGTTCCTGCCCAGAGGGGACACCTCCCCTCAAATCCCCCTTCCCCCACATGGAGATGAGGGGAAGTGGGCCTGCCCAGGGAGGGCTCCCAGAGGAGGCTGGTCCCAGATTGGCCTGCTCCAGGCTGCCCAGTGTTACCTTAAGTGATCGCCTCATAATAGAGCAGAGGTGTTGGGGTTGAGGGTTCAACCAACGCCTATGGCCTCTCAGAAACCTCTCACTCCAGGGTTTCCTGGAGGAGAAGCCCCAGGAGTTTGTGAAACAGAAAGAACTTGTTTCTCTGTGAACTGTCTCCAGCCGAGTGAGGTTGCTCTGGGGCTGTCCCTAGAATGTGGGTGCCTGGTAACCAGGTTCCATTTCTGTTGGGGTCTGTGGTAAAGGAAGTGATGTCACTTCCTGGGGTCCACTTCCTTGAACCCCCTCCTCAGACAACACCTCCACACACTGCCCTCTGGGCCGCTGCCTGCTCACCCCCTTCTCATCACAAACCCACCTCTTCCACAGTTACAGCAGCCGTGCCCTCTCCACGGCTCCCGGGGAGGCTCTGTGTGTAGCTGTGAGGAGACGACCTGGCTTCCAGACTCAACTCCTCATTCTTACCTGTTGTCCATCTTGGATTTATCCTGGTGTTTCTCCAGGACGGTCTCCCCACCTGCACAGTGGGGCTGATTCTAGCTCATACTTATAGGGACGTCCTCAGGCGCATGTGGGATAAGACCTGAAAAGTGTGGGGGTGGTGTCACCTGTAGGTGATGCCTCCGACCCCATGATATTTTGTCTTATTACCACCTGCACATCTGTTCCTCTCCTGATCCCACCCCATAGTCCTTATTTAATGTCACTGTGCATGTGTGTCTGTGTGTGTGTTTGTGTGTGGGTGCTTGTGCACACGTGCAAGCCAGTGCTCACTCTCTGTGTGGCCAGCAGAAAACTGCCCCCACGTGGGAGGGTTGGGCAAGAGCTTCCTGACATCTGAGGGTTTCTAATTTCCAAAGCAAACCTGATGAAAGGGGTTCAAGCCTTGGCCAGCAGGTCAGAGCCCCGTGACCCCAGGCCATGCAAGCAGCAGGGGCTGGAGCTGGGGTCACAGGCTCACACAGTCTGGTTCCACTGTCCACACTCAGAAGCACAGTGCTGGGGGCAGGGAGACTGTCACCTTCATGGGCACACAGCCTGGCAGGGTCATCTCTGGTTGGACACACAGTGGTCCAGGGACAGACAGGCAGTTGAAGGGTTGCTGTCACCAGAGAGATTTCACAGTCTCATTTGTTTCTACCTCTATGTTCCTGTCCTCACATGCCTCTCGCCAAATTCCAACCCCAGTATAAACAGTCACCTTCCCCAGGAACAGTAGGATTTTTATCCGCTGGAGTAAGAAGACCCTCAGTCTCAGTGGAAATTCCCTGGTAATCAGTTTCTCCCAGTGATTTCATAAGGAAAGTGTATTAGATTTGATCTAATCTCCTAAGTGTCTAAGTTTCAGTTTGCCCCAATCTGCCTTCTGAAACTATCTTCCCACCCATTCCCCTGTCCATGCTGCAGCTTCATCTCCCCACTTCTCAAACCAGAACCTGGGGCTCTGTCAGTCCTCCCCTGTCCCTGGGTCCCAACTCCAAGTGCGTTCATCACCTCTCTGTATCTCCCTCCCCTCCCTGTCCAGGCCACCACTGACACTGTCCTGGATTCATGCTCTTTGCTTCCTTTTCTCACTCCCTCTTACCCAAGGAGCAGATGTTTAAAAGACAAATCTGTTCCTGTCACTCTGCTAGCACACAGAAATCTCTCAGAGGCACTTTGGGGAAAAGCCCCAGTCCTGGACAAGTCCTCAGAAGCATCCCCAGGAGGTAGCACCTTCGTCCTGTGGGTTTACACACTGCTAAAATGCTGTTTTACCCAGACAGAGTAAATCAATCAAAATTTCATTTCATTGCCACGTAAAATAAGAGGTGATTAGTCAAGAAAAACTGCTCATGGAAATGAGTGTGTCCATGAACAGGGTGATCTGATTCATTAGGGGTTGTGTCTAGCTGGATGCCTGAGCCTGGGGAAGGAGTTATCTTCCAGGTGAGCCAAGGCTACAGGCAGATGCAGGTCCCCTAATCCCTGCCTCTTTGGAAAGTGGGGGTTCAGCTCTGAGAGGTTGCAGGCCAGGCTGTAACTGATGTAGGCTGGGATGAGTTGGGAAGGGCTGAGCCTCTCACATTCATTTCACAGAGTGTCTGGAGCCTTCATTCTAGCTCTTAGCACAGGAAGAATGGTGACAGTTGGGTATCCCATCACCGATGAGGAGCAGATGTGAGTCGGGTCCAGTGAGACCTGGGGCCGCACCTCACTTGTGGACACCTGCAGCCCCATCCCTCATGAGGGCAGAAGACATACAACTGGCACAGAGTGTGATGTGCAGAGTCAGGGTGGGTAAGCCTCCTGTGAGCTCCCTGGTGGCCAAGGGGACAAGGGGTTCACCCTTCAGTCTTGACTCTCTATTGAGCATCAGTGGCCCTCTGGCTAACCTGTGATGCCTGCTGAAGACATAATGGCTTACGTGTCTCTGGCTGCCCAGGGCCAAACTAGGCCCCTCCTTTGTAGAGACATGTCTGAAAAGTAGTGAACTGGCCTCAGCATTCTCCCACCAGGACCCTTCTGGCAAATTCCATCCTGGCCCCTCCACCAACTCCTCCTTCACATCTTGCTGCCCTCCCTTCTGTGTTTCTATGTGTGCTTCTACCTCCACACTTTACCTTTTTCTGTTTTCTCAGTTTGGGATGTGCACTTTCTTCCTTGACTCAGCTCATGGGCTCATCTCAGCCTGTGTGGAGCCCACTGCAGGGACCTGCTGCAGCAGATGGCAGGGGCAGGAAGGCCTCTGGGCAGTGGTGGGAAGGACAGGAGGCCTCTGTGCTGCTCCACATTCTGGGTGTAGAGCCTTGGCAGTGACTGATCAGGGTGTGAAGACCCGAGTTTTTCTCTGGAGGAAGATAGCCTAGGGTTTGGTTCCTGGCTTCTTGTCCTTCCTGGGGGGATTGGGAGCTCCCGCAAGTGCAAAATGGCCAGAGTCACAGGGCCCAGGAGCCAGGGAAAGGAGAAGCCTCCACAGGCCTTGTAGTGGGGAAGCAGGGATCCCTGTCTGCAACCTGGGAAGGGCCTGGGCCAGCCTTTGGACTCCGGAGAGATTGATTCATCAGGGCAGAGGTTTTCAAACTTTAGACTCTCAGCAGCAGAGCCCTTTCCTTGAAGACAGCGGACTTGGAGCACACAAGTTCAAGCCTGAGGGACGTGCGGTGGGGCTAGATCCCTGGAAGCCAGGACCTCCTCTGAGGAACACCCTGGATCCAGGCCGGGGGCACACACACACCTGGAGGACCACTGCTCTAGGAGGAAGTTGGGACACAGGCTGCCCCAGGAGGCCTGGGACTGAGATGACAGCTCAGGTTCTTCCTGGTAACCGAACCCTCCTTCTTTTTGCTTGCCTTTGGTATTTGATAATGGCTCTCTGCAAACTCAGGCCTGCCTTTTCTGCCCTTTTGAGGAGGAGCCTATGGAAAGGATGGACCTTGCTGGACTCCTTGTGGCCAGTGGGAGCCCTAGATGTCAGCATGACAGCCACAGGCATTTGGTCCTACCATCTACCATGTCAGGGAAGCCTGGGTTCAGGGACCAGATCTCTGAGGTTCTAGATTGTTTTTTGCAGAGGAGGCAACTTCTCACGCAGGTAACATTTCAGATTATCCTGGTTTTAAGCACACTGCATACTCTAAATGGGCTCAAGTTTCCTCACCATAGAATGGGGATAGAGAGGCCCCTGCCCTGCAGACAGACATAAGGTGCTGCTGTCTAAGGAGGATACACTGTGGGATTTCCTTCCTCCTTGCTGGCCTGTGGGTCGTGCCTCCAACAAATGGAAGCCTCTTCACCTGGGCTGCCAGACATGGGTCCCTGCACTGTGCCACTGGTATTGCCAAGTCCAAACTCACTCTGCTAGCCACACGACAGGCCAATAAATTGGAAGATGAGATGTTGGGGCAAGGATTAGCGACTTTATTTGAAAGCCAGCCGATTGAGAGGATGGCCGAACAATGTCTTGGAGAACCATCCTGCTCTAGTCAGAATACAAGTTCCTTTTACACAGACACACACACAGACACAGACACAGACACACACACACACACACACACACACACAAAATACAAACGAGGGGTATGCTTGGTTGTTGCAAACTTCTTGCTGCAGGCATTCTTTGTTCTTGCAGCCATCCACGTGGGCCAGGTCATGGTGTCCCTGTAAATTTCCAACAAAAACAAAGTTTCTCTCTATTTTTCAACTTGCTGTTTCCACATAAGTGCAGAAGGGCTAAAATCCTTAAAGGTCAGAGCCCCAAGATAGGCTCTCCTGTCTATTTCAGGCTAAAGGCAACATTGTTGACTGAGCCTAGATAGCAGAGCACAGTGGTTAAAACTAAAGGAACAGATCCAACATAGAGTCAGATTTGTTCTCCTCTGTTACATTGTCAATGAAGTAGAAAGAGTACCTGGGGAGGCGGGGTGTGGCCAGGGGGTTGGGGCCTACCAGTGGGTCCTGCCTTGGAGGCTGCAGCAAGGCGGGTGCCTGGAGGGCATCTTCAGTTAGTTTCACTTGCCCTGCCCCCAAGGTGGAGAAAATCAAAGCTAAATGAATAGAAGCCTCAAATAATGGAATGAGAAATGATGGCTGCAGAAGATTGCTGGCCTGGAAAATTGAAAGGTAAAAACCCATGAGGGTAACTAGAGTAAAAATAAAGTAAAAAGTACAGTAATATAAAAGAAGATGAAATCAAACAAACATATGCTGAGAAACAGTAAAAATGAGATGAAAGAGGTTGGAAAGTAGGCGGAAGGAAGTCAAAGCAGAGATGGACAATTAATGTACAATAGAAGACCAAAGGCAGTGACTGAGGGAAAGCATGAAACAAGGAATAAATACATTTTTTTTTCTTTTAAAGAAAAACCCAGTGGGTTGAGAGAGGAAAATAGCAGTGGGATTTTCTGAGCTCAGATTCTGGCAGATGCAGGTTCTTTGGAGCCACTGGGCAGAGCCCAGCTTGGAACTGAAGATACAGGGCGTAGAGCTTGGCTCTTTCTAAGATGCTGACCCCTCCCTGGGGGAGGTTGATCCCAGTACGGTGGTTGGCTTCCTCCTTGTGTTCTCAGGGGCACTGGTCTTCTGTGCCAAAGCCTGCAGAGAATCCCCCAAGCTGGGTCTTGCTCTGTCTTGCAAGTGGTCACCTTCATGCAGGTTTGGGCTGAACTAGCTTAGAAATCCTGGGTCAGGGCTCTATGATGGGGAGGGAGGGAGGAAGGCAGTATTTCATGGTACAGTATCTTGTCTGGTTTGGGGGCTTGCTTAAAGGAGCATGATTGGGGAGGGGCTACCTCTTCAGGCATTGGGCAGTGGTGGTTCTACGTGCAGCAGACAGTCCCCCAGGGAATATGCCAGGGCCACAGGCTCCTGGGAAGGTCAGGATTCCAGCTGGTGCTGGGATGAGAAACGAGATGGCAGAGAAAGGAGAGGTCTGCTTTATGGGATGACAATACTTTAAGTGACGATGATTGTGGTTTCCTAGCAGCCACCATGTTTTCTTTTTCTTGACATTTCATCTGCAGGTTTGGTGGCAAACTACAGGCTTGCAGTAGTGTTCCCGTTAAGACTCCTGATGGGCTCAGGGTATCGCTTTGCACCTCCTTTCCCAAGTGGGAAATGGGAATACCATCTTCTAGTAAGATGTAGGTGCTGAGCACAGTGCCTACCTGTGGTAAATATTGAATAAATATAGCTAGAATTGGTATAGCTGAAGATCTTTTTAGAAAAAGTGGTCACTTGTGTTGGCTAAACAATGTTCAAATGAAGGATTTATTGACCCACTTTTAATTTCTGTGAATACATCTTTGTGTAGTGAGGAGCAAACCAAGAGGATTGAGTCCTGGGTCTACCAGCAACTCACCAGGTGCCTTCAGCAAGTTACTCTTCTTGGCCTCAGTTTTCCCCTCTGTGAAATGGATTTACATCATATGACTCAGAGATTGCTAATCTTTCTCCAGCCAGGTTATTAGAGTTGGGGTGAACTTGTTCATCAAGGAGAGTTGCTGCCCCAGGAGTCTGGTTTGGGGGAGACAGCTTTTGCAGTCTCAGAGGTTATCAGGTCTTAAAGGGACTGGGCTGGCCAGGATCAATAAGTAATTAAGGATTTGATGAGCCTGATAAAGCCCCAGTAATAGCCAATGTCCTTAGAAACTGGTAATCCCAACTTCAGGTGGCAGACAGGATTCACAGAATCTTGCATAGAGGTAGGGGGCATAATGCACCAGTCATCTCTGGGCCAGCCTCCCAGCTCAAGGAGAAATGGGACCTGTGCAGAGTGCCCCTCCTGGTTAGTGAAGGGCTCCCCAGGCCATTCCAGTCTAGCAGGGAAAACTGGCTTGCCTTGGGAGTGCAGGAGGATGAGCATTAGGAGCTGAGCATCTTGGGATGGGGAAGGACCCCACACTGTGGGAGGTGGAGAGGACGAAGATACTCTGGCCAAGAACTTCCAGGGGAAAGCCAGCCTGAGTCATAACCCTCAGGTTTCAAAGTAGAGGGATCTCATCATCCAAACTACAAACTGACAGAAGCCTCCTCAAAACTGTGTGCTTGTCAGTTGACGTCTTAGTATTTGGAAGGGGGTCTTGAGATTGGTCTCATTGCAATCATGCTACCTCTGCCTAGCATAATATCAAGAAAAACTTCTGACTGGGTTAGAATTATCACATGCCTACTTTACTGCCATACTGCAGGGATCCAAACAAGTGTTTGCAGAATCCCTGACCCTGTGGCTCTTGTTCTCAAGTTTGAGCCCCTAGAGGGTGAATATACTACCATGCTTCTGAGGTGGAGACAGTCCCCATAGGAACCAAACTGTTATATAATAAAATCCATCCTTTATTTATTTTTCTTCTGTCTATAGCTGTTCAGCCAGTGCACAGTAGAATTTCCACAGAATGAGAAGGGAGACATGGAGAGTTTGTAGAGCCTGAGTGGGGCATGTTTTACAATTCAAGGCCAAGATGGATTCCTTGAGGAAATGCCTTTGTGTGAGCACCACACTCAACTGGACAGCTCGGCCTTCTGCATACCTGGTCAATTTTCTGTTTCTGCCCATTGGCCCCTCATCCTGGAAGTCACCTTGCCAGTCCATGTGGCTCCCTACTGTTTCTTCAAACCAGCTTCTCCTCTCCCCTAGGCTGCCCCTGCCCAACTAAATCCCATCAGCCACTGCAGTGGCTGCCTCACTGGGGACACACACACACACACACAGCCTGTCACTCACACTAAATTATTTTTCTTCTTGCTTTGGCTGGCTAACCAGCATTCAGTGCCTGAAAGCCTCCCTTCCTTCTCCCTTGGTAGTCCTCACTCAGCCTTTAGAGCTGTCACCTCTTCCTGGCAGCCATCCTCTGGCTCTTCCTCCCAGGCTAGATCACAGCCCAGGACGTGCCTGTGCATACATGGCACTTGGGGTCCTTGCCACATCTTTTAATAATCTGTTTAACTGTCTGTCTCTCCTCTGAGTGAGGAGTTCCAGGGAAGCATCTCTGAATCTCTCATACCCAGCACCTGATCCTGATCAAGGTAGAGGCCTTGGGGCCAGGCCAACAACAGGGCTAAGGGGTGCTCCTGGGCTCCCAGGAGTGGACTCCAGTAGGAGGCTCTATCAGGTGCTCCCAGATCAAACTTCCATGGAATCTTGGTCTGGGAAGTCTCAGCTGTTTCCCCAAAATCTTGAGTGTGCCATGTGGAGCCCAGTCTGTCTGAAACTTGGTAGGGGGTGGGAAGGTGGGAAGTGGTGGCTACCCTTCAGGCTTGCCACTTCCTCCCAGGCTGGGGCCCAAATAGCTTAACTCTACATCTGGTGGTGGTAGCTGGCCAGAAACATTCACCTAGCAGTGTAGAGAACCCCGCTCTCCACTAGCTAAGAGAAAGGAACTCTCAACCCCGGCTCACGTGTAAAAGGCTCCCTGCATAGTCAGATTTTGAGCAGGCCAGCCCCTTTCAAAGCTCCTCACCTCCAGGCACTGAGGTGAGGGATGTGCCAGCTTCTGGCCATGAATTGGGCTTCAGAGTCCGAGCATCCTGCCTGACTTGCTGCTGAGCCCCAAGTTGTAGGGCAGTGGATGGGCATCCACCAAGGTCCCTGGGGCCATCTAGGGTCCAGCCCATGGCCACAGCTCTGCTCCAGATATTTGGCCATGGTGTGTCCCCTTGCATCCCGGGGCCTGGCTCAGCATCCCTCCCCATCTTTCTCCTGGCTATCCTTGTCCTGGCTCCATGAGGGTCTTTCTGCCCAGAGCGAGGGTCGTGGAGTGAGGAAGTTAGTGGCTGAGGTTGGCAGGCACCAGGGGGTTCCAGGAACCCCAGAGAGCAGTGCAAGTCCTACCCTTTTTCATCTTCACATCATTGGCGAACAAGGGGCACGAGGCCCCGGGCTACCAAGTCTCTGTGTTATGGAAACGATAGGCCAGCCAAGAAACAAACACCAGTCGGAGAGTTGGAGTACTCAGATTTATTAAACCGGCGGGCTTGGAAGGGCTTCTGCTCCGAAGCTCTGAGCACCTCCAGAACGTATGCATAAGGTTTTATAGGGTTAATTATAAGGTTGGGGTATTCCACCAGTAGGCATGGAACAGCTTTAGCAGCATCATTATCACAAAAGCAGAGGCAGGGAGGCAGCAAACTGACATTCCAAGGCCAGATATGTCTCTCTGAAAATTTAGCTGGCTATCAAAAAATACATGAGCAGGGAATCAGCATACCAAAACTTATTAACTTAGATTTATGAGTGAACCCAGCAGAACTCAGATCAGTAATCAGACACTTGTTAAACTTAGATTTACGAGTTCGGCCCAGCTCGGCTTTTCCTTCACATCTGCACACTGCAGCCCTGGTGGTTCCCCCCACCATCCTGGCCTCTGAAAGTCCCTCTGGCTGGGAGCAAGGAGCATCCTGCGCCCTCTCTGAGCTGCAAGTGAAGAGCAGCGCAGGGCAAGGCTGAGACTGTGCGGTCACCTGGACAAGAGGAGGGTGGAGGGGGGCAGGGAAGGGGGGTCTTCTTCTGCAGTTCACTCCTCACGGGGGCCCAGACACACTGTGAGCCACAGGCCACTGTGTGGTCCTGGCTGTCACTGCCACTGCCTCTGCTGCCTCTGAAGCCTCATGAGCCACGGGAAGCACCACCAACTCCACCGCTGCGCCAGCCTGGGCTTGAGCTGTTGCGTCACCACAGCCACCACCAGATTCGGAGCAACGGCCTGACCGCGATGGGCTGGGCTGGGCTGGGCTGGGGCAGGCAGGCCTGGGAAGATGCACCGTGCTCAGCTCACCAGGACTGCACCCAGACTGGTGCCTCCTAGCTTCATGCTGCCCTCAGCCTTGCTCTGCCCACAGATGAACCGCACACCAGGGGACATGGAAGCACTGACACTGTGACTTCTCCGCTGGGTATGCCAATGCATGTCGGTGTAGGCCGACTCCAACATCCACATCGGTAGGTGCAGTGGCTGCGGGACCGAGGCTGAGCAGGGGGACCCCAGCCATGCAGTGTCCAGACTTGGCTGTTCCCTGAGCTGAGGGGCTTGGTGGGTGCTGCTACCAAGAAATGCCAGGCTGTGCCACCCCATGGGGGAGATGTGCATGGGCAGCCCCTTGCTCCCGAGGGCTCCCGCTGCTTCCTGAGTTTCCAGTACCCCTGTGGGGCCTTGTGGCCTCTGTGGACACTTAGGGACTTGGCTTTGGGGAACCCTGGGCTAGAGGCACATCTAGACCCTGGCTGGGCCTCAGGTGGGGTAGCACTAGCCTTTATTCTCATCTCAGAGCAGTGGGAGTTGGGTCAGACAGGGCCCTGGTCTCACCAAGTTGGCAGGGCAGGATCAAAGAGGCCCAACCTGAACTGTGGGTGGATGGGTGTTGTCAGCATGTGTGGCTGTGTATGGGCCTGGCACCACGTTGATGTCACTGTAAGAGAGCATTGGGGTGTGTGGGGCCATTGTAGCTTGTGTTGGTGTGTACATGATTGTCTCTCAGCTAGTTAGAGTAGACACAGTGTTTGCCTGTTTCCCTGGTGTGTGTCTGTATCTCCCAGTGTGGATGTGGGTGTGAGTGTGTATCTGATTGTGGCAATGGAAACCCAATCCTGGACAGCCCCAGAGTTTCTCAAGGCCCAAGTTTGGGTGCTGGCAGATGGTCTGGGGGGAGAGAGCCAGGGGAGAAGCCTGGGCAGTAGTGTATTGGGGGAGTGTGTGTGTGCAAGATGAGCAGGATGCGACCAATGGAGGGAAAACCAGGAGAGAAAAGATGAGACAGAGGAGAGGAGGAGGGGGCCTGTGGATGGGGAGTGTGTAGGAGTTGATAGCAGCATGGGGAAATCCCAGAAAGTTGGGCAGGTTTGGGGGACTGACAGGGGTTGCTTTTTGGGAGTTGGGAAAGACCAGGGAGCTGAGAGAAACTGGGAGTTGGGAGGGGTGAGAACTGAGGAATGATGGGCCAGGCCAGGCAGGGGTGTGAGGGTTGGTGAGGGACTAGGCCTGGGCTTGGTGCGCTGCAATCCCCAGGCAGAGACCCGGGCCAAGCCTGCTTCCCAGTGGTGGGTGGTGGTGTCCGTGGGGCTTGGGTCTTGAGGTCAGCGTTGCAGCTCTGGGTATAGCATGGAAGGGGACCTCCATCCTCCTGCCCAGCCCCTAGCTCGGGGGGAATCATTGGGGCCAACCCTGGGACTGTGATGACCCCCAGATCCTGGAGAGGAGGGAGGACTCCAGAGCTGTCCAGGCTACAGAGCCCGGCTCTGGCGAGTCTGACTGATCTCAGGTGTAAGTGCACAGAGTTGGGCAAGGCAAGGATGCAAAGGTCCAGCTGGAGGCCACCCTGGAGGAGCTGTTCATGGTTTAAGAATGGCCCCTTCTGGGCTCAGCCTTCCTGTGTCAGGAGGCTAGGAGTCTAGGAAATTTCTCCAATCCCCTCTTCCAGAGACCCCCAGTGTACTTGGAGGAAGAAAAAGCGGGGAGGGATGGAGAACAGGAGGCAGAGCCCAGGCAGCCAGGCTGGGACTGAGCTGCCTGTCATCAGTCACCAAAAGCCCCTGCATAAAGAAGCCCCTGGCACAGGAAAGCCACTGCAGACCTGCTTGCTCTGCTCTAGGCCAGCAGGGCAGAAGGAAGTCATCAATCCATTTTTGGGATTGGGGCCGGGGCCATTGCCTGCGGGGAAATTTTCTGGCTTCTGGGATGACACTCCTGTGACCATGTCAGGGCCTTTATGTGCTGCCTGAGGTCATGCCAGCTTGGCTCAGTCCATTATGTGGATCATGGCTCATAATTGAAGTAGCTTGGTTGTGAGAGACTTGTGTGACCTGGTGGCAGCATGTGCCATGTGCATGTGTAACTCATGTCAAGTGTGTTGGCCTATGGGGGCTGGTGTATTTCTGTGCTGGTGGACCAAGGAGAGCCTTAAACTCTCCTATCCATCTGAAACTCCAGCCCAGAACTCCCACCACCTGGCAACCTGCAGTCCTGCCAGCACCATTACCTGAGGGCCAAGGGAGGGGGTGGGGTGGGGAAGGAGAGCCCCTCTCTAGGCCTGGTCATGACCTCTCCTCTCCTCCAGGTGCCATCTTCCAGGAGAATGTGGCCAAGGACGACAGGGCATTTCTAGCTGGCCGCACCAGACCTGAGCCTCAGCGATGACATCTGGCAGAGCTAGAAGATAACCTGCTCCTTCAAGGTCATCAAGGTCAACAACCCTTTTCAGGCCCTGCAGGAAGGTGAGTGTCTGGCCCCTGTGCACAGCACTGGAGACCAGCGGGGTTGTTACCAGCTGGGCTGCGCAGGGCCCCCTGTGTGCCTGGGCAGTCACCATGCTACGCAAGGTGCGGGCTTTCCCTGGCCCACCAAAGCCATGGCACAGGTTGTGCTCTGCCCTGCAGGGCAAGAGTGGAGAGCTTGTGAGCAGGTGGGCTGGGCTCCTTGTGGGCCATGTCACAGGCGTGTGAGGCTCATTTCCATCTCCGTGGGCCAGTGTGTGCACCCAGTCCTGGTGGCACAGGTGTTTGTGGCTCAGGTCCCTCATTGTTGTGAGTGTTTGTGGGTGGGTGTGTCTGTGAGGCATGTGTCTGGGGTGGTGCCCCTCCCCTGACCTGGGTGGGGTGGTGTCCTCTTCACTGCCTACAGAGGAGCCTCTGGCACCCAAGCCCGTGGTCTCCCCTCTCAGGAGCACAAGCCTGGAGGCGCAGGATTTCATGGCCCCTCTGTGCCCTGGCCTGCTTTTCTTGGCTGCCCTTCTCTGGTTTTGGAGAAGCCAAGCTCTTGCCTTCCCTGCCTGGGCCGGAGGTGGGTGCTGTTGGACCACGGAAGGAATGGAGTTGGGCCAGGCCAGGCCACAGGGAAGCAGGTTGATATTGATGACCTGACTCACAGAGAGGCTGCCTGCAGCCACCGGTGTGGGCCAGGCTCTGTGAACCCGTGGCTGCCACTGCACGGAACCGCAGTCTTACTGCAGCCTTACTGTTCTGAGTGCGCATCAGGGCCAGAACCCAGCCAACCTGGCCAGCCCCTGAGCAGCTGGCTGTAGAGCCCATAACTTGCTCTATTTGGTGGGAAGGGGTCAGGCAGAGCCAGTTTCAAATCCCAGCTATGACTGATCTGCTGTGTGATCTTAAAAGGCCACTCGCCCTGTCCAAGCCTCAGTTTCAGTGTCTGTGATGTGGGGTTACCTCAGCGTTGTGGTGGTGGATCTAGACAGGTGATGTGTGTATAGCAGGAAGAAGGCTGTTGGCAAGCAGCCATCCTTGGGGAGCCCAGCAGAGGCATACTGAGCCCCGTGCTGTAGTTAAGGATTTGGGCGGTGGCACATTGTACCCTTAGCCTTGGTTCTCTCTGTGTCCTGGCTACCGTTCGCTCTGTTCTCCTGTTCCCTGGACAAGAGTACATGACACCCCTTGGTCTCTGGGCCCTGCCTAGGTCTACCAACCCCCAGTTCAGGGCAGAGACATGGACCCCACTGGCTAGACACCATCCTCCTTGGGCCCTTGGCTAGAGCTCTTGGCTCAGTCTGTCCGTGTGCCGGCCCTGATGTGGCCTGAGCCCCTGCAGGCTCAGCCTGGGCCTGGCCTGGGAGGCGGTCTCGGTGCTCTCTCCTCCCCATGCAGACCTCCTGCTTGGTGCAAAGGCAGAGGCATTAGCTCTTGCCTTAGCTCTGCTCCTGGACTGGGGCCTAAAGCTCTGAGACCTGAACTCGGCACTGGGCTGGGCTCCTGGAGCTTGTCACAGTGGTGCCCAACTTGGGAGGCCAGTGCCAGGTGCTGAGGGGCCCTGACCTGGCTTGGCCCCAGGGTCCTTGCTGCCTTCCCTGTCATGGCTGCAGACATCAGTTGCTGCTCCTCCTCAGTCCTCGGTGGTCCCAGGGCCCCTGCCCGCACTCACCTCTCCCTCCCTCCCAGGCTTTTACTGGAGTTGGCCCCCAGGGCCTCAGGGCCCATATGTGTGGGATGAGATCCCTGCAGCTCCGAGGGCCCTTACGCTGGGATACACTAACCTGAGGCTCTTTCCACCCCACAGCCCTTTAAATGTTTAAAGACAGCCACTGTGCCCTCAGACTTTTTCAGGCTTCACATCCTGCAGCCTGAATATTTCTCACTTGGTTCTTTTGGATTTGTTCATTTTATCCTTGCCCCTCTTAACACACAGCATCCCTAATGTCTCTTGATAGGGGACTTAATTTGCTGACCTCAGCTTTCCTGCCTATAAGATGGGGACAGTGGTCCCTCCCTTAACAGGTTGTCTCCAGAGCCAAATGAGGTAATGACAGTGGAGAACTAAGCTGGTGCCTGGCACTAAAGAGGTGCTCAGGAAACAGGAGCCACAGTCACTGTCCTCATGATGTCTGACTGGTGCAGGGGGAGAAGCATGGTCACTGCTGGTTCTGGATGCTCTGCTGATATTAATGAAGCCTTGGTGATTGTTGACCCTCAGCCTCTCCTCCCGCTATGGCTCTGGTTGAGTCTCTGGTCCTCAAGTGCAGGGCTTTTGCCCAAGAAAGGGTGATGTGTCACAGAACCCCTCCTGGAGCCTGTGCAGGTGACTGACTCTAGTGTGTGACTTTACAACTGCTCCTTTAAAGTCCAGCCTGCTCAGAGCTTGTCAGACTCACTCATGCCTTCCAGAGGGTTTCCTCTCCTACCCAGCCCTGAGCCAGCCCACAGGGTGTCTGTGTCACTCTTACCCACCTCCAAAATGCTCAGTAGGCCGGACCTGGCCCAATCCTGCTGCTCGAGCTCCCTAGCTTACTCCGTGGCTCCACATGGGGTCACTGGCCAGTGTGCATGGGACACGGGATCTTATCTGGTGGGAATCACTGATGTACCACTAATGGCTGCATTTCTGCCCCAGACTCCATCTTGTGTTCTGTTTCTGTACACTCTTTATATATGGACTTTACAGAGTCACAGCACATGGGGTCTTCTAGGGCCTGGACCCCAGACTTTCCGTTCCTCCTTCCTTCAGTGTAGAAGTCTGTGGGGAGTCATCTGAATGGCCCTGGGAGCCAGGACACCTCACCAAGGGGAGGAATGTGGTGTGCTTGGCAGCTGTGGTCTAGTACAGGCTCCTGTTGATGGCCTGTTAAAAAGCAGAGGCATCTCTCAATACCCAGTGTCTATGGACCCCTGTGCCCAGGGCTGTGTGAGCATCATCTCAGATAGCCCTGGGGAGCATGGGGGATTATACAGAGAGCAGAGTGAAGCAGGGATTGCTTCAGAAATGTGAAGGCACCTTGGAAGCTAAGCAGGGTCAGGCCTGGTTAGGGTCAGTAATTGGATGTGGGAAACGTGAAGGATTGATAGCAAGCCAGCATTCTCCTTGTTCCTTGCCTGCCTTCCCACTATGCACGTGACCCTCACCCTATCTCAGGCCTTTGTCCAGTTCTCACCACCTCCACCGCCATGTCCCCAGCCTCAGCCTGGATCCTTGTGTTCACTTAATGTTCCCTGCCTCTGCTCTCCCTTCCAGGACTCTGTCCATGCAGCAGCCAGAATTACCTGAAAAATCAGTCCAATCACCTCCCTCTCCTGTTGAAACCCTTCAATGGTTTTTTTCAGTACTGAGAATAAAATCTAGACCCCCTTATCATGGCCTGAAAGCCCCCAAGTACCCCCACAAGGGCTGAGCTCCCCTGTTTCACTGCCGCCACTCTTCTTGACATCTCAGCTTCAGCAATCTTGACTTTATTCCTGTTTCTCCAATAGGTGAAGCAGGCTCCCACCGCGGCGCCTTAGCGCATGCTATCCACACCTACCTGGAAGGCTCTTCACATGACAGGCTCCTCCTCAGGCTCAGCTCTTCCTCAGATCTCACCTCCTCAGAGAGGCTCCTCTTGGCTCCAAGAAGGGCCCCTCTCATTCCCTGACAAAGCCTTCTTTTCCTTTGCTAGCTTCCCCACCTGCAATTATGTTATTAGTTTATTTGTGAGGAGCATCAGGTCTGTGAGGGTGGGGACTAGTCTGTCTCATTCACTGCTCAGTTCCTAGAGCGGAGCCTGGTGCATCGGTCATGGGTGCTCAGTAAAAGCCCCTGGATGGATAACAGGGCAGATGGACACATGGGACCTCTGTTCTCTGAGACCCCCTCAAGCTCGGGGTCATGCTCAGAACCACTCAGGGTCCCACGGCATGTGGGGCTTGTTGCATTTATAGCTGCCGTGTCCTGCCACCTCTTGCTGGCCTTTCCCTCCTGGTCAGCTTCTGGATTTGAAGGCCTCTCCTGGCAAGAAATGATAGGAGTTGATGGCACAGCCTCTCCCGGGCAGGGGCCACTTCCACGGGGGATGCTGAGGTCCAGCACAAAGGCTACAGTCACACTGAGGGGTTTTGCCATGCTCACTGTCTGGAGCAGGGAATAGTTTTGGGGGACTCATTTCTGGAAGGTGTTTCCCCTCCTAAGCTGTTCTATCAGGGGCTCAGGGCCACTGGTCTGTCCATCCCCTCTGAGCTGTGCCTGTGGGGCTGGGAGTAGGTGATGAAGGAAGGGAGGTTACCCAGGGGAAGTAGAATCTCACACTGGGCTCCAGGTACTGGCCTTGGGGTCTGTGTGGCCTGATAGCTGTCTGGGTATTGGGTATAAGCCAGGATCTGGGTTCTTTCAGATCTGTTTTTTTTTTAATTAAACTATAGTTGATTTACAATGTTGCATTGGTTTATTTTTTGCAGCATTGTGATTCAGTTATGCACGTAGATATTCTTTTTCATTATAGGTTACTACAAGTTAGTGAGTACAGCTCCCTGTGCTCTGCAGCAGGACCTTGTTTATCTGTTCTGTATGTAGTAGTTTGTATCTGTTCATCCCACACCCAATTTGTCACTTCCCTCTGCTTTCCCCCGGTAATCATAAGTTTGTTTTCTGTGTTTGTGAGTCTCTGTTTTGTAAAGACGTTCATTTGCATCTGGGTTTCCATTCTTATCTTCCACCTGGGAATGCTCTGGTGGGCTCAGGAGCCCGCCGATTCTGGCCTCAGTCTCCACATGTGTGAAATGGGGATGATGACTTAGGAAGGGGAAGGGGGAGGGAGAGAGAGGAGCAACTGGAGGTGCTCAAGCTGCAGACCCGCTTACCCCCGTACCCCTGCAGCAGGTGGTGAGTGGTGCCTATTTGCAAGGATGTAGCCGCCAACTGTGTCACGTTGGCCTCTGAGGAAGCAGGAATTAGAACCCTCCTGGTGAGCCAGGGCTGAAGGGGCTTTGAAGTTCTGTGTTGTTGATGATGGAGTCCTCATCAGGAGCATCCTGGGGACCACAGCTTGGGACTCCAGTTGTGTCAGGCTGCTTAGCTCTTGGAACTTGGTTAAGAGGAGGACAGAATGGGTCTCTGATGAGTATCAGCACCCACTGAGCAGTGCTGGTGAGTGCTCCATGGGAGCTTCTAGATGGCGGGGTGCAGCCGGACAGGGACTGTGTGCCAGCTCTGCTCCAGCCTTGCCTCTGGGGCATTCTTTAGGAAGCCCTCCCTGGCTGCTCTGTTCCCTGAGGGGGCTCGGACTTTCTCTTTGCGACCATGCCATCCTGCCCATCTCCCCACATGTCTTAGGGATCACCTGTGGGGTCTGGGAGCACAGGTACCAATTTTTATGCATCTCAGGACTCCCAGCAATACAGGAGCACAGCAAGTGTTTGTTGAGTGGCCGTGTGACTGTACCTGTGGCATGTACACGTGTGGGCCTGCAAACACACAGGAGTGTTGCCTGTGTGCCCTAGTGAGCTCCCAGGCATAACACCTGCAGATGGGCTGAGACCCTGGTGGTGGGAGGGTCCAAGGATCATCTGCTTAAGAGAGCCCCTTCCTGTCAGGAACCCACTTCTGTGACAAGGAGGCAGAGCTATGGTGCCCTGAGTGATGTGGAGAGTTTCTGCCTCACATGTCTGAGAGGAAGCTGTTGTCCCCATGTGTGATTGTGGGACTGCTAAGTTGGACCACCTGAGAATACCACCCCCCAGCCTCACATCAGGGAATCCTGCCGAGGGCCTGAAGTCACTCTCCATGTTAGTTATGTTAGTCATGTGGGTGTCAGGAACACCTGTACCGGCCTAAGCAAATAGGGATATTTATCAGGCCATATAATGGAAAAGGCCTCAGGCTGTGTAACTTCAGGCGTGGCTGGATCCAGGGGCCCAAATGGTATCCTTGGGACATTGCCTCCTTTTCCTCACCCTGCCCCTGCCTACCTGGGGGTGGGCCTCCCTCCCAGCCAGCCTTACCCATTCAGAGCCCCCAGGCTGTTGCAGGCTCATGTCTAATCAGCCCAGCCCCCTGGGCCTGCCCCACGGGAAGAGGGAGACTGTTTAACAAGAGCCTCCCAAGTGTCCAAGGATTGCTGCTCATGGGCCCGGCATGGAGACAGTCTACTCCCAGACCAGTCCTGGTGCCAGGGGAGTGGGATGCCAGTCCCTGAGCTGAGAGTGAAAGGGGCAGAATGGATGTGGGTGGTGTCATCTGAAGAAGAGAAAGGAGGCTGGGTCCACCCAACATGAGCTTGCCCTCCGCCTCCTCTTTGCTGCCCCCTGGAGGTGAGAGCAGCCGCGCTGCATGGGGCTTCTCTGCCCACCGGGTGCTCTGGGGGTCGGGATTGGACTGGAGGCTGTGCGGCCACACTGGTGATGAAACCTTTCTGCACAGTGGATTCCAGACCTCAGACTTCGAGGACTTGAAAGCTCTCTGGGGGCAGGCAGCATTAGGAGGGAAAGAGGCAGGCTTTGAGCTCTGTTCTGTGCTCATGGGGGCAGGTAGGAGACCAGATGGGGGCTGGGCAGTGCGGGAAGGCTTTTGGGGGGAGAGACACTTGCACTGGCCCAAAGGTCATGAGGCTTTGAGTATAAGATATGAGTGTTTCAGGCTCATAGGAAAGATTGAGCTGAGCTGGGCAGTGAGGGAAGGGTGGGGACCAGCCTGGTGGGGCAGGGGCTGGGAGGGGTAAAGAAGGGAGAGGATGCTGGGTCTGAGCCCCTCCCCCCAGGTGTCCTGAGGGTCCCTGTGGATGTGATGTGACCGGGACCTCTCTTCACACCCTTAAGTCCTGAAGGGAGGAGGACCTGATGGCCAGGAGGTGGAGCACACTGCTCTGTGGCCTCCTCCAGGTCCTGGGGTGTCTGTGTCCTTCCCCTCAATGTGTGTGATGTCACCATCTTATTCCCAGGAGGGGGGTGGGTGGTGGGTCTTGGCCTTACACACCGTGCCCCCACTTCTTATGTAGCCACAACCCATAACCTTGGCCCCAGACTCAGTGTTTTCCACTTGGGAGAGTCTTTCCTATCACCACACCCTGTTGTGGGCAGGGCTATCTGCTTCCTTATGGGTGGCTCATTTGTGGTCACCCCTGAGAGCTCACCTAGGTTCCAAAGGAGGGTGAGAAATCCCAGGTTGGCAGCAAGAGACCTGGCTTTGCCCCATACCCCAGGCCAGCTCTGCTCCTCCTTCTGTCTGGTGGGGACTCTGCCCCAGGCTACCATGGACCCTGGGGGGCTGGACTGACCATGGCAGAATTAGGGCAGGAGTGAGCTGCCTTATTGACAAGGGGTCCCACATCCTCCTGGGCAGGTTCTGTCCTGCTCTGAATAATTGAATAGAAATCCTCCACACATGAGACAGAGCTCTCTCGGGCTCTGCCTAATCTCATTAAGAAGTCTCCTGACAGTCTCAGTAGGTGGCTGGATGCTCAGAGAGGTTTATCTCTGCCACAGGGTGGTTAGGCCCCAAGAGTGTGGACCTGGGATCAGGCCTCTACCCCACTGCCCTCCAAACACAGGCTTAGGCAGAAGTGGTGCTTCACAGCTCTGCCAGGCACCAACAGTTCTTACTCAGTTATGTTTTGCTGGGCTTAATTACTTTAAAGTTAATTTCATGTGGAGAAAGCAGGCAGTGGAGGAGAAAGAAATGGGACCCTCCTTAGGGCCATGAGGCTGGGCAGGGCTGATGAGATGGTTTCCAGCTGGGCCAAGGCCACTCTTGGGGAGAGCTCTGGGAGGCTGCCCATCCTTCCTGCTGGGTGTGGCAGGGACAGACAAGTGGGCTAAGAGTATGATCTGTGCTACAGGAGAGTGTAGCCAGCCCAGGGGCCCTGGGCGCACAGATGGGGTGCCTAATCTAGTTTGGGAGCAACCATGGGAGGCATTCTGGAAGAAGTGACTCCTGAGCTGGGTCTTTAGGTGGGTATTCAGAGGCTTGATCAGACTAACGTTCAAGATGTTTGATGAGACCCTAGGTATTGATGTGCTGTTGCATCAAATGACAAAAAGTCAAGTTGTCTGTCTATTTTGAGGTGTTAGCAGCAATGATGTTCAATGCTTAGATTGGTTAATCCATTTGGGGGTGAAGAAGGATGATATTTTAATTACATCATTTCTTCTTCACTTATCAGCTGGTTTAATTTTGTAAAGAGACACTTCCCTTCATCTACTGTTGGGTCACCCATTGAACCAGTTCATAGAGGAAAGGCAGGTTAGATGTTTCTTTGTTGTCATTCACTTATCCATTTATCAAAACAATGAATTGCTACCCTGTCATCTTGCAAAGATGATGTATTTTAAAAACCAAAGTGAAGTCAAGGATTAAAACCTATTTGACAGATTACAATGCACTGCAGTTATTGTATTTGCTGCTGTTCAACCTGTCTGATCTTGTCACCAGTTAGAACCCCTTCAGGTTAGATCTTAAGTCCTTTTGATGTGATCCTTGTAGTCTGAAAGCTTCCTTGACATCTGGTTTGGCAAAATGTTTCAAGCTTATCTTGTATGTTTCCTGCCCAGGACTAGGATCAGTAATTTCTCCAAGAAACCTTAGTTTCTTTTAGTGGGAAATAATATTGAATACTAAATATTTGACACTGGTATCCCCCCTGCTTCTGGCTTGATCATTGTTTCTAGGTCTTTTCCCTAGGAAGTGCTAGATATTACATATTTGAGAAAATTCTCTGTTGTTTATACAGATGCATCCGATTCAAATTGAGAACTGTGAGATTTTTACTTAACCTCTTCTGGGACATCTGTTTCTCCTTTCTTCCTCACTGGCAAATGTGATTCTCAAAGGCACAGGGAATAATTGAATTAGAATATCCATCTAGTCATTTGTTTCACCTCAATTGATGCACACTCAAGTTCAGATGAATAATATCCATAATACCGTGTAAGACTTCAATGAGAGAAATTGAAGACAACAGGAATAAATGAAAAGATATTCCATCCACATGGATTGAAAAAGTTAATATTGTTAAAATGTCCATATACCCAAAGTCTCCAGATGTACTGCAATCTTTAATATAATCCAATGGCATTCTTCACAGAAATAGGACAATCCTAAAAATTGTATGGAAACACAAGAGACACCCAATAGCAAAAGCAACCTTGAGAAGGAAGAACAAAGCTGGAGGCATCACATTCCCTCATGTCAAACTATTATTACAAAGCTATAGTGATCAAAACAGGATGGCATTGGCATAGACAAAAACCCACAAGTGAATGGAACCAAATACAGAGCTCAGGAATAAACCTATGCATGTATCATCAGTTACTTCAGTCAATTTACAACAAATGGCTAAGAATATACAATGGGGAAAGGATAATCTCTTCAGTAAATGCTGATGGGAATGCTGGACAGCCAGAAGCAAAAGAAGGAAACTGAGTCACCATCTCACACCATCCACAAAAATTAACTTAAAATGGATTAAAGCCTTAAATGTAAGATCTGAAAATATAAAACTTCTAGAAATAAAAAAGGCAGTCAGCTTCTTCATGTCAGCTTTGGTGATTTTTTTTTTTTTTTGATCTGCCTCCAGAGCAAAGGAAACAAAAGCAAAAATAAACAAGTCAGATCACATGAACCTCAAAAGCTGCACAACAAAGGAAACCATCAATAAATAAAAAAGTTCCCCCTGAATGGGAGAAAGTATTTGAAAATCATAACTGACATGTGGATAATATCCAAAACATGTGAGAAATCATATAAATCAATAGGAAACAAAAAATAAACAAGTTCTATGATTATAAAATGCATAGAAGATCTAAATAAATAATTTTTAAGAAAGATATACAGGTGGCCAATAGGTACAAGAACAGAAGCTCAGTGTCACTAATCATCAAGGAGGTGCTAATGAAAACCACAATGAGATATCACCTCACACTGAATACAATGGCTATTATCAAGGGAAAAAAAAGCCTAAGACATAACAAATATTGGAGAGAATATTGAGAGTAGGGAACCCTTGTGCATTATTGTTGGGAATGTAAATGGGTGCAGTCACTATGGATACAGAATGGAGTTTTCTCAACAAATTCAAAACAGTACTACCATACAACACTGCTACCCACTTCTGGTATGTATCCAAAGAAAAGGAAAACACTTAACTTTTTTTAAAAAATTGAAGTACAGTCAGTTAACGTTGGGTCAATTGCTGGTGTACTGCTCAATGTCATGGTCATGCATATAAGGAAAATACTTGAAAAGATATATGCACCCATATGCTCACTGCAGCATTATTTACAACACCTAAGATGTCAAAACTACCCGTGTTCAATGACAGATGAGTGGATAAAGAAATGGTGATATAGGTGTACAACGGATTATTCAGCCAAATAAAAGAATGAAATCTTGCCATGTGACAATATGGAAGGACCTTAAGAGCATTATGCTTAATGAAATAACTCAGAGAAAGGCAAATACTGGAGGATTTCACTTATATGTGGAATTAAGAAAGAGATCCAAGCTCATAGATATAGAGAACAGATTGGTTGTTCCAGAGGCAGGAGGTGAGTGCAGAGAAATGGGTGAAGGTGAAGAGAAACTTAACTTCAGTTTTAATACAAATGAGGCATGGAGATGTAAGAAGCAGTGTGGTGGCCATACTTAATAATATTATATTGCATATTTGAAACTTGCTAAGAGAGTTGACCTTCAAAATTCTCACCAGAAAAAAAAATTATTTACGTGTCTATGGTGATGGAAGTTCATCTAGACTTCAAATAGGGAAGAACAAACCTGACTCCATGTTGATCTGTTTCTTGTATTTTAAGCTTTGTATTCTATTGGTTTTGCTACAAAGTAATCACTAAAAGAATGTTGTCTCTAGCCTGAAATGTACAGGAGAGCCTATTCTCGAGGCTCTTACCCTTAAAGAAGAACACCTTTCCATTCATATAGAAATAAAAAGTTGCAAAACACAGAAGAACATTGGTCTTGTGGAGATTTATAGGAACACTGTGACCAGATCAACAGCAGCAAAGAAAGGATTCAGGTTCCAGGAGGTTTGCACCAACCAACCACAACCACTCCCCTTTTAGTATAAAGAAACCTGAATTTGAACTCGGGTAAGGTTTTTGGGGACACCAGTCAGCTATTATCTCCATCTGCTGGCTTTCTGAATAAAGTCACTATTCCTTGTCCCAGCAACTCCTCTCTTGGTTTATTGGCCTGTTAAGTGGCAAACAGTAACAGCTTGGACTCATCAACTGACTTGGGGTGACTATTTCACAATATGTACAAGTATGGAATGATTATGTTACTCATTTGAAACTGACCTAATGTGTGCCAACCATACCTCAAAAAGAAAAAGAAAAGCTACAGTATCCAAAGATAAATATAATATAGAACCAGCTGTGACTTCTGAAAAGTTAAAACTTTAGTTGCATCTGTCAGTTCTCTCCTCCCCCTTCCCTCTCTTTTGATTGTACCATTTCTACATTCTCAGAACATAAAGCCATTAGGAGACAGGCTGGGACCTGGGACCCTTTACCTGAGTGCACATGTTGATTTTGTGGTAGAAGAGCCCAGTGACACCATGTCTGCTACGGGGCCAGGTACTGTCTGTCCTCTGTCTAGGATGTGTATTTCTGTATTTCAATTATTCTGTATGATTTTTTTTAAAATGAGGTAATTTTATAAGGCACCACTCTAGGGTGGAAACAGTTGACCTTTTTTCTTTTTTCTCTAGTTTCCTACAAAAGCTCTATATAATGCCAGATTTTGGAACCATCCAGACTCAGAAATACTACCTGGGCCACTGGTAGTAAACCTCAGAGTGTCACAGTAAATGAAATATACTTTACAGTTTCATGTTTGTGTAACGAATTATAAATTAATCAGTTGTTATCTTCATTCATAATTTGAAAGTTTCTGGCTTTTCTAATAGTTTATTTGTGAATTCCTCACTGAAATTTAGTGGCTTAATTTTATTTATTGGAAAAGTAGAGATTGTGGACAGAATAACAGAAATCCTGCTATTACTAGGTTATAAATGAAAGCCTCAAAAAATATTAGACTACTTTACTCCTGACCCACACTTTGTGGAAATGCAGTATTATGTATTTCATGTTTGTATTAAGAGCTATATTGTAAATTACATTAATCTTAAAGTTGCTTTGTGTGATTAGATCTCTTCTAAATCAAATAATACTAAGATTTTTGTTGACTAGATCTGTTTTTTACATTTCTAAATATATAATTTATATTCAGTTTTAGATAGGTCAGGAAGACAATGTAAAGTTTCTTTCAAAGGAAAGACACATTGGGAAGAAAGCCAGGTCTTTTCAGCTTTGCTTAATTAAAGCATTTCTTTTGTTAGACTAAAGCTTCTTTATGCAGCAGGAACCAGGTTGCCCTTTATTGGGAGTGTGGCTACATGTTTTTCTGTTTTTTTTTTTTTTTTTTTAAGAAATACAATAAAAAGGAAAAATAAAAATTAAAGGAAAATAAAGAAAAAGAAAAAGTAGATTGGTTTATAAATAAGGCTCTCAGTGCTCTGTGCTCCCTCTAGTTGTAGTCCTAAATAATTATTTGTGTATATATATACTGTCATGGTGGCCGCATGACGGGTATCCAAGCTGCTAATGCTGCAGTGTAAAGTTTAAAACTGGTGAATCTGAAACCCTAAAAGTAACAAAGGATTTTTATTCAGAATAGATAAGAAAATATAGAGAACAATATGAACAAGATAAGAAACTTTGCTGGAAAATAAGGAAGGAATATTTGACAGGGGGGCTCACAGTAGAAGAAATACAGTTAACTGATAAATACATGAAAACAGGCTCATTTTCAAAACAGAAAAATACAAAGCATAGCAGTAAGATACCAATTTTTACCATCAGGCAAAAATTTAGACACACCCACACCCTCTTCATGCAATGGTGCTTGTTACAACTTTTGTGGTAAATTAATTCAATATATTGATCTATAGTTGAAATACATGTACACTTTGGTTTATCTGCCTCACCCTTGAGCCTCTATATGGTAGAAATAACAATACCAGTATGTATTTTATTGAACTAGCAAATGATCGACTCCTGGAAATAATGGATTTTCTCTGAAATAAGCCAGTGGTTAAAAAAAAATTCTTCAGTTTAAGACTTTTCTGATACCAATTTAAATAAGTTTAGGTTAACAGAAAAAGACATTTAGTGTGTTATAAAAATACTGTGGGGTTTTAGCTTAGTGGTAGAGCACATGTTTAGCATGCATGAGGTCCTGGGTTCAATCCCCAGTGCCTCCATTGAAAAAGAAATTAAAAGTAAATAAACAAACAAACCTAATTACACAACCCCCCAAAATACTATGGGCTGGTTGCATGCAGTATTTTTTTAATAAAAATTTCTACAGTTGTTGCTTCAGAATTCTTGTTGTGCATCAATAAGCATTAATGGTGCTTCTGATTTTCAGACTGGACATTTAGCTATGGACACGTTACTGTCTCCTACTTCAAAATGAGCAGGAGACTTGTTAAAGAACTCTGGCTCTTGGGTGGTCTGAGTCATATTGTAAAGGTATGATATATATACATAAAACATTTTAATATATTATTTAAAGCCTGAAGAAAATTCACATACTTCAAAGAATAATTGCATCAGTTTGAAAAGATCTGTTCTTTTTAGTAGCATCTTGAAAATCTTTTAAAGATAAAGCCATTAACACTTTGATATGGGAAAGTTATGGAAATTAAAAAAAATAAATTACAATCTCATATTTTAACATCTCACGAATAAAACTTAGAATAAATAGTATTCAGAGAAGTTCTAGCATATTCATAGCATGTGTACGGATGGCTTTTATATGTTAGTTAAGGGGATAAGTATTGAAGTGATGAGACATGCTAATGTATATTCATTTCTTTTCTCCTGGTGAAAGATGTGTGGATCATTTAAGTAGAGATGAAGATGAACAGAAACTAGTGGCCTCATTATGGGGAGCAGGGAGATGTTTATGAGTTTAAGAAAGTGTAATAATGGGGGAAATTATTTAATCTTAAATATGACTCTGTGTGTGAGACTGTCATAGTTTTATATTAAACATCCCTAGAGTTTTACGTTTACTAATCCAAGTTGAAATTGTAATGCATTCTTGAGCAACCAAAGTTAAAGAACATGTTAAATGAGCAGTGTAGTTTTTTTAAGTTTGTTGCACCATATGAAATCATGCGTGTCGTTTGTTCATATTGCCAAACATTATAGTTCTTTCCTTAATGTGGAATCCTGCTTAAATACATTAACTTGTTTGTAGAAAATAATAGTTAAATTCAGTCCAGTTTTTGTTATATTTTTTAATTAATAAGAATTTTCTTGATGTAACTACTTAGTCACATTGTTGTAATCACAACTTATAATAATATTTGGCTTTGAAGAGTACTTCTGAACTGTATTCCATAAGTATATTTGTGGTTTTTTTGACTTTTCTGAATGACTTAACCAAGTTCACAGTAGACTAGAATTTATGCTGCCAGTGAATTTCAAGACACATAGACTGTGTGTTGGCCAGATTGGATTAGCAGGGAATTTTTTTGAAACACCTGTGGGAAAATGATCTATTATGAATGAAAAGTTTCTGGCATAGATGAAATGGAAATTATTTCTTGGTTCTTCTAGAGTGCTTCAAGTACAGTTGATAAACATATAATTTTTAAAAATTCTAGATGAATCTACTTCAAGAACTTTAAATATTAGTTTGTTTATTAAGTTAGTGATTGTTCTTTTCTGATCTTTAAAATGCTTGGTAATTCATTACTGGGAATGTATAGTACAGAATATATTAATTGTGAACAAGCAATTATAACAGTGATGTTTTAATTTTGTAGTAAAGCAATAGCTCTATTATTTTCAATTTAGAACACAGGGGTTGCTATTCCCTTAGATGACAAAGGCTGACAATCCTTCTTCATCTTTATGTCTTTTAGAGCACTGTGTGTTGTGCATGAATTAATGAATGAATGTTATGGATTGCCATGAAATTTCAAAAAATTCCCTTTTAGGTAACAGTGCATAATCCAGAGAATCAAAGCTACTTGATAGCGTATAAAGATTCCCAACTCATTGTTTCATCAGCTAAGTAAGTTTTTCTGAAATGTCATGCTTTCTTTGTTTTTTCCTTTCAAACTGATATGCAGTGTTGTGTTTTTAGTGTACAGCATTGTGATTCAGTTATAGATAGATATCAATAGATAGACAGATTGTTTTTCATTATAGGTTATTACAAGCTAGTGAATGTAGTTCCCTGTGCTGTACAGTAGGACCTTGTTGTTTATTGATTTTGTTTATAGTAGTTTGTGTCTGCTAATCCCAAACTCCTAACCTATGACTCCCACTTCCCCTTCCCCTTCGGTAACTATATGTTACCAAAGATAAAAGGGTCTATGTCTGTTAGTTTCTGTGAGTAATTATTGTTTTGTAAATAGGCTCATGACATCTTTTTAGGTTCCCCTTATGAGTGGTATCATTGTATTTGTCTTTCTCCTTCTGGTTTACTTCCCTTAATATGATCATCTCTAGGTCCACCCATGTTGCTGCAGATAGCATTATTTCATCCTCCTCAGTGCATGTAAAGTTTCCAAGTCTGTCTCCAGCCCTGGTTCTAGCTCATTATAGCATCTTCTTCCTAATATCTCTACCCCAGTTCTTGATATCGCTGCCTTGGTTCTCTGGTCTCTAGCCTGTCCAGTACAACCCCAGTACCACAGGGGGTTAACCTTCCACAGATCTCTGCTTTGTAATAATCCAAACTCCAATTCTGTGTGATACCTTATTTCTTTGGATGTATATCCAACATCCTTAGTATAGTATCAAATACCCACTTCAGCCTGACACATTTGTCTGTTTTTTAACCTCTTATTTCAAAGAATTTCAAACAGAGATAAAAGCAGACAGTAGCATCATAACCCCTGTTGTACACCTCATTCAGCTTGAATAACCAGCAGTCATGGCCAGTCCTGTTTCCATCTATAACCCTATCCATTCCCCCTTCTGTATTATTTTGAAGCAAATTACAGATTTCAAAACATTTAATCCATAAATACTTGAGTATATAATCTTTAAAAGAGGACTCTTAAAAATATAACCACAATACCCTTCTCATACCTTATAAATTATTAATTGCTTAATATTATCATATATATAGTCATTATTCAAATTTCCAATAGTCTCAAATTTCTAGGAGTCTCTAGTTACTATTAGATTTGCTTTTAATTTGTAGGCTCCCTTGTCATCTCTTTTTGTCTTATATTTATAAATTATATCACGCTTAGTAGCCTTAAGGCATATTCTGGTTGTTCTGTAACCAAGCTTACCCTCCCTTACCAAAGTATATTCTTGCAAGTTAAAATCTGTTTCTTAGTTTGAAAATGTCTTTTGTGTACTTCATGACCCCTGACACGTGCCTTCTAAAAGGAGGCAGTTAGGAACCTTTGTGATTAGGACCTTTGTATCAGATGTCTTAAAAGAGGCAGTAGAGGTCAGAATTGGATGTTTGTGAAAGACCACTCATCTCGCTTTTCCAAATTTTCAGCAGAACCCTGATTAAAGCAGGGATAGCATATTGAACAATTAAATATTCTCCCGTTGTTCCCACCTCACCTCCCAGCAGATTTATTAGCTCAGTGCTCCTTAAAGCCTGTGAGTTAACAGTAATAGCATGGCAATTCTGGTGAACATCCCCAAACTTCTAAAGAACAAATTATTTCATGTCAGACACAAGGAACTGCTTCTTAACCAAAGAGTATGTTTTAAGGAGCAGGTGGAGAGCAATCAGACATAGTACAGGTTTCTTTAGGGGTTTTGTGTGGTTTATAATACATGAAGACTCAGCTGGCAGAGTCAGGTTACTTCATCTCTCATAGACTTTTTTTAAATCAATGGACTTAAACAGAGTTTTCAGAAATACTAGACCCACTTAAAGATTATATTTCTTTATTATTTTGGGTAGCATCTTGAGAATCCTTCGATATAGATGATACCCTTGTATGACTGCCAGGAGACATGTCAGTTAAATGACCTCATGTTAAACAATATGATGTGGGGGGTTGGGTATAGCTCAGTATAGAGCACACACTTAGTGTGCACAAGGTCCTGGGTTCAATCCCCAGTACCTCCATAAAAAACTTGATTTGTTCTAATGTTTATGAAGTATTTAATAGTTATCTATACAGGGTTATTATGCAATATTAATATAAATAGTATTCTTTACCTAAGCTAAGAACTTACATTTGAAATGGAAAAAACATCTAAATGAAATTCAGAAGTGCCCAGTGTTAGCTTTTAAATATTTAACTTGTTTGGGGATGGGTTGTAGTAGGATGTTATGCTGGACGGTTTTGTAAAATGGGGGACAGCTGTGGGTAGTAAAGTGATAAACATCTGCATTGAATTTATAATTTTAAGTTTGCTTACAAAAAATTATAGTATCAAGTTTTCCCAAAATAAAGCAAAATTTTAGCACTTAGTTTGATTACCAGACACATTTGGTTCAGAATTGAATAGGTAATACATTATAAGTTCTTTAGTAGAAAAAATTAATTTGGCAGCATTTATGATAAATTTAAAACAGTAAGGTCCAAGTAGGTAGACATTCTTAATGTATGTGTGTTTAGCATAATAGTCTACATTTTGTTTTCTCTTAAGAGCATTACAACATTGTAAAGAATTAACTAAGCAGTATACCTGTGCTAAGAACAGTATTTGCTTAACCAACAGTCAGCCTCTGCCTCACCAGAATATCACCAATCACATGGGCAGAGCAGTAGAAGACGGCATGAGGGCCGTCCCTGGGGTGCTGCTCAGTTTAACTAATGATAATGGTAGGTCATATTTTCTACATATATTCTCACTGAAAGATTGTATTACATGTAAAAATAAGTTACTCCCCTTGTTTCTTCTTTTCTTAATGTCATCATTTTAAAATTGCCATCATATAATTCACTTATTCATGTAAAGATTTAACTGCTTTTAGCAGTTGATATTTTAAAAACCAGCCTGGTATCTTGGCTCAGAAATATTATTGTCAACAGTGTATCTCAGTAAAGGAATAGCTATACCTTTTTAATTTTTAATATTTGTGTTGATGCATATTCGTTGTTAGTGTCATAACAATGGTGACAGCCTTTATCCTCTTCCCACTCCCTGTGTCAGAATGGGGCAGCAGCACAGCAGGAGGGCAGGGCGGTGTGACGGGCACAGCAGTGAGCTGTGTGCTTCAGGTGCTGCGGCACCTACCTCAGGGGCAGAGGTCTGGTATTCGAGGGCTGGTGGGTTCAGGTGACTGTTTCAGAAGTGAGTACTTGATCTGTTAAGATGACCAAGACTGCATCTTAGTTTTGGATTTAAGAATCAGTTGCTCAATATATTGTGAGTTTCAATCAATTCCTTATGAATAGAACCTCTTAGAGCGCACAAGAGAGCCATGAAGGGCCATGTGTGAAAATAAAGGGTATAAGAACTAAAAGTGGTGAAGTCATTCTTTGGGAAGACCATTATTTATAATTGTAAGTTGGTTATTAACCATTCTGAAGATGATAGCACACTGATTAGTTTTCTAGCTGTCAATAAAAGTTGTATATTCACTTGTTTTAATTCTCACCTGTGGTAACAGGCATATTTTACCTTTTGTAGGGTTTAGGTCTACTGGTCAATCTAGTTGAGTATAATGCTTGGGATTGGCACTGTCTTGTCAACATAGAAACATCATGTCCTTTTGATTCTTCCTTCTATAGGGGAGAGGGAGGTGGTAGTTTAAGGGTGGCTGGACAAGTCCCTGCAGTTCAGGCTTTAGTGCAGTAAGCAACAACTTAAAAACAAACTAACACCTTCAGTCTTTACATCTGTCCAGTTTCTTCATCTGTTGTTACCTTGTCTCGCTCCTACCTTCCCTCCCATCCTCTTCCTCTTCCTCTCTCACTGGGTCAGTGAGAGGCATACTCAGTTAGACTGTGTACCCTTACTTATCATTTACTTTGCTGACTGTTTTCAACTACTGTAATCACTCCTTAGGCATTGTTAGCAAAAAACAGAAACAAGGCCTCTTTGTTTATGAATCAAATGTAGATTATTAACAACAAATTACAAATCAAGTTTTAGCTTTATCCCATCTGGTTCAAGTCCTCCAGCATCACTTACTGGTCTGATCTGTGCCCGGGATGTGTGTACCTAAATATTGGGGCATACCATTCAAAGTATGTATGTCTTTGGAGTAATTTCCTGGCTTAGGAATTGTGTCAGAGTATGTATATTTAAAATTGATGTCCCCAACTTGCCCCACCCCAATCACATACTCCCTCGTCAGCTGATTTATACTCCCCTGTAAAACTGTATGTGGGTTTTTTGCTTCTTGACAGTGCAGGCTGTTACTGGTTTTCACTTTTGCCAGTATAATACTTTCTGCCAGTTCCTAGCTACCTTTGTCATTTCCTTAAGTGACAGTTTGCACATGTTGAGAAGTGATCATGAACCTTTTCTTTATTACTATTTTTTCCAAAGCCTTTGCTAACCCGTTAATCCTTTTGGCCTTTCTGAAACTAGAAATGCTTGATCTGTGTCTTTAGGTATTAATGTTCAACAACTTCTCATTTTCTTGAGTCATAAATAGGAGCCTATCATTCCTTTTCAAACATTTGGATCTCAGGACTTATTTATTCTGTATACTTTTACGTGATATAAAGTATACATTATAATAATTATTGGGCATACCAAGTAACTTTTGTTTATGTGTGCTTTATCTATTGATAAATTAGAAGTCAAAACAAAAAAATGGTAAAATTCAGGAACTCAATCTATTAGCCATTGGTGTATAAACATAATCACATGGCATGTAGATTCTGGAAAACTCCCACCATTTAGTTGTGAGAGAATGAAAGGAGTCAGTTGACCTTTTAATATACTTATGAATGCTGTTTTGAGCTCACAGATTCCTGAAAGGATTTGGGGGACCCCTAGGGAACCTGGAACCAATTTTAAGAAATACTGCTTCATATAAAGCTGAAATTTTATTTTGTTGAGGATATTAAATTTTACATACCATGCTTGTATATATTTAGCAAAGTTTTGAGATCTCCTTGGCATGTGGTTTTCATGTAGCTGTCATTAGTAACTTTGGGTTTCCCCAGTCGTATCAGTGAGTATATGAAATGCTTTCTGTACATTCAGCACTGCAGCACCAAGTGGAAATAAAGGGAGTAAAGGCAGGAGGTTTAGTGGTTCCCTTTTAGAGTTTTTGGTGTGTCCTTCCATTGACAATTGTACTTCCATTGTTAAGTATTCTAGTTGAGGTCCAGTTCTAGGTCTTTCTCTGAGAACTAGCTTTTTACTTTTACTAGTTCTTGTTTATCTCTTAATCCCTTTAAATTCATTTTAAAGAAGCCACATTACTTTCCCCCAATATTATGTTTTATTCAATGTTCTTTCTTCCTTCCAGTTAATTTATCCAGGCTGCTAGGATTTAAAAATTGTTTAATTCTTTTAACTTTTCATTTGTATTTTTTGCTTGAATTTCCTCTCAGTATAATCCAAATTAAGAAAAAATGTTGAGATTCTCATAAACAGAATTCCTGCATCATTAGTAGATGCACTTAATTTACTTGATTGAATTTCAACAGCATTTATACTTTTGTTTTGGCCTTCAGTTGGATGAGGAGCAAGGGCATTTATTGATATCTACACTTGTTTACCAGACAAATGCTTCTTAGGGTTGGTGATGTTTAAAAGCAAATTGAGCCTTAGCTTTGGATATATTCATGCTGGTTGGTGATCTCTATTAATGATCTTCAAAAATCATCTTTATCAGCTATTCCTTGAGTGAGAGAGAACAGCCCATTTGGCAGAAAATAAAACAGATGAATTGATCAAAGATGCTCCCACCAGTCAACATGATAAGAGTGGAGAGGCAAGAAAGAAGTGGAGAAATACGGTGGGTGTCAAATGAGAAGATAGATGGTACAGAAGAGAAACAGGAGGAAAATGATGAAGAACTTGACCTCAATAAAGGTATGTTTATTTTGATGTATTCAAATTAAATGTGTTCTTTTTCCTCCAAAACATGTTTAACTCATACATTTTTATAAACTTGCTATTTGTATGGCCCCTCTAGTTCAGTGCAAATAAGCTTTGATATTTCAGTGCATGTAGGAGTTCTTCACAGTGAGGAAGAACTCACTAGGAAGTGAGGAAGGTATGTGTCCAATGCAGGCAAGGTCTGCTCTTCTTTCCTGCTTCTCTCTTTACTTATCTGTAAAGAGAAGCAGCTGAATAATAGGACCCCTAAAGGTTTTTATACTTCTGAAATTTGGGGGTTCTTTTATTAGCCTCACTTTGTTAAACTGAGAGGTATTGCCATAAATTACAATAATAGTTCTCAAAATCTTTTGCCCATATTTTTAATTGGGTTGTCTTTTTTTGGTTGAGTTATAAGAATTCTATATGTTCCACAGACTTGACTCTTACCGAGTACATGATTTGCAGATAAATTTTGTGAATTGTCTTCACTTTTTTTATGGTGTCTTTTGAAACACAAAAGCTTTAAGTTTGATGAAGTCCAACTTACCTACTTTTTATTTTGTCACTTGTGATTTTGTTGTTGTATCTAAGAAACTATTTTCTAACCCAAGGCCACTGAGATTTAGTCCTATGTTTTCATCTAAGGGTTTTATGACTCTTATGTTAAGGTCCCTCTTCCATCTGTGTTATTTTTTGTTGGCTTGTGTGGATATCCCATTTTCCTAGCACCATTTATTGATGTTTAGTGGTTTTGAAGGAAATGACTAACAGAGGTATTGATTTCTTGGATGCTTTTGTGTGTCTGTGTGTGCTTGTGTGTTTTAATGTACTGTTACAGTTTTTGGTTTAAATATTTTCAGCTCTTCAGCATGCTGGCAAACACATGGAGGATTGCATCTTAGCCTCATACACAGCACTACTTCTTGAGTGTCTCTGCCAAGAGAGTCCAGTAAGTATGGACTTTATGTGTCTTAAAAAGATTTCGTTGTGACCGCTTCATATCAGTGCCTAATTAACTTATGACTTTTTCTTATCCCCTTATATTTGGTGAACTTTAGAAGGTACATTTCAAAGTAAGAATATGCTGAGTTTAATGAGAAAACTCCCAGGTTAATGGAGGAATGGATTCACTGTGCCTTTGGTTGAGGTCAAAGAGAGCATCTTCTAAAACCTGTGCCCAACTGGCTTGAGGTGGAAAAGTCCAGCCTTAGTGAGAGCATCAGACTCAGAATTTCTGTCTTTAAACTCTGCTGTACTCTACATGTCATCTTGTCTTTGCTAGCTGTCTTCATGGCCCCGTGCTGACTCTAGCTACGTGTCTTGTCTACTTAACTAATGTCCAGTGGAAGAAGGTGGCCTCTTCCCATATGTTTGTTTGTAAGAGCAATGGTTTCTTTTCCCTAGGACCCCTGCACACCCACTGCAAAAAGTAGCCTTCCCCTCACCTTAGCCAACATTGGCTCACTTGCTTTTGTTTGATCTACCCATTGGCCAGGAAAATGGAATTACTACATGAGATTTAGATCATCGTGATTTAACTATGAGAAGTATGTGAGTGTCTAGACATTCGGGCTGAATCAGCACAGAGGTGGACAGGTTCTGGCTATTGGGATGGTCTCCTTTAAAAAGGGGAACATATGGATATTTTTTAACAGAAAGACCCCATAGAAGAGCCAGATTTTAAAATAAAAGGGAGGGTTTTTCCCCCTTAGGAGCCGGGGTCATTGAGGATGCAAGAAAGAGTGGAGAGAGGTCTTTTGTATAGTTAGACAGTTAATTTTTCTTTTCTGAGGCTGAAGGATTAGAAGTAAAGACCATGATCTGAAGGGCTTCTATCAACCCACTCACATTTCTTCATTTTTGCCATCGACATTTCTGCATTGTCTTGCTTTCTACTGTTTCCATTTGTCTTAAGTCCTGTGTATTTTTCTGAATCCTTCTTGTCCATCTCTTCCATATTTACATTGCAGTCAAGCTCTGATCTAAGTGCACACTCGTCTACTTCTTTGTGGCCCTTGGTGGCACCACTGCTTTCAGGATCAAGACCAGAGTTCTTATCATAGGCCCTACAAGAGCTTTATTCCCTTTCCTGTATGTAATCTCTTCAGCTCAGGCCTTTCCCTTATTTCCTTAAAATCCAGAGATTTTAAGGGCAAATGAGAAGTATATGCCAAGAGAAGGGAAGGAGCAAGAGTCTCCTTCAATAGCCACCCCCCCAAAAAAATGATGGGCATGCTATTTAAACTTAAAGATTTTTCAGTATTGTATTTTGCACACACCCTAGTTTCAGTCATGGTCTTTCTTAAGTAATACTTCTTGAAATTAACTTGAGTTCTTAGATGTGATTTATTTTGGGCCATCTTTCCTATGTTAGTAAATTCCTATCCATCTATATCTCTCTTGTCTCTAAAGATATTATAAGATCCTTAGGTTGTGGGAAGTGTTGTGAATTCATGGAACCTAAGATGTCTTTGTTACCTGGGGGATTATTATGACTAACCCCAGAAAGCTAGCTGATACCACAAAATGTAAAGGAAATTGGTTTGCCCAAGGCTTAAGTGGAAAAGAAACAGAGAAGCAGGTGGTTCTGTGCAGTATGTGCTGCTCTGTGGTGAGGGCAGCCTGCCTAGGGAGCCCAGGAGACTCTGCTGTCATGTCCCATCACCCCCCACACAATGACATCCTGCAGGGCTCAGTCTCCCCTCCACCCTTCCTATCCTTGCTGCTCTCGTGACTCCCCATTCCTGAAGTCCTGCACACCGCCGCCATGGCTGACTGCCTTAAGAGCACATCTGATCATATAACTCCTCTCTCACCAGTCTCTCTTGACTCACCATCATTTAGGGAATGATGACTTGTTACTACTGCAAGACCCCAAACTTAAAACTACATTCCTCAAATTTCAAATCTGTCAGACTCTTGGGGCACTTTCTAAATTGCCCAGATAGGCCACGCTGTTTCCCACCTTGTGCCTACTGCATGCTGCGTAGAAGTAAATGCTGTGACTCTTTCCCACCCCTCAGCCACTCACGATGTTGTGTTCTGCAGTGTGGTGACAGAAAAGGGTGGATTTGGCTTATTGAGAGGCTTCCACTCAGAACCTAGGATCTGATCCCTTATCCTGTGTGATGGAAATGCGTTTCTCTACTGAGCAGGCTGCATGGACCCCTCAGCCCCCTCTCTCAGCCCCTTCCCTAGAAATTGGTTAAAGACGTTCTTAAATTCAGCTTTCCTTTCCCTCTGCAGTGACCATAGCTATTGCCTTTACAGCATATTCTCCACTCTTCAGTATAGTTTAGAAATACAGACATTTAAAGATTGTCAAATCTCTCAGTATTTTAGCTGCAAGACTTGTTGACTCCGTAGGAGTAAGCTTGTGCTTCACTCCCAGCTGGGGACCTGTGGTGGCTTTTGGTGGGAAGGGTCACTTAGAATATGGGTGATTGATACTGTGCACCTTAGCACATGGTTATGTTAACAATGTTTTTTATTAAATCTTTTCTGAAATTCTATTTATATCATTATTTTGCTGATATGTAATTTCAAAACTACCTTGACAGGAATAAAGAAGAGGGAGAGAGGGGACTGGTTGCATGTTTCCTAAGAGGGGCAACATTGTACTCTTTCCTCTCCTGCCCCATCAACAAAAATCAAGTCAGAAATTTCCCTGTTCCTCCTCCTCTTGTGGCAGTGTATTTTCTTTTGTGTTTTTTATTATAGGTGAGCCTCCTTAGAAGAGCTTTTCCTTTTTTTTTTCTTTATGGACCTTTAAATCATTTTTAAAATATGTTGAAATAGAACAGGTTTTTAGACAGGCCATGTATTTTCCTTGTAACAGATAAGTTTGTATGTAGTCTGGCTGCTTCTTGCTAATTAATGAAGGGAAACATCTTAAGCTTAAGCAAAACTGGATTCCCTACATCAGGCAGTCTAGATAAAAACACAGTTGTTAAGAGAGAAATGGAAATGGAAACAAATTCTGTAAATCTAAGTGCTTACGAACCTTTTAAAGTGAGAAATGGAGGATAGATTGAAGGAGAACTCTGAAAATGTGCTTGAAAACAGGGTCCATGAGGGGAAGCTGAGCTCTGAGAAGAAAGACACCTCCCTTGGCATCATGGCACTGTAGAGGACCAAGCCAGCCTCCAAGATTTCTTCCTGTAGAGCTGTGATCGCAGCCCTTGATTCTGAAAAGTCTGCTTCCGACTCCTCCAAAGAACCGTGACCAATTCCCGGGAGTCCTCTCCATTACCAAAAGAAGTAAACAACAGCCCTAGAGCCATTGAAAAATCTCCCGAATCCCAGAGTCTCATCGATGGGATGAAAAAAGCATCCCTCAAGCAGCCAGGTGTTCCCCGGAGCATCTCCAGTGAGAACAGTAGCAAGGGGTCACCCTCCTCTCCCGCAGGGTCAACACCGGCAGTCCCCAAAGTCCGCATCGAAACCATCAAGATGTCCTCTGGGGAAATCAAGGGGACGGTGATGAGGGTGATGCCCCAAGTTGATCTCGATGCTGGAAAAAAGCCTTCCAAGCAAACGGGGTCCATGGTGGCATCCATGATGCCACTTCTTTCATCTCCAGCCTTGGCCACCATCCTTTCCTCCCACCCAGGGCTCCTCTGCAGTTGCTGGTCTTCAACGCTGTTGCCCCTGTCAAGCTCACCCTCAGACAGGTCATGATCAAGACTGTGGTGACCACCTTCCTCCCGGTGCCGGCCATGAAGATGGCTGGCTTGCAGCTCGTTAATTTGAAGCTCGTCAACAACACCACAGTCAAAGCCATGGTCATATCTGCTGCCTCCATTCAGAGCACCAGCATCGCCATCATTAAAGCCACCGACGTGATCCAGCAACAAACCGCTGTTTGCGGCTTCCTAACCAGTGCAGCTATGCCTCCCACTAGAGAATCCATCAGCCTGGCCAACGCCAAACTTATGCCAAAGACTGTGCACCTCACCAACCTTAACCTTCAGCCTAAGGGTGCCCAGGCCACCTCCGAGCTCTGCCAAGTGCTCACCCAACCTCAGCAGCAAATAATTAACATCACAGCCTCATAGCCACCCAAAAAGATGTCACAGGTCCAGGTGGTGTCCTCCCTGCAGAGTTCTGTGGTGGCAGCTTTCAACAAGGTCTGCGCAGCATCAACCCAGCCCCAGTTTACATCCCCAGCCTCAGTCCTCCTGCCAACATGAGCATCATGTTATGGACCCATGGGTACAAGTGCTTGGAGTGTGGGGACTCCTTTGCCCTGGAAAAGAGCCTGACCCAACACTAGGACAGATGCAGCATGTGCACCGAAGTAATGTGCAACCACTATGGTAAGAACCTTGTCTTTTACAACAAGCACAGCCTCCTGTCTCATGCCTGCGGGCACAAGGGGGTGGTGATGCAGGGCTTCCACTTGATTTTGAAGCCGATCTCAGCTGATCAAATTATTGTTTCTCTGTCACGTAATACTCCTGCTTCATCTTCTGCTCTCCCAAGCTCCATGGGAGCTGACACCCACACTGTAACATAAATTCAGTCTGGCATAACTGGGACGGTCATGTCAGCCCCTTCGAGCACACCCATCATTCCAGCTATGCCCCTGGATGAAGACCCATCCAAGCTCTGGAGGCATAGTCTGGAATGTTTGGAGTGTGAAGAAGTTTTCCAGGGTGAGACATCGCTGGCTGCCCACGTCCAGCAGGCTGCAGATACAAATGGACAAAAGACTTGCACTGTCTGCCAGATGTGGCTTCCTAACCAGTGCAGCTATGCCTCCCACTAGAGAATCCATCAGCACAAATCTCCCTACACCCACCCTGAGTGCGAGGCCATCTGCAGGTTGGTGCACTTCCACACCCACGTCACCAAGAACTGTCTACACTACACACGGAGAGTTGGCTTTTGATGTTTGCATTGCAATGTTGTGTACCCTGACGTGGCCCTGCTGAAGTCTCACATGCAAGTGTGAAGTCTTTTACAAGTGTCTTATCTGTCCTCTGGCATTTAAGTCCTCCCCAAGTACACATTCCCATGCCTACAGACAGCATTCTGGCATCAAGATCAGAGAGCCAAAAAATAACATATAAGTGTTCCATGTGTGACACTGTATTCACACTGCAAAGCCTGCTGTATCGCCACTGTGACCAACACAGTGAAAACCAGAAGGTGTCTGTTTCCAAGTGTCTGGACTGTTCTCTTTTATATGCACAGAAGCAACTCATGATTGACCATATCAAGTCTACACATGGACACTGAAAATCATCAAAGGGCCTCCAAACTTCGGTATAGACTTGCCTTTGAGCATTAGGCCTACAACTCAAAATTCAGCAAATCAAAACAAAGACACCAGATCCATGAATGCGAAAGAGAAACTGGGAAAGAAATCCCCATCACCTGTGAAAAAGTCAGTGGAACTGAAGAAAGTGACCAGTCCTGGGTGGATGTGTTGGGAGTGTGACTGCCTGTTCGTGCAGAGATTTTTACATTTCCCACATGAGGAAGGAGCACAGGAAGCAAATGAAGAAACCCCTCTGCCGCCAGTGTGACAGATCTTTCAGCTCATCCGTCAGCCTCTGCCAGCACAACCGGGTCAAACACAGGCATCAGGAAAGCTTACACCTGCTCGCACTGTGCAGACTCCAGGGATACCTTCACTAAATGGCTGATGCTGGAGAAACACATCCAACTCATGCACAGTATTAAGGATCCTGACTTGAAAGAAATGACAGAAGTCACCAATGAGGAGGAAACAAAGAAGATGCCAAGTTTCCCAGCCCCAAGTGGAAGTTGGAAGAACCCATTCTAGAGTTCAGGCCTGCCAGAGGAGCCATCACCCAACACGTGAAGAAGCTGAAGATAAAATGTTTTCAAGGTCCGCAGGTGCTCATGTGCAGCTTCACCTCGGAGACCCTGCTGCAGTTCCACGAGCACATCCCGCAGTGCAAGTCAGATGGCTCCTCACACCAGTGCCAGGAGTGCGGCCTTGGCTACACGTCGCACGTCTCCCTATCCCAGCACCTCTTCATCGTCCACAAACTCAAGGAATGACAGCCTATGGCCAAGCAGAACGAGGTCCAGGGGAACAAGCCTGGACCTGAGGACAAGCCAGCCACTGCCCAGTGTAGGACTGAATGTGCAAAGTGTGAGCCAAGACCTTTGAGATGGAAGCTGCCTTAAATGCGCACACATGGACCCATGGATGGCATGGCCTTCATCACATCCAAAAGAGTGAGCTCGGCCAAGAAATAGCCCCGCACCTCTGCTGGGAGAATCCTTGTCCACATTGGAAGAAAAAAGACATTTTTGTTACAAAAAGTTTGCAGTAAAATAAAGTTAACAGTTTAGTCTAGGCTGTTGCAATATATCCTCTCTCCATGTCCTCCTCTACCTCGTCTGTATATCCTCGATGAGTATTAAAACAGTATTTGTGTTGAAAAGAGTTTGTGTATATTTAAATGAATAAATTTTTATACTCTTTGCTATGTTTGTATCAGTATTTAGTGAAAAATGTTTTGAAGTGGGGTTTTGGCGTTTTTTGTTTTGTTGTTTTCTTTTTTTTGGTTCTTTTTTCAATTTGGGTTAGGTTTTTCTTTTTTGCACTGTTCCTTTAAAACAGAGTTCTTAATAATGGGCAGTTCCTGAATTCCAATAAACCATTTTGTATGTCACAGATTTGAATGGGTTAACTAATCACAGGCTACGATAATACTTTTTTTAGTGTTTTCAATTTTTAGATTTAACTACCTAAATTGTAGGTGACTGTAGGTCTCCAAAACATTAGGGACTTTTAAATGTCTTAGCACTGTCCTCAGCGTGCCTGCCCCACCCACAGGCACCCATCCTGTGGTCACACTCCAGCATGTGGTGTCCTCTCCAGGCCAAGCCAAGCAGTGTTGGAAGCAGCCTTGCAGATGTCTCAGGTCCCAGTGAGGGATGAAAACTTGGGCCAGAAATCTAGTAAGGAACTCAGATTTCCTTAATTCCATCTCAGAACAGGGAAGAAGGGTATCCTAATGGGAAAAAACTGGGGGTGGTGGTGATGGTGATGGTGGTTTTTCTGGGCAGATTTGCAAGGCTGGCTTATAAAAGAGCACAGCAGATAAAGTGATGAAAGGGCTGGACTCCTGTAAAAGTTATAATATGTAGTTAGACCAGCAGATGTATATAGTCAAGTTTTTGTCATGTTAATTTATTAACTATTACAAAGACACAACTGAAAATATCAAGTATTTCTCTGGCTCTTGACAGGAAGAAAAAGAATCACAGTTGACTTAACCCTTTGCTGTCTAGAGAGTTGGCATTTCCTGTTCTGGGTTCTACTGCCAAATGTTCAGGTGCTGCACAGCTCCAGCCACCGACTTGTCAATGCAGTAGCCAGCGTGTCGCAATTGGCCATGCAATTCAGCACTGGTCCACCTGGGTTTTAGTTCAGACATTTCAATAAGTGTCTTTAATATCGGTGGTTCTGCTTTCTTAGTGCAGCCAAGGGTACTCCTCTGTCCCTTCCAAATGTTTATAGTTCTCTGGGAGTTATACTTTTTGGTTTTATTGTTCTGTGTTATCTTTTGCATTTTGCATTTTGTATCTTGTATTTATCCTTTAACATGTTTTGTACTTTTTTTTTTTAAGAAAAGAAATCTTTTTGTGTGTATATAGATATCCTTGCATGATATACTGTAGTCAACATTTGGTTCTTCAAAATGTCTTGCTGCTGCCAGATGCACTAACCACACCCACCATCACTGTATTAAACATATTTCACATATATATAAATGTGGGACATTTGAAAACAAAAGATCCATAAACAATAAATGCTGTAGAGGGTGTGGAGAAAAGAGAACCCTCCTACACTGCTGGTGGGAATGCAGTTTGGTGCAGCCACTGTGGAAAACAGTATGGAGATTCCTCAAAGGACTAAAACTAGAATTACTGTATGACCCAGCAATCCCACTCCTGGACATATATCCAGAAGGAACCATAATTCAAAAGAACACCTGCACCCCAATATTCATAGCAGCACTATTTACAATAGCCAAGACTTGGAAACAACCTCTGTGTCCATTGACAGATGACTGGATAAAGAAGTTGTGGTATATTTATACAATGGAATACTACTCAGCTATAAAAACAATAAAATAATGCCATTTGGAGCAATTTGGATGGACTTTGAGATTGTCATTCTAAGTGAAGTAAATCAGAAAGAGGAGAGATATACGATAGAATTTATATGTCAAAACTAAAAAAAGAAAAAAAAACTTATTTACAAAACAGAAATAGACTCACAGACATAGAGAAACCTATGGTTACCAGGTGTAGAAGGGGGTGGGAAGGGATAAATAGAGTTCAAGATTTGCAGATACTAAGTACTATATATAAACTAGATAAACAACAAGTTCACACTGTGTAGCACAGGGAACTGTATTCAATATCTTGTAGTAACTTATGGTGAAAAAGAATATGAAAGTGAATATACGTACATCATGTATGACTGAAGCATTTTGCTTTACTGTGAAGGACAATTGAAGACTTTCTCACAGAGGAGGGAAGGCTGAGGACAATGAGTGCAAACAGCAGTCCAGGCAGCAGGACCAAATCAGGGCAGAGCACATGACAGAACGACATCTTCAGATGCCAAGCGACACATCACAGGAGCATCCGTATATTTTTCCTTCTGAGCCATCACTCAGGAGTAAAAGCAAAATGAGACCATTTCCAGATCAAAGAGACTGAGAGAGTTTGCCACTGTCAGGTTGTCACTGAGAGTGAGGAAGGATGGATTTAAGGAAGAAGTGAATGTATCCAAGAAGAAATGAGTGGAGAGTGAGGCATGGAGGCGGGAAATGGGTGAGTGCAGGTCTGTCTGACAGTCATGACTGTGTAAGTCAACAGTCAGAGGTTAGTAATAACACTTACCATGACTAATGACAAGGCATAAACCTCTGTGGTTCAGTGTTGTGCCCTGGCCATCACCGGCCACCCTACCAGGGCTCAGGAAGGCTGAGCTGAGGTTGGAAGGGCAGAAAAATACTTATATACTAGTCATTTATATCTATATACCTAAGAAGAATTGTACACCATAAACAAGTGCAAATTATTCCTGAAATGCAAGAAGGCTTCAACGTAAGAAAATACATCAGTGTAATGCACTACATTAACAGTGTGAATAGAAAAAACCAGGATCATCCAAATTAATGCAGAGAAAGAAATTGATAAATTCACCACTATCTTCTGAATTTCATGTAAACATGAGAAATTTAAGGGGTAACATTCATACACTTTTTTAACATAACTAGCACAACTGGATAGCAGCAGTTTTCAGAAGTATCACACTATTCTATACTGCATTATAACACGATGTAACTTCATTCTGTTCCTCCTGCTGTGTGTCAGGTCTCTTAGAGCATTATGAAAGAAAGGGTAAAATTTAGCAGGGATGCTCATTGCAAAGAAAAATGGAACACATTTGTTATACGCCATTGAGTTTAACATTCAAGGGAAACCCACCATTACAACAGTGATGCAGAGCTGTGTTTCTCCATGTGGTTACTGATCTGTAAATTCAGTCCCATCATGAAACTGTAGGTCCATAGGATCTAATATTCTGATATTGGATCCCTAAGGGAATTAGAGGTGTCCCCTGAGAACTAGAGTGGAGGGCTACACAGTAAGGCAGTCAAAGGGGCTGAAGTGAGAACAGAAGTGAGAGCAGGTGGTGAGATGTGACCTTGGAGACACCTGGGATCAGGTGGGTCTTGGCTGAGGGGCACTATGAGAAGACCATCAGGTGTAACAGGCCTGGCAGGTGAGAAAGGTGACTACTTATGATGACCTGTCAGGACAGCTCCAGGAGAGTCCCCGTTTCAAATACATTTGCAAACGTGTCATATCTTCCCTCCCAAATGTATTCATTCAGCAACATGAGCATGTCTTCTTGGCCGAGTGCTGGGCTAGGAACCTGTAATATACTCAAAACCAAGGTGTAGACTCTGCTCCCAGGTGGCTGAGCATTCATTATAATACAATACAAGGAAGGCTGTTGTATGCAGAGTAGCAGGTTTAAAACCATAACCTGTCCCTCTCCCACAGTTCCTATAATCACTGTTGTTTATTCTGACCCTTTAGGATACACAGGATTTTAGCAAAGCTCCCCAGGGGAAAGCAGATCCAGTGCTCTGGGGATAGGAGACAGCGTGGATCCACCTTGGCTGTTCTAGGCAGATCTTTCCCTTTAAGTGGCTCCCACTGAGACCCACTGCCCCTTTCAGTTGTCTCCTAGGGATTCAGAGACAATCCCACTGTCCTGTGAGCAGACCACTTGCACCCAAAGATCTACATCACACACACAAAGGGCAACATTATTTAAAATATCTTGAGAACATTACACTGCTTGTCAAAGTGTTTTACTTAGATATTTACAGATGGTTGAAGGGAGAGAGGAAGGGACAGAGGTGGACACAGATGGGGGCTGGACACAGAATTATACATGTCAGTGTGCCACAAGGGACAACTTCCACTCAGTGGCTCACCTTATAGTTGTGAATTATAGTGTATTTACATTAGATTCCAAATGAGATTGAAGAAGAAAAGCAAATCTATATGCCTTAAAGAAATCCTGAGTTTATAAAACATGTTCTGATGAAGGCTAAATTGAATGGAGCAGAGTGTTTGTCATAAGCAGCTACACACCCCTCCTTCTGGTGGCCATGTGAGGAATGGCATGCATCCTGCTGGCTCCATGGATGTCAGACAAACAGGCAACATTCACACACACACATCAGTCTTGCTGTTGGGAGAAACCAGATTCCGTAAGATCAAAGTCTTCAGTTTGCCTTCTAGTTGAAGTCCTTTTCTTGTTCATAACTCTACTGGGCACTTCCCAAGGGCAGGGTCTCAGGGAGATTTGATGGAGTCCCTGAGCTGGGCCCTGGGTCCATGGTCCACAGCAGAGAACAGAGAGGAGGTCAATGTCTCACAGGAGACATTGGAGACAAGGAGAGAGTGGGAACCTGCTGGGGTCACTTGTCCATATCCCAACCCTGTGTGTCTGGTGCAGAGAAGTTAATATATCCAAAGACACATATGGCCCTTTGCTGTTTATATTAACAATAAAATGTAAAAGCAGATTAGAAACGTATCACACAGCATATTTGTCTCATTTCATCTAAAATGATGTAGAACTTGAAAAAATGGCATGACCTTATATTAGCAGTCACATTTGCACTTAACTTGAGTTATTATCATATCCATTGAAAGCTTTAGAAAATGTGAAATTCAAAGCTGCATAATGTACCTTCTGGTCCTTTGCCCTTAAAGAAGCTGCTTCTGTTGTTCCTGCTGCCAGCTTCTTCCACAGCCATGTCTTTTTCATGTCTGATACTGGAGCCCAATCCTGTCATCCACAGGCGGCTTCTAAATCTAGGATCACTCTCTGACTTTTCTGAGCATGATCCCTGTCCATTTTGCTAGGATACAGGTGCTTTCCACCATGTCTTCTCTCCTTCTGTGGATTCAGAGCTTCTCCCAGGCCAGGAAGCTCCTCAATCAGTTCTCAGTCTGCTCTCTGCTCAGTGCTTGACATACAGTAAATACTCAATCAAGATCTGGAAATAATTAATCTGAATAAGTTATGCAGTATTTCTGATGTCATCCTAAAATGAGAATTAAATCCCAGAAATGAATCAGGATGTCTTGAAGCAAAAGGACCAGTGTGTTGTTTGCAAGGTTTGCAAACCAGGAACACAAAGCTTTTACCTGTATTTGACAGTATGAACTCAGAGGGTTGACGGGCTGAAGGATTTCTAAAAGCAAAACCACAGAATGTATAGGTGGGTGACTTGTAAGGGGATTGGATGGCCCTTGCAGCCAGACTACAGGTCCTCACAGCTGAACTGTAAGCTTTCCATGACTGGCTGACATCAGAGCATCTCCTGAGGGGTTTTACCAGGTGGGACCCTTAGCAGAATCAGAAGTCTCAGAGGTTTTGTTTGTGGTTTTCTAAGAACTTGGGAGTGTGTTACTTAACCCCTGGTCTGTCATAAGCTACACAGCATCTCAAGCTTCCAAAACCTCCAAGTGGCCCAGGGCTGTCTGGGCTTCTGTACTGAAGGCATTTTCTAGAGTTGAATTTGGTTTTGCCTTCAGACTTGGATGTGATCATTTCTGCCCAAGTCCTACCAACTGACACTGAGCCTGTGCTCCAAAGCATCAGGGTAGCACTTCAGCCCAGGCAGCCCTTCCCCTGAGTCCTCTGATCTCTCCTTTGTCTGCTCCCAGTTTAATCAGGGGCTTCTGTCTCTCCTCATCCAGGAAAAGCTCAGCATGTTCTCCCTGTGAGGACCTATGTTCTGTGATTGGGGGCAGCCGTCTTCAGGCAGAGAGTAGAGACGTCGCTGACCGTGGCCTCACTCAGTTATCTCAAACCATGGGAATCCCTGACTTTACGCTGTTGGACATCATTGGCCCTCACCCCCTATTTGTGGTTTTAGGGGAAAGGCAGATCTCCATCCCCTGCAGAAGCTGAAGGCAAGGATGCCAGTCCTGGGGCTTGGACCAGGGGTGGGGCAGTGGGTCACTGCTGGAGGAGACTGAGGAATGGGTGGGCCTGTGAGCACCTCCCAGGACCTCTGGCCTGAGGTTAGGACCTCCCTGCAGCTTCTCCGGCATCTGATATGTTTTGGGAAGACTCTGCTCATCTGAGCTCGAGTGGGTGCCCCTGTTGCAAATCAAAATTCCCATGAAGGGAACATATCCAGGACCCTGCCTTAACGTGATGTCCTGCCTTTTTTTATTTTTTAAAAGATTAAAAAATGATAATCAGTGTCCACATACATTAGTCAGCCAGGCAGAACAGGCCACAAGTAACATGTTATCACCTCTAAGATAACATGTTAGGTTATTTTAGAATTGTAAATTCACAGGCACATCAGGAACAGTGAGTGTCCTGGCACTGAAGGGGAGGGGAGACAGCAGAGACTGACTGATACTTACAGCACGGTCCTTTGCTCTGGCTTTGGAGCTGTCTCAGGCAGGAGAGGTGTAGCTGGCTCTCTGTCCAGAAGTGTTTCCCCAGCAGGTTTGGAGCTTGTGCTGTAGCTCCAAGAAGGGAAACTCTCATCAGTATGACTGCTTTCCCACGTCTCTCCCAAAGAAAGGGGAAACATCACTGCGAATCAGTAAACTCTTAGTCCAAGATTCCACCCCCAGGAAGTCTTCCCAGACTGCAATCCAGGGGATGAGTGTTCTGAGCATCCTCATTGCTCCTGTGCCAGTTCCAGCTTCAGGAGGCTCTGCTCTGTGTGGTCCAGTGCCTTCCCCTCCTCACTCACCCCATCACCCACCTGCATCCTCCCCACCATCACTCTCTGCCTCTGGGAGCTCCATTGCTCCAGCTGTGCCAGGAGAAAGTGGGCCTGATGCTCCATGTCTGAGCCAGGCATGCCCACCTCTAAATACATTAGTACGGTCTTTAGGCAGGGAAATTCTGGAGGCTGGTGGAGATCCTCTGGGTACTGGAGCAGCCAGGTGCCCAGGATGGAGGCATGGCTCTGGGGGTAGTTGGGGGGGCACTAGAGTCAGAGGCTTGGCCTTTCCTTCCAGGCTGGGCTCCCAGGGTAGCCCAGCAGGGACCTGGGCCTCTTTGCCTTTGGCTCCTGCCCATCCAGAGACTGGCTCTGCTCCATGTCCCATCTCGGCTGGCAGTCTGGGCAGAGGTGGGCTTGGACACAGAGGAGGGGCTGCTACAAGCCTTCAGAAAGGACAGCCCTTTGTCAGTGGTGTGACCACCTCTTCCCCTCTTCAGGGATGCCTGTCACACTTCTCTGTCCCTCTGCTTGCCCCTCCCCACTGCATGGCAACTCTGTGAGGACAGGCAGGCTGTCTGCTCTGGGCACTGCCATCTCAGGAACACAGGAGCTGGTCTATGAGTGTCTGACCCAGGAGGGAACAGACAGGCTGTGTCTGCCACCCAGGCTTCCTGCGGGATCCCTAACACCTCAGATATTAGCTTCTGCACCTGCCTGCTGCCTAACCTGCCAGGGACCCTGCCTGGGTGTCCTCCTGCCTCTGCCACTCTCCTTCCATAGGATGCCACAGCTGTCCCCTGAGGCTCACTGTGTCCCCTGAGCACCAGCTAAGTCCCCACCATTGAGGCTCCACCAGGTGCTGAGCAGGATGCTCTCCACCGCTTGTGTGATGGGTCCCAGGAAGTGGGTGGGGGCAGGGCTGGGATGGAGAGGAGATGGCTGTGGGTTCTCGTAGGGGCTGACTCTGGCCTCTGACCACCTGTATGCCCCTCACAGCACCACAGTGTGGATGATAGCCCTCAGGATCTCCTTTCCTCTTTGCCAGGAGATGCTCTTAGACTTCTGCTCTCAAGCCAGAATCAGAGGATGTGTGAGATCCAGGGTTATGCCCACCCCCACCCATCCACACAGCCCACAGCTCCACATAGTCTTTGGGGAAGGGAGTCCCTCCCTCTTCATTCAGAGATTCACTGTTTCAGCTGGTGCAGGGGTCCACTGTCATCATAAGTGTAAGGGAGGATGCATCCGTACCCAGAGGAGGCCAGGAAGGTGTCACATGGACTGTACTGAGAACACTACGTGGATGTGATGTCTAGTATGACAGCGTGACTCCCGGGAAAATGGAAGTCCTGGAATGCAAGGCTGTTGTCTGCTTAATGCATTACATGATGGTTGTTCCTAGAGAAGCACCTGTCTCTAGGGGCCCTTACTATATCACACACATCTGAGTGGGCCTGGGAGGGACAGCTAATGGCATCACAAATCCCCTTTTAAATGGGAAAAATTTCCACTCAAGGACAAAATCCCAGTGACCCAGGAGGCAGAGGCTTCCACATGGGCAGGAGGACAGTGACCAGTTAGCACAACCACAGCCCCTCCAGCTGACCTTTCCAGGGGCCAGATTCCTAGAAAGCACTTTCCATGAAGGTTTCCCTCTGTTCCTACCCTCCTAGGGCCTGATCCTCCCTTGACCGCAGTGTGCAGAGGAGCAAATTTAGGCTCAGAGAGGTAGAGGGACAATCCCACATGTCACTGCAATTAGGTGTCTGTCACCAATGTCCCATGAGGACAGAGTGCTCACCTTTGGAACAGAAGGTCCAGCACCTGCTGGGCGGTGGCCAAAGCTCTATAGGTGCCCAGGAATGTGTGCAGGTAGGAGAGGTGGCCTCCCAGGGCAGCAGGCACTAGGTTTGCTACCAGCTTCTCCAGCTTATGTTGCTGAAGGCTTGATGCCATGCAGGTCTCATTGCTTCTTCCTACTGATGCATCTTCCCCCTGGGGTGGAAAGAGGAGAGACCTGAGTCAGAGGCAGCACTGGGGACCACCAGGGGGGTTCCAGCTGTTGCTCAGACCAAATCCCCAAGCCTCAGTTTCTTGTGCCTGAGGTGGAAGAGGGGAGCCCTGAGCAGATTCACGGTTCTTAGCATCATCAGTACAAGGAGCAGTGGGCGATGATTAAATGCAGTAGTGTCTATGATCATTGTCTCAGCACAGCACTGGCAGCACCTCCTTGCATGAACTACATCATCCCTGTGACTGCTGTCACAACATCCCATTCTAGAGATGAGAAGACAGAGGCTGATTCCGGGGGGGGGGGATCAGGATTTTCAGGCCAACATGGACACATGAGGATTGAGGAAAACCAGGAAAATCTGTAGAAAAATGCAGAAACATCCTTGACTTAACATGAACTGAGATTCTGTCAAAGTCTCTTGGTGAAATTCTGACTCATATGTGGCCACTGACTTTGTATCTGGCCAGGGCAGGGCCTGGGCTGTGAGGGCGGGTGGGAGAGATGAGGAATCAGATTCCTTTGCCAGCAGCTCTCTAAGAGGAAGCCCAGAGGAGGAGCAGGGCAGGGCAGGTATCCAGGTTTTCATATATGTGGAGTCTCCTTCCTCACACTCACCCTGAACCCATCCTGGGCTCTGGTGGTGTCGTGGAGCACCTACCCCTCCTGCAGGGAGATGGAGTAGGGGACTCCATGAACCAGGTCCTGTCCCATCTCCTGTGTGGAGTCCTGCAAACACAGTGCCCAGCGGACAGGCAGAGACCTCAGAGCCCTGTCTGGCTCTCTCGGCTGGTTCTCAGACCCATAAGAGATCTCCACTCCAGACACACACGCCAGCCTCTGCACGGACCTCCATCAGAGAAAAAAATCTGACAACCTGAGGGCCTTGGGTTCCCACTGGCACAGATTAGAGGCCCCTCAGGAGTCCTCTTTCCCCCCGGCCAGGCCTGTCCTCAGGTATGGCCATGACAGGACCACTAGGTTCAACAACCAGTTCCTGCCCAGAGGGGACAAGTCCCCCTTCCCCCACATGGAGATGAGGGGAAGTGGGCATGCCTGGGGGCTCCTAGAGGAGGCTGGTCCTAGACTGGCTTATTCCAGGCCACCCCATGTTACCTCAAGTGATCTCCTCATAACAGACAAGAGGCATCTGGGTTGAGGGTTCATCCAATGCCTACAGCCACTGAACAAGCTCTCACTCCAGGGCTTCCTGACAGAGAAGCCCCAGGATATCAGGACACAGAAGGAAAACATGTTTCTTCCTCAACTGCCTCCAGCCAAGTGAGCTGGCTCAGGGGCCATCACTAGAATGTGGGTGCCTGGTAACCAGGTTCCATTTCTATTGGGATCTGTTGACAAGGAAGTGATGTCACTTCCTGGGGTCCACTTCTTGGAACCCCCTCCTCAGACAACACCTCCAGACAGCCCTCTGGGCTGCTGCCTGCTCACCCCCTACTCCTCACAAACCCAACTCTTCCACAGTTACAGCAGTCCAGCCCTCTCCACGGCTCCCAGGGAGGCTCTGAGTGCAGCTGTGAGGGGACGCCCTGGCTTCCAGACTCAGTTCCTCCTCCTTACCTGTTCTCCATCCTGGATAAGTCCTGGTGTCTGTCCAGGCCTGTCTATCTCCCCACTAGCACAGTGAGAATGCAATCAAAACGTCAAGTGCCAGGATAAAGTCCACTGCAAAAACACCACAAATAATAGCTTCACTTATGAGTACAGAGATTATCAGTGTTCTAAATGCGTCATCTTTTTTCAGCACAGCCTTGGATGCAAGCAATTGCAATGCAGAAAATACATATTTACCTCTTGCTTCTACACGACACTTGCTGGTGGTAAAACAAATACACATTTTGGTGAATGTTTGCATAAAGGAGCAAAAATGTTTATTCCAAGCTGAAACTAAGCATGAATGATTCTATGGAAGATGTTGGATGTTCTGCCCAAATTCTGCATAGTGCTTGCTGTTAAAATAGCTTTGTTGCTGAGTCCAAACTCATTCTGCTCACCTTAGGGCAGGCCAATAAATCTGGAGGTGAGGTATTGGGGCAAAGAATAGCAACTTTATTCACAAAGCCAGCAGAGAGGATGGCAGACCAATGTTTTAGAGAACCATCCTGCTTTAGTCAGAATACAGGCTCCTTTTATACAAAAAGCAAGGGAAGGGGTGTGATTGGTTGTTGCAAACTTCTTGCTGCAGGCACTCTTTGTTCTTGCAGCCATCCAGGTGGGCCAGGTCAAGGTGTCCCTGGAAACTTCCAACAAAAAAAGTTTTTCTCTGTTTTGCAACTTGCCATCTCCACAACAGTGCCCAAGGGCTAACATCCTTAAAGGTCAGAGATCTGAGACTAGGCTCTCCTGTGTATTTCAGGCTAAAGGCAACATTGTTTCACAAAAGGTTCAGAGCTAGCAAGACTGAGCCTAGAAAGCAGGGCACAGTGGTTAAAATTAAAGGAACAGATCCAATATAAAGTCAGATTTGTTCTCCTCTATTACAGCTTCTGTTGTCCTTTCTATTAATGTTGAAGTAATTGTCATGAAGTTGTTTTCTGACTTCAGGATTTATACTGTTTGAATTCAGTGATTAAAAGGTTCTTATGATTTTTGTTGGCATTCAGTATTTTTCATTTCTCTTGCATTCAGAAACTCATTGGTGCTCTCTAACAAACACAGTTGGAAGAGATCTCAGTTAATTTAAAGCAGGGAACTAATATTTTAATTTTCAAGGAAAGGCCCCAAATTCTTGTTTACTTTTGAATAATCCATTGAATGAAGCCAATTTTCTTATTTCTTTTTTTTATCATTTTCAATATCTCTTTAGCAATAGAACTATGGAAATTGAAAGAAGAGCAAAAAGTGTTATTGAACTATTCCATTGTTTAATGGAACTTGGTGAAATCTTCCTGTCAGACTATTCTTAAAAGGGAAAACATTAGTTATGATAGGAAAATAAATTCTGATTTGTGGATAATCATTATTGTATCTGCCATGACTCTATTTTGGAGGATCATCTCTTGAAGAATTTGATTGTTTTACGTGGATGCTACTAGTTGTTCATCTAACAAAGAGAGAAATGGAATTATCATGTGTAGGGTTTGTTATAAAGGAAACAAAAAGGAAAGAGAAAGTTGACCTAAAAGTTCTCTTTTTTGTCAGTGTTCATGTTAGGAAGTCATTAATCAAGAGATCCAACATAATCCTGAAGAATGGAAAAGGCAAGTTTTGCCATGAATGATGTATCATGTGTTTCAGAAAATAAATTTGTAGAGCAGTTCCCAGAGTTGTTAACTTTATGCCATTATACTTGTTCATAATGCTAAAGTTGTGTGTTTTCTCATTAATGAATGTCCAATGGACAAAGAACGAAGTGAGATGTGACCATTGCAGAAGATATGTGACAAAGTAAATTGAACAATGGCAAAGTACTCTCTCTGGAAGAAATTCTATAACTGAATTCCACAAAACAAAGAACTGTTAAGCAGAACCAACAGTTCAGGGAAATATAACTAATGAAAGAGATATGTAATTTAAATGCTTGTAATTTATTTCAGATGAACAACAAATAAAAGTATGTCTCGCGGCTTGAGCATTACTTGCTAAACCTGGCAATTCTACCCAGTGTGCTGGAAGTCGCAGACCCCTTTCTAACTGAGCTGGCTGGAGGGCTTTAGGGAAATGCACCGCGGGCTTTCTGGCCCAGGACGAGGCAGTCGCTCTGGGCCTTCTGCGCATGTGCGCCGCCCCCTCTTCCCCTCCCCCCACTCGCCCGTGTGTTCCAGTTCCCTGGTCGCGAGGAGACGGCGCCCGAGCCTCTGGCGCCTGAAGGCGGGGGGGGGGGGGGGAGGCTGGGAAGCGGCTGTTGAGCGCCGGAGGGTTGGGCGCGTGGAGCAGGGGCCTCCGCGCGAGAGGGGTGAGTGAGAAACGGCTTTGTCCCCTGACCTCGGTGTGAATCCGGCTCCGTTTTCACGCACCTGAGGAGACCCGGCGCGTCCCAGCGCTTGTTACCGGGCGAGGCGGAGTTTCCTCATCTCCGGGGTGAAGCGCGGTCCGAGGCGCCGGTGCGGCCGCGCGCGGACTCCGGCTTTCGGGCGCTCGGTATACACGCACTTCTCATCTCAGCGGAGAACCGCCTTCTTTTCTCCTCGGGATCTCGCTCCATCCTCCCAACCACCTGCGGTCAGTGTCGCGGCCCTTTTTAACAGTGAAATAGGCTCAGAGAGGCGATAGGAATCCGAAGTGGCGACCGGCGCAGGGGCAGGAGGAAGGAGAGATTCCATACCTCATCCTCGGCCCAGCATGAAACCTGAGCATGAGTCAGTCGCAGCAGTTAGCAGCTCCGTGGCCCTAACCCCTTTAGGAAATCATTTTGAAGTCAATGCGGCTTTGGATTTGGGGAGTTCTTGTTTCTAAAGAACTTGTGAGCCTGGCACATAAACGGACGCGTCCAGGTCCCTCTGACCGCCCCCGCCCCAGCGTTGCCTGTGTTCTCAGTAGCGCCAGTTTGCTTTTACAGGTGGTCCTGCTTGTAACTCAAGCTGACAGGAAGATCCCGGAGCTTGAGATTTTGGGTGAATATTCCAGCTGGCTTGGGTCCAGCTTTTATGTAACAAAGCAGCTTTTGTGATGTAAGGGGGTTCCAGGAGCAGGAATCCCTGATAGGACAACAGTAGGTCTGAGACTTCAGTACAGATCCAGAGCCCTAGTCGAAGGGGCTCTTATTGCTCAGCCAGAAGCAACGTGGGTCCTCTTGCCAGGACCACTGTCATATCCAGACTGTCACAGACTGGGTGACAGTGGAAGCTTTGGGCCAACTTTCAGAGGAGGTGTAAGCTGTGGCTGGGATAGGAGGGCAAGACAAAAGGAACAGAAGATACTGCTTCTTGGGGAGTTATGAAAGCATCGTGTGGAAGGAAGAGCTTACCAGCCACAGGGGAGGGAATTGCCTACTTCATCCCTTCATTCTTCACTGCACTCTTTCTGGACTCTAAGCTGCTCCCCCACTACACCACAACTAGAGATATGCTGATGCCCTGTAGTGATGTTAGAGAATCAGAGATGGTACAGCAAGACAGGTCTTTAATACCTGGACTTCAGACAGGACTGTTTCTGCTTTAATTGAAAGACGGTGTTGGGATAGTGTGGGCAAGAAGTGGGTCTAAAATATTAAGTGGTTACAGTCATACATTTTATTATGGCAGAATCAGGAGCAGACATTGAGTCCCTTGGTCCAGGCAGGAGTTTTATGCTTTGACAACAGATAAATGAAAAGCAGATTTTTTGTTTGTTGTTTGTTTTTGTTTTTGTCAAAAGATACTTTTGAGAACCTGAAACCAAGTTAAAAGGATTTTTTTTTTCCTTCCAAAAAGAGACCAGCCCTTTAAAACACCCCATCCCTTTTTTCAAAATCTTGTTGGGATTCTTTGTTTTGTGATGAATGCTATACATTTTTGTTCCGTAATTTTTCTCAGCATCAGTTTTAAGGAAAGCATTATATTCCATTCTTTGGTTTTTCCTAATTGGCTGAATTAGTTTAATGTGTTTACATTTTTCTGGGTTACAGCATACATTGTTCATAAATTACCAGGAAACAAATGTTTTTACATTTGAAAACTAATGTGAGCAGGCACTGCATAGTCATACAGAGTCATGCATGGACACAGAGTGTCCCTTTCTGCCTCTTCTCAAGGTGTCTCCATTTCTGAGTTGTTTGCCAGCTACTATGTGGAGTTTTTGATAGGTGACGTCTCTCATGACCTTTCCTTCTTTCTCAACTGTACCCTTACAGTTCTACACTCTCTTCCAGGACCAGCAGAAAATGATCACATCCCAGGTGAGTTGTTTAATTTATGCACAGTTTTGCTTAACAATGAGTATTTGAGGTTTATAAAATGCACATTCATATGAAATAGGAGAAATGAGTAAGTTAACATCAGGAAAAATAGAGAGGAGAAGTCAGCAAATGGCAGTCTATGGGCCACGTGCAGCATGCTGCCTGTTTTTTCATGGCCCACAAACTTTAGAATTTTTAGATGATGGAGAAACAAGCAAATCAATAGTAATATTCTGTGATGTGAAAATTTTATGAAATTCTAGTCTCAGTATGTGTAACATTTTACTGGGACACAGTCATGGTCATTCATTTATGGTTCTGGCTGCTTTAGATTTGTGTACATTACAAGGGCAGATTTGAGTGTTGTGGCAGGCACTGTATGGCTCACAAGTTTAAAATATTTTCTGTGTGGACATTTACTGAGTATGTTTGCTTACCTCTAGTACAGAGTAGCAGATCAACAGTAGGACAAAGATGCCATGTAGGTAAATGTGAATCTTGTGATCTTACTGAGTTGTGAAACTAGGAAATAAAAAGTTTTTTGAGAGGTTTCGTTAGGTGACATTGTGAACCTTCCAGTTGCAGCCTTAAACATTACCTAAAGAAGTGGTAGAAATAAGGTGAACGATTCTTATCCAATCCAGGGGAAAAGTTAAGAGATGCCAAAAGAACATACGTGATAAATAATTCAAATGAATTGAGTCAGTGTTAGCACTTATAATTGTTCAGAGAAGGGACTGGTCTTGGTAGGCCAGGGCGACCTAGGGTGGTTAGTAGGATGAGGCTTTGTGACAGTCCTGAGGACTGGGCAGAATCTAACTCTTTGTAGAGTCTGATAAGGGATCCCCCTCTTATTTAATTGTGGTAAAATGCATGTGACATGAAATTCACAGTGCAACCATTAAAAAGTATAGAATTCAGTGGCATTTTGTACATTTACAATATTGTGCAACCATAGCCACCATCTACTTCTAGAATCTCTTCATCACACCGAAAGGAAACCCTGTGCCCTTAACAAGCAGTACCATAACTTAACAGTTACTCTCCATTTACCCCAACCCCTAGCAACCACAAATCTGTTTCCTGTTCATGGATTTCCCTATTCTGGGTAGCCCATATACATGGAATCATGTAGCCTTTTGTTTATGGCTTCTTTCACTTATTGTGTTTTCAAGATCTATCCATGTTGTACCCTATATCACTTCTTCATCTGTTTTATGACTGAATAAATATTCCATTGTATGTATGTATGTATATATATATTTATGTATATATATACATGTAATTGATGGGCACTTGTGATTCCATTTTCGGTTATTGAGAATAGTGCTGCTGTGAGCGTTCTTGTACAAGTTTTTGTTTGAAGACCTATTTTCAGTTTTTTCCTAGGGGTGAAATGGATGGGTCATGTATGTGATAATTCTGTGTTTAACTTATTTTGAAGCTGCCAAACTGTTCCACAGCAAGGTCCCTTGCAAGTCATATGAATTTTATGTTAGCTTTTCTATTTCCACACAAAAGTCTGTTGAAATTTTGATAAGGATTGCATTGTATCTGTAGGCCATTTTTGGGAATATTGTCATTTTGAGAATAGTAAGTCTCAGAATCCATGAACATGAGGTGTTTTTCCATTAATTTAGGTTTTTAATTTCTTTCAGCAATGTTCTGTAGTTTTTAGTGTACAGACCTTACACATCCTTGCTTAAATTTATTCTTAAATATTATTTTAGATGCTGTTGTAAATGGAATTGTTTTCCTAACTTCCTATTTGATTGCTTATTGATAGTGTACAAATACAAAGGTTTTTTTAGTGTTGATCTTGTATCTTACAACTTTGCTGAATTAATTCACTAGTTCTAATAGTTTGTAGATTCTTTAGGATTTTCTATTTATGTCATCATGTCATCTGCAAATAAGAGACAATTGTACTTCTTCCTTTCCAGTTTGAATGCCATTTATTTATTTACCTTCCTACCCACCTACATACCTACCTACTGACCTATTTGCTCTGGCTAGAATTTCTAGTGCAGTATTGAATATATAAGTGGCCAAAGCAGGCATCCTTGTTTTTTGTTTGTTTGTTTTGTTTGTTTTGTCTTGTTTTTTAAATCATCTCAGTCTTCTTCAGTGTGCAGTTCAGAAGTGTTAAGTTTATTTACACTGTTGTGCAACCAACCTCCAAAGCATTTTCATCTTGCAAAATTGAAAATCTGTACCCATTAAACAGAAACTCCCCACTCCCCTCTGCCTCCTATTCAACTTTCTGTTTTTGTGAGTGTGAGTACTCTTGATACTTCATATAAGTGAAATCATACAGGACTTGTCTTTTTGTGACTGGCTTATTTTACTTACTGTAATGTCTTCAGGGTTCATCCATGTTGAACTGTTTCAGAGTTTTCTTCCTTTCTTAAGGTTGAATGATATTCTGTTGTGTATATATATATCACATTTTGTTTATTCATTCATCTGTTGATGGATATTTGGTTTGCTTCTGCCTTTTGGCTATTGTGCATGATGCTTCTATGAACATGGGTGTACAAATATCTCTTTGAGACTCTGCTTTCAATTCTTTTGGATAAATACCAAGAAATGGTATTGCTGGATCACATGGTAATTATACTTTTAATTTTTTGAGGAATCACCATACTGTTCTCCACAGCATGTATACCATTTTATATTCCCACCAACAGTGCTCAAGTGTTCCAAGTTCTATATGTCCTCACCAACACTTGTTATTTTCTATTTTTTTTTATAGTAGCTATCGTAATGGGTGTAAAGTAGTATCTGATTGTGCTTTTGATTTGTGTTTCCCTAATGATTAGTGATATGGAGCATATTTTCATAAGCTTGTCGGCCATTTGTATATTTCCTTTGGAGAATTGTCTAAGTCCTTTGCTCATTTTTAAATAGGTTTTTTTTTTTTTTTTTGGTTATTGAGTTGTAGGAGTTCTCAGGGAGCCCCCAGACAGATCAAAACGCAATTCTTTGACGATACACGTATAGCTGTATCTCGTTTTAGTGTGCCTTGCAGATATTGCATTTTTTATAAATTGAAGGTTTGTGGCAACCCTACATTGAACAAATCTATTTGTGCCATTTTTCCAGAAGCATTCGCTTACTTCTTGGTAATTCTCATAACGCTTCAAATATTTTCATTATTATTTTATTTGTTATGGTGATCTGTGGTCAGTGACATTTGATGTTACCATTGCAAAATGATTGTGACTTGTTGCAAGCACAGATGATGGTTATTGTTTTTTAGCAATGAAATATTTTTTAACTTAAGTATGTCCATTTTAAAAGATGTAACAATATTTGCACAATTATTAGACTACAGTATAGTGTAAAAATAACTTTTATATGCACTGGAAAACCAAAAAATTCACATTACTGAATTTAGTGCATTGATCTGGAACTGAACCTGAAATATCTACGAGGTGTGCCTGTATTGACCACTCTGTCACCAGCAAGCCAAACCAGGAATGCCTTGATTATTCCAGGTTTTTTGTTAGATAGCAGTTCTGAAAAACTTGATTCTGAGAAGTTTTTTTTTAGTTTAAACATTGCTTTACAGGAGGGATAGAATTCTGTGTTTCCCTACTTTACTATTTTACCTCAAGATTTCCACGTCAGTTTTATTTTCATTTTTTGAAACTTATTTTTTTATTGAAGTGTAGTTGATTTGCAACATTGTGTTAGTTTCTGTTATATAACAGAGTGATTCAGTTATACATATATACACATACTCTTTTTCATTATTATTTTCCACTGTGTTTTATTACAGGATATTGAGTATGGTTCATTATGCTACACAGTAAGGCATTGTTGTTTATCTGTTTTATATATAGTAGTTTGTATCTGCTAATCCTAGAGTCCTAATGTACCCTCCCCATCCTCTTTCCCCTTTGGTAACCATAAGTTTGTTTTCTATGTCTGAGAGTCTGTTTCTGTTTTGTAAATAAATTCATTTGTGTCATATTTTAGATTCCACATGTAAGTGATATCATAAGGAATTTGTCTTTCTCTTTCTGACTTGCTTCACTTAATATGATAATCTCTAGGTCCATCCATGTTGCCGCAAATGGCATGATTTCATTCTTTTTTTATGGCTGAGTAATATTCCATTGTGTATATATACCACTTCTTCTTGATCCATACATTGGCTAATGAACATTTAGGTTGCTTTCATGTCTTGGCTATTGTAGATAGTGCTGCTATGAACATTGGGGTGCATGTATCTTCTTAAATTATAGTTTTCTCTAGATATATGTTGAGTGGGATTTCTGGATCATATGGAACTCTGTTTTTAGTTTTTAAAGGAACCTCCATTTTGTTTTCCATTGTGCTACACCAATTTACATTCCTGCCAACAGTGTAGGAGGGTTCCCTTTTCTCCACATTCTCTCCAGCATTTGTTATTTGTGTTTTTTTAATGATGGCCATTCTGGCCATTGTGATTTTGCTTTGCATTTCTTTAATAATTAATGATTTTGAGCATCTTTTCATGTGTCTGTTGGCCATCTGTATGTCTTGTTTGGAGAAATGTGTCTTTAGGTCTTCTGCCCATTTTTTGATTGGGTTGTATTTTTTGTTGTTATGTTTGAGTTGTATGAGCTACTTATATATTATGGAAATTAATCCCTTGTCAGCCTCATTGTTTGCAAATATTTTCTCCCAGTCCTTATGTTGTCTTTTCATTTAACTTATGGTTTCCTTTACTGTGCAAAAGCTTATAGGTATGATTAGCTCCCATTTGTTTATTTTTGCTTTTATTTCTATTACCTTGGGAGATTGAACTAAGAAAACATTGGTACAACTGATGTCAGAAAATGTGCCTGATTTCTCTTCTAGGAGTTTTATGTCATCGTGTCTTATGTTTAAGTCTTCAATCCATTTAGAGTTCATTTTTGTATCTGGTCTGAGGGAGTAATCTAACTTCACTGATTTGCATGTAGCTGTCTAGCTTTTGCAACACCACTTGCTGAAGAGACTGTCTTTTCTCCGTTGTATATTCTGGCCTGCTTTGTCAAGATTAATTGACCATTGTTGTGTGTGGGTTTGTTTATTGGCTCTCTATTCTGTTCCATTGATCCATATGTCTGTTTTTATGCCAGTACCATGCTGTTTTGATTACTGTAGCTTTGTAGCATTATCTTAAGTCTGTGAGTGTTATGCCTCCAGCTTTGTTCTTTTTCTTCACAATTGCTTTGTTAATTCAGGATCTTTTAGGGTTCTGTATACATTGTAGGATTATTTGTTCTAGTTCTGGGAAAAATGTCCTGGGTAACTTTTTAGGTATCCCATTAAATCTGTAGGTTGCTTTAGGTCTTTCACCTTCTTGGTCAGGTTTATTACTAAATATTTTATTTATTTTTGATGTGATTTTAAAAACAAACTGTTTTTTAACTTTCCCTTTCTGATATATCATTGTTAATGTAAAGAAATGCAACTGATTTCTGTATATTAATCTTATATCTGCTACCTTGCTGAATTCATTTACTAGTTCTAATAGTTTCTGTGTGGCATCATCCGTGTTTTCTACATATAGTATCATATCTTCATATAATGATAATTTTGCCTCTTCTTTCAATGTGTATCCCTTTTATTTATTTATTTATTTTTTGTTGCTATGCCTAGGACTTCCCAATACTATATTGAATAGAAGTGGTGAGAGTGGGCATCCTTGTCTTGTTCCAGATTTTAGCGGAAAGGCTTTCAAGTTTTCACTGTTGAATGTTATGTTGGCTGTGGGTTTATCATGAATAGGTTTTTTTATGTTGAGATATATTCCCTCTATATCCACTTTGGTAAGAGTTGTTATCATAAATGAGTGTTGAATTTTATCAAATGCATTTTCTGCATCTTGAGATGATTATGTGATTTTTGTTCTTTATTTGATATGGTGTATCAAGGTGATTGATTTGCATATGTTGAACCATCCTTGTGTCCCTGGGATGAATCCAAGTTGTGTGATCATTTTTATGTGTAGCTGCATTCTGTTTGCTAATACTTTGTTAAGAATTCTTGTATCTCTGTTCATCAGTGATATTGGCTTATAATTTTCTTTTTTGGTAATGTCTGTGTCTGGTTTTGGCATCAGGGTGATGGTGGTTTCATAGAATGAGATTGGGAGTATTCTCTCTTCAATCTTTTGGAAGAATTTCAGAAGGATTGGTATAATTTCTTCTTTGTATGTTTAGTGGAATTCCCCAGTAAAGCCATCTGGTCCTGGACTTTTGTTTGCAGGGAAGTTTTTTGGGGTTTTTTTTGGTGTTTTTTGTTTTTTGTTTTATTAATTACTGATTCTATTTCACTTTTGGTGATTGGTCTGTTCAGATTATCTGTTTGTTCCTGTTCAGTTTGGTGGGCTGTGTGTTTCTAGAAAGTTCAATTACTTCTAGGTTTTCCAGCTTGTTGACATATAATTGTTCATAGTATTCTCTTGTTTTTGTTTGTTTGTTTTTTGTTTTTGTATTTCTGTGGTACTGGTTGTTATTTTTCTTCTTTCATTTCTTATTTTGTGTATTTGGGTTCTCACCTTTCTTCTTGGTGAGCCTGACCAGAGGTTTGTTGATTTTGTTTACCCTTCCAAAGAACCAGCTTTTGGATTTAAAAAAAAAATTTTTTTTTTTTTGCTTTTTTTTAAAATGTCTATTTTATATATTTTTTTCCTCTGATCTTTATTGTTTCCTTCATTCTGCTGACTTTAGGTTTTGTTTGAGCTTTTTCTAATTTTTTTAGTTGGTATTTTAGGTTGTTTGATATTTTTCTTATTTTTTTGAGGAAGGCCCGTGTCACTATGAACTTCCCTCTTAGGATTGTCTTAGCTGCATCCCATAGATTTTGTGTGGTTGTGTTTTCATTGTCAGATGTCTCAAGATAGTTTTAAATTTTCTCTTTGATTTCAAAATTGACCCATTGGTATTTTAGTAACATGCTGTTTAGTCTCCATGCAGTCAGTTTTTTTCTCATTTCTCCTGCTGTAGTTGATTTCTATTTTTATGTCATTGTGGTCAGAAAAGATGCTTGAAATAATTTCTATCCTCTTAAATTTGTTGAGACTTTTGTTTCATAGTATGTGGTTAGTCCTAGCAAATGTTCCATGTGCATTTGAAAACAATGTATATTCTGGTGTTTTGGAGGACATAATGTTCTGATAATATCAGTTAGGTCTAATTGTTCCATAATATCATTGAGAATTTCTCTTTGATTTTCTGTCTGGAAGATCTGTCCATTGATGTGAGTGGGTGTTAAAGTCTCCTAATCTTACTGTAATCCCATTAGTTTCTCCCTTTAAGTGTGTGTGTGTGTGTTTGTGTGTGTGTGTGTTTAGATTTCACATGAATGATATCATGGTATTTTTGTTTCTCTTTCTGGCTTACTTTGCTTAGAATGGTGAAGGACCTAAAGAATAGTCATTCTAAGGGAATTTTGTAACTTTTGACCACCTTCCTCCAGTTTCCTCTCACCACCCCTTAGTCCTCCACTCCCAGCCAATGGTAACCACTAATCTGATCTCTTTGCTTATGAGTTTGTTGAGTTTTTTGTTTGTTATGTTTTTATTTAGATTCCACATAGAAGTGAAATCATACAATATCTTGTGTCTGACATCACACTTATAATGCCTTCAAGGTCCATCCATATTGTCATAAATAGCAGACATTCCTTCTTTTATTGCTGAGTAATATTCTCTCTCTATATATATTTTATATTCTATATATATTTTATTCATAGTAGTTTATACCTCTTAATATTCCCTACCTCTGTAATGCCCTGCCCCCTTCCTTATCCTACTGGTAACAGTTTGTTCTCTATATCTGTGTGTGTTTCTTTTTTCTTATATTCACTAGATTTTTTTAATTTATTCTACAAATAAGTGATATCATACAGTATTTGTCTTTTTCTATCTGACTTATTTCACTTAGTATAATACCCTCCAAGACCATCCATATTATTACAGATAGCAAAATTTCATTATTTTTAATGGACAAGTAGTATTCCTTTATGTATATATGTACGACATCTTCTTTATCCATTCATCTGTTAATGGACACTTAGGTTGCTTCCATATCTTGGCTATTGTAAATAATGCTGCTAAGATCATCAAGTACATATATTCTTTGAATTAGGGTTTTAATTATTTTTTTTGGATATATACCCAGGAGTGGAATTGCTGTGTCATATTCTCAAATTCTTTGAGAATCTTCTATACTGTTTTCCACATTAGCTGCACCAGTTTACATTCCTGCCAACGGTATACGAGGGTTCCCTTTTCTCCACATGCTTTCCAACATTTAATATTTATTCTCTTTGATAATAGCCATTCTGATAGGTGTGAGGTCATATCTCATTTGTCTGATGATGGCCATACATATGTTTTCTTTGGAAACATGTCTATTCAGGTCTTCTGCCCATAGTTATTTTTTAGGGGTTTCTCTTGCTCATTCATTTGGACATATTCTTCTGTCTTCTCATTTTGCTTAGTTTTCTCTCTCTAGGAGATAAGTGAAACAGTTACTGTTGCTGTCTTGAAGGGGCTTCCTTATGTGGAAGCATCCCCATACAGTCATCATGTACCCAGTGGATCTGACTTGAACACACGTTATGCCTTTCCTTAGGGTGTGCTGGCAGCTGTCACCTTGGTAGTAGGTGTTACTGGAGATGGAGAGACTACAGCTGGATCCAGGTTTGAACTCGGGCTTCCACTCTGCTTAGTGGCTGTCTCTGCCTTCTTATGAGTGGATGTGAGTCACATATTGCTGGACTAGGAGCCCTGAAGGTCAGGTCCAAGCTGGCTCCATGTATGTGCTCTCCCCGCTTCCAGCACTGGTACCTTTGCTCCAGAGGGGAGCAGCACTAGAGCGAGGTTGGGCATTTGTCTTGAACTGGGGTACAGGCCATGGTGGTCCTGCCAGGGCAGAGATCTGGATTGCTTCTGTAGTAAGCCTGGGTAAGCAGCAGCAATGCATGCCCCGACCTTGCTCAGATGCTGTTTTGAGTCTCAGTTTCCTTTTTCCTTCACAGCTTGGCTCTTCCCTTGGCTTCTGTCACACTTGCCCTGGTACAGAATTGCACCACAGGGCACATAGGGCCTGTGTGGGCTCCCAGCATGGGTCTGGGCACCAGCTGTGTTCATTTGGCCTCAGCTGGAGATCAGAGGTGCTTCTCATGTGCTTACTGTGTAAGTACCAGTAACGGATGCCCCTGCTCTTCTCAGGTGCCAAGCTGGGTTACACACACCCGGGACCTCATCCCAGTGTGGAGCTGCTTCATGAAGCAAGTGGGGCTCCAACGTTCACTGGGCTCCGTTTTGGATGCCTGCTGCAGCAGTCACAGGAAACCAGGCAGCCTGTGTGCTTAGCCTTGCTTCAGGAGCAAGCAGGCATGTGAATGCTCCTCACTGGTGAAGTTCACAGCTCTCCTGTTGAACTTACTGGCCCTCCAATTGGCCAAGGGGCTCACCTTCCCTGTATCAGACCCCATGCTAGGGCACCAAATATGTGGCTTGACCACTCACTGCCCGAGGAGGTTCTCCACCTGTGTAATCTCCCTTTTCATCTGTGTCCTCTCTCAGGGGCACAGGTCTCAACCTGATCACTTCTCTTCCCTTCTTGCCATATTCTGTGTGGATCTTTCTTGCAGCCTCGGTTGTACAGGAGTCTTTCTGCCAGTCTCCAGTTAGTTTTAAGTGCGAATTGTTCCACTTGTGGATGTAGCTTTGATGTGTTTGTGAGGGGAGGTGAGTTCTGCGTTGTTCTGTACTATCTTCATCTCCTTCCTCTGTGAAGTGAATACTTTGCCCGTTAAGTTAAATCTTTTATTACTTATTTATAAAGTCCTATAATATAGGTGTACGTGGAGACATTCTCAAAATAACTAAGAGACTTGGGTGCAATATTCAGGTATTACAAAGTTACAAAGCAAGCAGTAATAAAGACATCACCAAGAAGTTATTATTGAATCCAGAGAATCTTCAGCGGCTCAGGATAAGATGGATTATTTTTCACATGGGCGTTAGAATTATTTTTCATCTTTAAATTCTCTAGTTTTCTCAGAAATACCATGTATTGGTAAAGTATAAGAACTCAACTGCTCAACAGTTTATCACAAAATGTCTGAACTTTTAATGAATTTTTTCAATTCAATTCAATTATTCATTCATCAACTACTTATAAGAATCTGCTAGGTGTCCTTTGCTATATACTGTAGGTTCTAAGAAAAATGAACTGTGGGCCCTTACAAAGGAGCCACTCTCAGTGGGGTGGGAGTGGGAGATGGGGACACTGATAAAATATTGTAAAAGTCTTATAAGTGAGGTGCACACAAAGTTCTGGTTCATATTCTTTTTCTTTAAAACTTGCAGCTGTTTTATTGATCACTTTATCACACTTCCCTGTAGTGGAAATATATGAATAAACTGAGATTTAAGGGTTGTTTAAAAATTTTCCTGTCATGATAAAACTTATTATTCCAAGTAATCAAAACAAATATAATTCAACTATTTATGAATAAGTCTTAAACACAAAAGTAAAGTTTTATTGGAAATATGTCTTACAGAGATTGAGTTGCATGGATTTTTTGGAAACTAGTGTATTTTATTAGTGGATGAGAATTACCACAAGGAAAAATAGTTTAGCATTAATTCTACTTCAAGGTCAATTCCATGGATGTATAAGCACTGAGAAAATTTGTTTGCATAAATAAGTAGATGTGAGTGAATGGAGTTTTGTTATAGTAATGCCTCTCAATTTTTGGAATTGCTCCTGAATAATATGCCACTGAAGAGCTATCAAAGAAAAAATACTTTTAATGATCTATCAGCTGATAACTCTGATTAGGTTCTCTTTGAATTTAATTGAAATCCAGTATAGTCATCCCTTGGTATCTGCACGATCCCATACAAGGATACAAAAAGTGACTGATGATCCTTGGGTGTCTCTCTATGTTCGTGGGTTCTGCATCCTCAGATATGGGCGACTATAACTGAAAACCCCTTGACTTGTAAAAGGATATGTTCTCACTCACCAGTTAGTTGTTCCTTTCTTTGATGTACTTGAGGGGTTTGCACCATGAGGGGATTGCACCTCCATAAGATTTTCCATGTTCTTTATGAGTATGTTTTTGGTAAAGAACATGTAACTAGACTTGTTAATCCTATTATGAAATGCTCCACCCTTTATATTGAGTATTTAACCTGATTTCATTTTGTTGTGGTTACACATTTAAATTTATAGCAGCTTGACTTCAACATCCTGCAGAAAACTGCTCCTTTACAGCTTTGTCCCCAATTCTTGATGTCACAAAATTACATCTTTATACATTGTGTGCTCTAAAATACAAAAATTATTATTTTAAATGTCTTATTCTCTAATTTCTGTAGAAAAAAAAGATTTGGAATTACAAATCATAGTTACATTAATAAAAACTTTTATTCTAAATTTTTAAAAATGTATAACTCAAATCATGTAGAAAATAGAAAGTACAGTTATAAATAATTGTCATAGTAATACTACTTGTGTATTTGCCTATGTATTTCCTTTTATTGGATCTTTATTCATATGGTTTCAAGTTAATGTTTAGCATCCTTTCATTTTACCTTGCAGGACTTCCTTGAGCATTTCTTGCAGGGCAGGTCTAGTGGGCATTCACTCCCTCAACTTTGGTTTATCTGGGAATGTCTTGGTTTCTTGGCTATTTAAAGAGCAGTTTTGCCAGATTTGTATTCATGGTTGACAGGTTTTTTTCATTTAGCTCTTTGAGTATATTGACCCACTGCCTTCTGACCACCAAAGTTTCCGATGAGAAGTCTGAAGATAATCTTAATTGAGGATCCCTTGTATGTGATGAGTCACTTCCTCTTGCTGCTTTCAAGATTCACTTTGTCTTTTGAAAGTTTGATTGTAAGGTGTCTTGATATGAGTCTCTTTGGTTTTATCTTAAAACTTGGAGTTTGTCAAACTTCATGGATGTTTATATTCATGTCTTTCATTAAATTTGGGAACTTCAATTGAAACATTATTTCTTTGAATATTCTTCGAATATTTCTGTGACTTTCTTTGAATGTTTTCTGTGCCCCTTTTTCTCTTTCTCTCTTCTTGCTCTGGGACTCCTACATGCATGTTTTGCTGTGATTGATGGTGTTTCTTAGGTCCCTTAGCCTCTGTTCAGTTTTCTTCAATCTTTGTACTTTTCCATTCCTCAGCCTTGATAATTTCCATTGTCCTGTCATCAAGTTCACTGATTCTTTTTTCCATCAGCTCAAATCAGCTTTTGAATATCCATATGAATTTTTCATCTCAGTTAATGTACTTTGAAGCTGCATAATTTCTTCCTGGTTTCTTTTTAGATTTTCTGTCTCACTGATTTCCATTTAGTTCACATATCATTCTTGATTTTCTCCACATTTTTCTTAACTTATTTGAGCATCAGTAAAACAGTTGTTTAAAGTCTTTGTCTGATATACCTGCCATTAAGTCTTCTGTAGTGATGGATTCTTTTGATTTTTTTCTTTTGCATGGGCTATACTTTTCTGTTCCTTTGTATCTTTTGTGATTTTTTTGGTTGTACACTGGTAAACACTAGTAATAATGTCATAACTCTAAAAAAAAAAGATTTTCCCCCTTTGCAGGGTTTGCTGTTCTTTCTTTTTTGTTATTTTTTTTTAATTGATATAGATTCTGTGTGAAGAATCAGCCTGATGTGTAAACTTAATGTCTTCTTAAGTCTTTTCTGGGCTGTTCCTTGGGTAAGCACAGTCACTTTTTAATTTTCCCAATATTTGCAATTGTTTTTTAATTTCCTAATTGTTAATCTGGTTCTGAAAAGGGAAAAGGCAAAAAAAAGGGGGGGCCCAAAAAAATGAAGGGGCTTGTGACACTATGGGGAAGTGCATCAGTGGCATTCTACTTTTTTGCACCTCTTTGATCAGAAGTCTCAGCCGTCAGAGCACAGATCCCCAGTATTTGGAGGACTTTGTCCTTTTTATCCACTCTAGCTCCTGTAAGGAGCTGCTACTCTGCTATGGGCTGAAATTCAATGAAATAAGCCAAAAACACCACCCAAGCCTTCTCCTGGTCATTGCAAGCCTCAACGGAGCCCAGAGTTCCAAAATCCTACATTCAGACAGATTCTGCCAGTGCAGTTGTTGTCTGTGTAGGTATATCTGTCTGGTGCTCCTACTCCATTTTTTCAGAATTCTCTCACATTCCTTTATATAGCTGAATAATATTCCATTGTATGTAAATACTACATTTGTTTATCCATTCATTGATGAATTCATCTATTGATGGAAATTTAGATATTTTCTACCTTTTGGTTGTTTTGAATAGTGCTGCTATGAATATGTGTGTGTATGTAGTTCCTGAGTGTGTACACATACACGCACAGATATGAATATGGAATTTCACACATCATGTCAAATATGACAGTTTTATGTTTAATTTTTTGAGGAACAGTCAAAACTATTTTCTGTAGCATCTTAAACGAGTTTTTCATTTCCACCAGAAATGTATGCTGGTTTCAGATTCTGTAATTCTGGCCAAAACCTGTTTTCCATTTTTCAATTGTAGTCATACTAGCATGCGCCAAGTGGTACCTCATTGTGATTTTGATTTCCATTTCCCTAATGACTTGTGAGGTTGAACAGCTTTCTATATTTGAACATTAAAAAAACAGCAGCAAACTTTGGAGCAATGTCCTTTCAAGTGCTTTGCACATATTTTAATTGGTCCTTTTTGTTGAGTTGTCAGAGTTCAGTGTATATTCTGGATATCCGACCTATATTAGATACATGATTTGGGAATATTTTCACCAATTGTGGAAATTTAGTTTCCTTTCTGATAAGATCCTTTAATGCACACAAGTTTTAATTTGAGATGAAGTCCAATTTATCTGTTTTTACTTTTACTGTTTATGCTCTTGCTGTCATATTTAAGAATACATTGCCAAATCTTATGTTTTCTTCTAAGACTTTTGTGGCTTTAACTCATATTTAGATTCATTTTGAGTTAATTTTTGAATATACTGTTGAGGTAGTTGTCCAACATCATTCTTTCCCTGTGTTATGCACTTGTCCCAGGACCAGACTGTTCTTTCCCCATTGAAAGGTCTTGGCCCATTGTTGAAAATCAGTTGTCCATAATGCATGCATTTATTTCTGGACTCTGTATTTTTCCATTAATCTTCATGTTTATACTTATGCCAGTACCACACTGTTTTGAGTACTGTAGCTTTGTAGTACTTTTTGAAATCAAACTCCTCCTAATTTGTTCTTTTTGTTTTTTTAAGATTGTTTGGACTATTTAGGACTGCTTGCAGTTCCTTAATTTTGAGTATCTGCTTTTCCATTTGTGTAGAAAAGGCTGTTGTATTTTAATAGGGATTGCATTGAATCTTCAGATCATTCTTGGTAGTATTACCACTTTAACAATATAAAATCTTCTAATTTATGAGAATGGAATATCTTTCTATTTATTTAGGTCTTTCATTTCTTTTAGAATTTTTTTGTAGTTTTGGATATCCTTGATTAAATTTAGGTATTTTACTCTACTGGATGGTATTTTAAATACATTATTTAAATTTACTTTTTGTGTTGTTCACTGCTGGCATAGAGGGGAAAAACTGATTGTTGTGTGTTGATTTTGCACTCTGCAACTATGGTGAAATTCATTTATTAGCTCTTGTAGCTTATTTTGTGGGGTTTGTGTGTGTGTGTGTGCGTGGTGTGTGTGTGCGTGTGCGCGTGATTTTCTCTATATAGGATAATATATGCAAATAGAGACCGTTTTACTTCTGCCTTTCCAATATGAGTGTATTTTATTTTTCCTAATCACTCTGGCTAGAACTTAAATTTTTTATTTTTTATTGAGTTACAGTCATTTTACAATGTTGTGTCAAATTCCAGTGTAGAGCACAACTTTTCAGTTACACATGAACATATGTATATTCATTGTCACTTTTTTTTCACTGTGAGCTACCACAAGATTTTGTATATATTTTCCTGTGCTATACAGTATAATCTTGTTTATCTGTCAGCATCTACAGTATTTTGTCAGTATCTACAAATTTTCAATCCCAGTCTGTCCCTTCTCACCCTCCACCCCGTTGACAACCACAGGTTTGTATTCTATGTCTATGAGTCTGTTTCTGTTTAGTATTTATGTTCTTTTTGTTTTTTTTAGATTCCACATATGAATGATCTTATATGGTATTTTTCTTTCTCTTTCTGGCTTACTTCACTTAGAATGACGTTCTCCAGGAACATCCATGTTGCTGCAAATGGCATTATGTTGTCGGTTTTTATGGCTGAATAGTATTCCATTGTATCAATATACCACATCTTTATCCAGTCATCTGTTGATGGACATTAAGAGGCTGTGGAGAAAAGGGAACCCTCCTACACTGTTGGTGGGAATGCAGTTTGGTGCAGCCACTGTGGAAAACAGTATGGAGATTCCTCAAAAGACTAGGAATAGACTTACCGTATGACCCAGGAATCCTGCTCCTGGGCATATATCCAGAAGGAACGCTACTTCAGGATGACACCTGCACCCCAATGTTTATAGCAGCACTATTTACAATAGCCAAGACATGGTAGGAGCCTAAATGGCTAGAACTTTTAGTACAATAGTGAACAGAAGTTTTGCAAATGGGCATCCTTGTTCTGTTCTTCATCATGAGGAAGTTTTCAGTCTTTCACCAGTAAGTATGTTTTTTGTAGGCTTTTCATATTTGCCCTTTATCATGTTGACGAACTTTGCCTGTGTTGTTTATTTTCTTCATGTTTTTATCATCAAATGGTGTTGAATTTTTTTGTCCTGCATCAATTGAGATGATCATGCGGTATTTTTTCATTTGTTTTACTGGGGTGGTGCGTTACATTGATTGATTTTTATTATGTTAACCATCATTCTATTCCTGGGATAAATCCCACTTCATCATGGCATATAATCCTTTTAATATGCTGCTGAATTCAGTTTCCTAGTATTCTGTTGAGGATTTTTGCATCTGTATTCTTAAGGAATATTAGTCTTTGATTTTCTTTGCTTATGAAGTTTTTATCTGGCTTTGGTATCAAGATAATGCTGAACTCATAGAGTGAGTTAGGAAGTATTCCTAGCTTTTCTATTTTTTTGGAAGAGTTTGAGAAGGATTGGTAATTCTTTAATCATTCATTAGAATTCACCAGTGAAGCCATCTAGTCCTTGACTTTTCTTTGTTGTGCTGTTTTTCATTACTGATTCTATCTGTTTACTTGTTACATGTCTGTTGACATTTTGTATTTCTTCTTGAGTCAGTTTTGGCAATTTGTGTTTTTCTAGGAATTTGCCCATTTCATCTAGTTATCTAATTTATTTGGTGTACAGTTGTTCATAGTATTCTCTTTAAATGATTTCTTCCTGTAATGTATCCACTTTCATTTCTGATTTAGTTCCTTGTGTCTTCTTTCTTTTTCTTAGTCAACATAGTTTAGCTAATGTTGTTTTATTAAAGGAATTAACTTTGGGATTGACTTTTTCTCTCTGATTTTTATTCTCTCTTCATTTGTTTTTGCTCTAATATTGATTATTTCCTTCATTTTTTTGGTTTGGGTTTCATTTGCTCCTCTTTTTCTAATTTCTGAAGATGTAAAGTTATGCTATTGATTTGAGATCATTCTTCTTTCTTAATATAGGCATGTACTACTATAAATCTCCCTATATGTATGTCTTTGGCTGCATCCTATAAGTTGAGTTATTTTGTGTTTTCTTTTTCTTTTGTTTCTAAGTGTTTTCTAATTTTTCTTGTGATTTCTTCTTTGACCCATTGATTGTTTAAGAATGTATTGTTTAATATCCACATATTTTTAAAATTTCCAGTTTTCACTTTGTTACAGATTTCTAGCTTTATTCTGTTATGGGCGAAGTGCTTATGATGATTTTGGTCTTTTTAACTGTATTGATACTTGTTTGTGGTCAAACCTATGGTCTATCCTGTACAGTGCTGCTTTTGCCATTGGAAGAACATATATTCTGCTTATGGTTGGTAGGGTATTCTACATACTTTTCTTATGTCTGTCTGTTTTATAATGTTGTTCAAGTACTCTTTTCTTATTGATCTTTTATCTAGACATTCTATTCATTGATTGAAGTGGTGTAGTGAAATCTCAACCTATTGTCGTAGAACCACTTCCTTCTCCCTTCTAGTCTGTCAATATTTGCCACATATATTTTGGTTCTCTCTTCTTAAGTCCATACATGTTTTTGATTGATTGATTTTCTTCATGAATTAATCATTTTCAAAATATATAATGTCCTTTGTGACTTAATAGTATATTTTTTCTGATATTAATATAGAGATCCAGCACTCTTTAGGTTACTATTTGCATGGATATCATTTTCCATCCTTTAGCTTTGAACATACTATGCCTTTGGATCTAGACTGATTCTCTTGTAGACAGCATATAGTTGGATCATGCTGTTGTTGTTGTTTTAGTCTGCCAATCTCTGCCTTTTAATTGGTGAATTTAATCCATCTCTGTTTAAAATAATTATTCGTAAGGGAGGACATATGCAACTGTGTTCAATATTTTGTCTTATACCATTTATGTCCCTAATTTTGTCAGTTACTGTTTTCCTTTGTTTTTACTTGATTTGTTTGTAGTGTACTGACTTAATTTCCTTGTCATTCTCTCTTGGGTATGTAATTTAAATATTTTCTTAGTGGCTACCATGGTGATTATTTTTAACATATGAAATTTATAACAATCTAGTTTAAATTGATAGCATTGTGGCATCGAGAGCATGCAAAAATTCTGCTCCTCTACTTCTCTCTCTACCCTCACCATGTTGTTGCTTTCCCAAATTGCACCTTTATCAGTTTTGTATCTAATAACATACAATTATTTTTTATGTATTTGTCTTTTGAATCTTGTAGGGGGGAAAAAAAGTGGAGTTGCAAACCCAAGTGCAATAATATTTGTTTCTATATTTACTTATATAGTTATCTTTACTGGAAGTCTTTATTTTATGGCTTTGTGTCAGTTAACTGTCTTATATCCTTTCATCTCAACCTGGGGGTCTCCCTTTAGCATTTCTTGCAGGGTAGGGCTGGGGTAATGAACTCCTTTGGCTTATGCTTATCTGGAAATATCTTCATTTTTAAAGGACATTTTTCGTTGGTATAGAATGTTCAGTTGACAGGTATTTTTTTTTCCCTTCAGCACTTTGAATATATCAACCCAATGCTTTCTGGCCTCCCAGGTTTCTGCTCAGAAATCTGCTTTTAATCTTAATTTGGATCCCTTGCATTTGATGAGCTGTTTTTCTCTTGCTGCTTTAAAGATTCTTTCCTTTGTGTGTTTGATTGTAATGTGTCTTGATGAATGTATTTTAAGTTTATCCTACTTGACATTCTTTGAGTTTCTTGGGTGTATAGATTCTTGTTTTCCTTGAAATTTGGGGAATTGGGGGCCATTATTTCTGCAGTTATTCTTTTCTCTCCTCTTTCTCTCATTCTCCTGCAACTCCATAGTTTTTGTGTTGGTCTGCTTGATGGTGCCCCATAGGTCATTTCTGTCATGTTTACTTTTCTTCATTCCTTTTTGCTCTGCTCTTCAGACTTGATAATTTCAATTTTCCTATCTTAAGTTAGATGATCCTTTTATGCAGTCTCAAGTCTTATTAAACTCCTGTAGTGAATTTTTCATTTCACTTATGGTAATTTTCAGTTACAGAATTTCTATTTGGTTCTTTGTTTTAATTTCTCTTTATTGATATTAATTTTTCATTTATAAATTGTTTTCCTGGTTGCATTTATTTCTTTGTTTTATAGTTTCTTTTTGCATATATTTAATACAGTTGATTTTATTTTAAGTCTTTGTTTAGAAAGTTCAGTATTTGATCTTCCTCAGGGGCATTTCTGTCAATCATGTTTTTCCATTGATTGGGCCGTACTTTCCTATTTCTTTGTATGACTTGTGATTTTGTTGTTGTTGTTGTTGAAACTGGACATTTTGCATATTATAATGTTATTGTATGTTGTATAATATAATTCTAGAAGTTGCTTTCTTGCTTTTCTCCAAGTTTTGCTGTTCTTGATTGTCAAAGGCTTCAGTTATCCATATGACTTTTACAAACTGCCTTTTTTTCCCACAAAGTCTGTATTTCTTGTCATGTGTGGTCATTGAATTCTCTGTTCTTTTAGCTTGTGTTCAGTTAGTGTTTTGACAGACTTTCCCTTGTAGGCAGGGATAAAACAAAAGCTAAAAAAACAAAACAAAACAAAACTTCCCAAACCTCCATCTTTCACACTCTGGAAATTGGCTGTGTGCTGGGGTTATTCTTCAGGACTCAGCTTGTCCATGTTCAACTGCCCCAGCCTTCACATTCTGCTTGCAGTGTTGTAGAGACCGGCTAGAGGTGAAAGCTAAGGGTCTCTGAGGTCTTTTCTAGGCATTCATTCTGTCCTGGGCATGTGTATGGCTTTCTAAATTCCCTGATGTGCAAAAGTCATTTTGATTATCTTAATTTCCCAAAGAAGATAGATACTCTGTCAACTTTTTCCCCAGGCTTCAAGTGATCTGTTCTGTCTCTATTGTAATCTTTTGCCCAGGTAATTATGAGTTTTTCTTATTTTTGAGCAGTGCAGAAACCCCTGCTTTTCTGCCTGGACTGAGGCTTTTTTTCCCCTATAATTAAAAATTATTATTTTTTTTTGGTATAGTTGATTTACAGTATTATGTTAGTTTCAGGGATACAACATAATTTGATATTTGTGTATATTGCAGAAGGATAAATGAGGTATGATTCTTTGCAAGTGTTTACTCCTTTCCCCTATATTGCATGTTTTATAGAAGTCTTTACTAGTTTGCTTACATGCTGAATATTAATATTTTTTCATTTTTTTACTCTTCTGTATTTGTTCCAAGTTTCCTTTTGACTTGATGGCACTGATGCCAAAAGATAGGTGCCCTAAATGGGCTCCCAGATGACTGTACAATCCACAGCCACTGAGAAGAGGATGCTATGATACATTTGAAAAGAAGTAAAGGTAGATTGTATTTCAAATTACTATTTGTCTTTTCTTGAATCAGTAGAGAAAGGTATGGCACAAACAAACCTTTGATGCCAGGCAAAACTGAATTTGAATGCTAACTGGTTGCCTTTACCAGTTGTTTGTAACCTCAGCCTAGTTACTTAATTTCTCTGTTTTTTTTTCAATTAAAAATGAAGCACTAATAATTAAGACTTGCCTATAAGTATGCAGGTTATTTTGTTGTCCCAGTATTAAAGGTAATTTGTGAAAATAGGAGTTCTTGAGCTGTAGAAAAGCTGTAATTTAAGAATGGCCATGTGTGAGGCCCTTCAAGGTGCTACCCCTTTATTAGCTCATATAATTCCTACAGTTTTGGAGTTAGCTTTCACTTTTACATCATTATAGAGCTGATGAATACTAGTGAATAAAGTTTTATATATAGAATGTACTCGGAATGATTTATTCAAGGGAACATTGTAAGTGGGTGAGATATTTTACCTGAGTTTGAGTTCACTGCAAGAAATGACAGTAGACTTGTCATTTTTTCTTTTTTTGTCAATTTTTTCATCTCATTTGCCTACTTGAGAACTTGTCTTTATAGCTTTAGATTGTCAGTTGATTGGTGGAGCAGTGCCACTACTCATATTTCAGGGCATCACAGTCTCTGAGTCCTGAGCATGTGGCAGTGTCCATGGGCGTGATGGAGGGATGCTTAAGGTGCATGTACTTCCTCAGGAAGTTAACAGTCTTATGCTACCTGTTCAGTAAACCACAGAACCACTTCCTTTCCATTTATGACCCCAATAAGTGTCTTCTCTGGCTTTACCAGAAACTAGTTAATGCTGGTCTCTTATATTCTCAGTGATATCTTATGTCATATGTTTCTCTCTCTTGGATTCTGCTGTTTCAACAGGTTGAATTCTGGAATATTTTATAGAGTGTTCAGGGATTTATGGTTTTTAGTTTTATGATCCACTTCTTTTTCTTTGTTGTATGAATGCCTGTTTGGCTGCTTGTATAGTTCTGGGTGAAAAAATAGTTATAGTCATCAGAAAATTGTAAGCATCTCTCTTTCCATTTCCTTCTATTACTGATTTTTACTGAGGATGAATCAGGTGTCAGTCTGAGTCTCATTTCTTTGTGGCCAGTCATTGCTTATTTACTTTCATAGGCTTTAAAGATTTTTAGTTGTATTTCAGAAATGTCATCCGATTGAGCTACACATTTTTACTTTCTTCCCATAATGTCTTTGTATTTACAAGTGTTAAAATGTGTTCTTTAAATCTGAAGATTCATGTATCTCTTCAGGCAGATGTTCTGTTGTTTCTTCTTTTGTTTCCTCTATTCTACGTGGTCTGTCCTGGAATTTCTTTTAGAGTAGTGTTTACCTCCTGGATTCATCCATATTTTATAAACTCTTCAATGGTTCTTTGATTTTCATTTTTATGAGAGGTTTATATAATTTTGTATTCGCTATTCTATTTGTTTTCTAGTAGCCTTTTGACAGCATTTATCTTATGTTTCCACAGTTAAGAAAATGTGATGATTTAATTTTCAAGTGCTCTCATTTTTCTCTCTCATGGATTCTTGTAACACTCTTTATTTTAACATCTAATTTGTCCAAGTATTGCTACTCCAGCTTCCTTTTGGTTTCCATTTGCATAGAATATTCTTTTCCATCCCATTACTTTCAGCCTGCATGTGTCTCTAGCTCTGAAGGTCTCTTATAGAAAGTGTATATATGGGTCATGTATTTTTTTTTAATTAATGATAGACTTTATTTTCTAGAGCAGTTTCAGGTTCACAGCAGAATTGAGCAGAATATACAGAGTTCGCACATAGCCCTCCCCACCCACACATATATACTCCCCTTCCCTCAACCTCCCTCATCATGTGGCATATTTGGTGCAATCGATGAACCAACATGGACACACTATTATCAACCAAAGTCCATAGTTTACAGTAGGGTTCACTCTAGATGCTGTACATTCTATAGGATTTGACAAATGCATCATGACATGTAGCCACCACTATAGTATCATACAGAATAATTTCATTGCCCTAGAAATCCCCTGTGGTCCATCTATTCATTCTTTTCTCCTTCCATCTCTCCAAACCCCTGGAAACCACAATCTTTTTTTTCTTGTTCCTGTATCTGTGCCTTTTCCAGAGTGTCATTTGGTTGGAATCGTACAGTTTATAGCCTTTTCAGACTGACTTCTTTCATTTAGTAATATATCTTTTAATTTTCTTCCATGTCTTTCATGGCTTGATAGCTCATTTCTTTCTTTTTTTTTTTTTTACTGCACATATGTTTTTTAATTTACATATATGTATTGTTCATTGTTTCTAAGAATGTTTAGAGTTTTGGCTTACATAGTTATCAAAGGAATAAAGCCAACCACAAAATAAGAATTAATGCAAAAAGATACATACACCCTGCTATTAACAGCAACATTATTTATGATTGCCAAGATAAGGAAGCATCCTAAGTGCACATCAATAGTTGAATAGCTAATGAAGATGCAGCATATATATATGTAATGGAATACAGCTCACCCATAAGAATCAATGATATTTTTTGCTGTTTTTGGCCCTTAATTCACTCTTTTTTTGTTTTTTTTTCACTTCAAAAACCAGAATTTTATAACTGGCATCAACATTTCCATTACATCAAAATACCTAGAAATAAACTTAACCACAGGGGTTACCTATACACCAAAACTCAAAATGATACAAAGAAATGGAAAGATTTTTGTGCTCTTGGATTGGAAGAATCAACACTATCAAAATTGGCCACACTACCCAAAGCAACCCACAGATCCAGCACAACTGCTCTCAAAATACTCAGCAACACTCCTCACATAACTAGAACAAACAATTGCAAAATTTATAAGGAACCACAAAAGATATGGGTCTCATTTTTCTATCCATTCAGCCAGTCTATATCTTTGGTTTCAGCATTTAATCTATTTACATTGTATGTTCTTATTGCCATCCTCTTCTTATTCTGTTTTCTTGTGGTTGATGACTAGAGAAATTTAACATTTGTTGTAAAGCTGGTTTTGTGGTGCTGATTTCTTTTAGCTTTTGTTTATCTGTGAAGCTTTTGATTTCTCAATCAAATCTGAATGAGAGCCTTGCTGAATAGCGTATTCTTGGTTGTAAGTTTCCCCTTGCATCACTTGAAATATATCGTGCTGCTCCCTTCTGGCCTGTAGAGTTTCTGCTGAAAAATCAGCTGATAACCTTATAGGAGTTCCCTTATATGTTATTTTTTGCTTTTTTGTTCCTGATTTTAATATGTTCTTCTTATCCTTAACTTTTATCAGTTTGATGACTATGTGCCTTGGTGTGTTCCCCTTTGAGCTGATTCTTTGTGGAACTCCCTGTGCTTCCTGGACTTGGGTGACTTAAATTTCCCAAGTTAGGAAAGTTTTTGGTGATTATCTCTCCAAAATTTTTCTGAGGTTCTTCCTCTCTCTTCTCTTTCTGGGACCCCTATAATGTGAACATTAATGCACTTCATGTTGTCGCAGAGTTCCCTTAAACTATCTTCACTTCTTTTCATTCTTTTTCCTTTTTTCTGTTCTGCAGTAGTGATTTCCACTAATCTGTCTTTTAGCTCATGGATCCGTTCTTCTGCCTCATTTAGTCTATTCTTGTTTCCTACTAGTATGTTACTCATTTCAGTAATTTTATTTTTCAACTCTGTTTGGGCATTCTTTATATTTTCTGACTCTTTGCTGAAACCTCCCCAGTGCATCTGTACTTCTTCTGAGCCTCGGAACATCTTCACCATCATTAGTCTAAACTCCTTGGATAGTTTGCCTATCTACTCATCACTTAGTTCTTCTTCTGGAGGTTTATCTTCTGTCTTGACCTAGAAGATATTTCTCTGCCACCTCATACTTTCCATCTTTCTATTTGTATCTTTAGGTAGATTAGTTATGTTTCTCAGCCTTGGAGAAGTGGCCCTCTGTGGGAGTCATCCTGTGTGTCCCAGCAGTACACTCCTCTCTTGTCACCCAAGGCCCAGAGTCCAGCTGGTCCCATGGCAGAGTCTGGCCTGTGTTTGTGGACTCCTTCCACAGTCTTTGGCATTGCTGCTTTCTTATTTTCAGTGCCTGCTCCCTGTTGGATGAGGCTGAACTAGAGGCTTATGCAGGTTTCTTGGCAGGAGGAGTCAGTGCCTGGCCACTGCTGGGTGAAGGTTGGTCCTGGACCTCTGATGGTTAGAACCCTGTTTAGGCACATGTCTAGAGATGTTTATGGCTCAGGAAGACTGCTGATGGGTGGGTCTATGTCTTGGTGCTGATGGCCATATCAAGATGACAGCCTCCAGGAAAGCTCATGTAGATGAACACTCCCAGAATGTCCACCACCAGCTTTTATGTCCCCTGGGTGAGCCACAGCCATCCCCTAACTCCCCAGGAGACCTTCCAAAACCAGCAGGCAGGTCTGGCCCAGGTTCCTATGAAATCACTGCTTCTGCCCTTGGACCTGGCACACGTGAGATTCTGTGTGTGTTTCCCAAGAGAATGAAGTCTCTGTTTCCCCCCACTCCCATGGGGATCCTGAAGTTAAGTCCTGCTGGCCTTCAAAACCAGATGTCCTGGGGTCTTCTCCCAATGCCAGAACCCTGGGCTGTGGAGTGTAATGTGGGGCTCAGACTGCTCACTCCTGCAGGGGGGCCTCTGCTACTTATTCTTCAGCGTGTGGGTTGCCCACTCAGTGAGTATGGGGCCCCAAGTATACCACAAGCATGCCCCTCCTGCTGGCCCTCTGCGGTTCCCTCTTTGTTTCCAGTTGAAGATGATCTGTTTTGCTAGGTTCCAATCTTTTTATTTTAAATGGTTGTTTACCAGTCAGTTGTGGTTTTGTTGTAGTAATGAGGAGAGGCGAGCTCGTGGTCCCACTACTGTGCCATCTTGACTCCTCTCTGATGGATTCTTATAGCCAACTCTTCTCACTTTATGTAGAAGCAATATTCCCCTGAACATATTTGAGTATTCTATTTAGACTATTTCAAAATTTTCCCTTATTTTTGTACATCCCCCCCCTTTCTCTTTAGTCATTCTGTTCATTCTGGTGGCTTACTTTTAATGCTTTGGTTTTCCCTTCTTGTTTGATATGTCATCATTTTTCTCTCCTGTTTTTCTTTGAAAACTAGTTTAGCACAGGTGACTTGGTAGGTAAGGATGCAGGTATGGATGTATCTTACCACAGGCTCTAACCAGAAGGTTCTGTAGGTGAGTGGGTAGGGGATTGACATGTGAGGACTCTCCTTCATCCCAGGCAGAAAGGAGGCAGGCAAGCAAGCAGGAGGTCCCCCTTCAGTTCTTGAAATGGAGAATGGTATATCCTGAAATTAGAGCACTAAGATCTGTTTCATTAAGTAATTGCTTTGAAAGAAACTACATGCTGTTATGGAGGATTGAAGTGTGAGGAGCTGCATTCTTAGTTAGCTTCACTTTGGGCAGAACTGTCTGTGTTGTGCATATATAGTCATCTGTTGGTATCTGCAGGAGGTTGGCTCCGGGACCGCCCATGGATACCAAAATCTGCAGACACTCAATTTCCTTACATAAAATGATGTAGTAATTGCATAAAACCTACTCACATCTTCCTATGTATTTTTATTTTTTAATTTTTTTTCAGTTTTATTGAGGTAAAATTGACATATGGCACTGTATACATTTAAGATGTACAACGTAATGATTTGACTTACATCATGAAATGACTGCCACAATATACATAATTAATATTCATCATCTCATATACATAGAACATTAAAGAAATAGAAAAAAAAGTCTCCCTTGTGCTGAGAACTCTAAGGATTTAACTCAACAATTATCATTTATAACATAGAGCAATATTAGTTACCTCTATCATGTTGTATATTACATCCCTAGTACTTACCTTATAACTGAAAGTTTGTACCTTTTGTTTACCTTCATCTATTTCCCTCTCCTCCTGCCTCCCTACCCCACCTCTGGTAGCCACAAATCTCATCTCTTTTTCTATGAGTTTGTTTGCTTGTTTTGGGAATATAATTTACCTGTAGAACTAAGTTAGTTCCTGGTATACAACATGATGATTCTGTATACATTTCAAAATGATCACCATGATAAGTCTAGTTATAATGTTACTCTACAAAGATATTATATAAATACTGACTATATTCCCTACACCTTGTATTTTGTACCTGAGACTCATTTATCTTGTATACTGAAAGTTTTTGCCTCTTTAATATCCCTCACCTATTTCACATGCAATATAATGTGTATGTGCAGTCAGACTGTAATAATTCTACCTAATAAAACTGAAAAAGGGAAAGAAAAGTCCCTCACCTGTTTCTCTCCTTACCCCACCTCCCTCCCCTCTGGCACCCACCTGTTTGTTCTCTGTGTGACTTTGTTTCTGTTTGGTTATGTTTGTATTGATACTTTTTTGTTATCAAACTTACGGTCTATCCTGTACAGTGCTTCTTCTGCCCTTGGGAAGAACATATATTCTGCTAATGGTTGGTGGGGTATTCTACATACTTTTCTTATGTCTGTCTGTTTTATAATGTTGTTCAAGTACTCTGTTTTCTTACTGATCTTATCTGGACATTCTATTTATTGACTAAAGTGGTGTAGTGAAATCTCAACCTGTTGTCATAGAACCACTTCCTTCTCCCATCTAGTCTGTGAATATTTGCTACATATAGTTTGGTTCTCTCTTCTTTAGTCCATACATGTTTTTGATTGATTGATTTTCTTCATGAATTAATCATTTTCAAAATATATAATGTCCTTTGTGTCTTAATAGTGTATTCTGATATTAATATAGAGATCCAACACTCTTTAGGTTTCTATTTGCATGGATATCTTGTTCCATCCTTTTGCTTTGAACACACTATGCCTTTGGATCTAGACTGATTCTCTTGTAGACAGCATATAGTTGGATCATGCTGTTGTTGTTTTAGTCTGCCAATCTCTGCATTTTAATTCATGAATTTTATCTATCTCTATTTAAAATAATTAATTAGGGAGGACATACGCAACTGTGTTCAATTTTTTGTCTTATAACATTTTTGTCCCTAATTTTGTCAGTTCATTTGTTCATTTGTTTTAATTTTCAGATTCAACATATAAGTGCAATCATATAGTATATGTCTTTGATTTATTTCACTTAGCATAATACTTTCTAGGTCCATCCAGTGTTGTTGCAAATGGCAAGATTTCATTCTTTTCTATGGTTGAGGAATATTCCATTGTGTGTGTGTGTATTTATGCATATATATATATATCATATCTTCTTTATCCAGTCATCTGTTGATGGACACTTAAGTTGCTTCTATATCTTAGCTATTGTGAATAATGTTGCTTTCAACACAGGGGTACAAATATCTTTTCAAATTAGTATTTTCATTTTCTTCAGATAAACAGCCAAAAGTAGAATTGTTGGGTTGTATGGTAGTTTTACTTTTAATATTTTGAGTATTCATACTGTTTTCCATATTTATTGGTTGCACTAATTTACATTCCCACCAGTAGTGCATGAAGGTTCCCTTGTCTCCACATCCTTGCCAACACTTGTTATTTGTTGTCCTTTTGATGATAGTCATCTGACAAGTGTGAGGTGATATCTCATTGTGGTTTTGATTTTTATTTCCCTGATGATTAATGATCTTGAGCATCTTTTCATGTGCCTGTTGGCCATCTGTATGTCTTTGGAACAATGTCTGTTCAGTCCCTTGCTCATTTTTAATTGTTGTTTTTTCATTAATGTCAAGTTATTTGAGTTTTTTGTGTATTTTAGATATTAACCCCTTGTTCGATGTATCTTTTGCTAATATCTTCTCCCATTCAGTAGGCAGCCTTTTTATTTTGTTCATAATTTTCTTCAATGTGCAAAAGCTTTTTAGTTTGATGGAGTCCCAATTGTTAATTTTTGCTTTTGTTTCCCTTGCTCAAGCAGACATGCAAAACATATTGCTAAGACTCATGTCAGACAGTGCACTGCCTGTGTTTTTTGGGAGAAGTTTAATGGTTTCAGGTCTTTCGTTTAGGTCTTTGATCCATTTGAGTTTATTTTCCTATGTGGTATGAGAAAGTAGTCTGGTTTGATTCTTTTGCAAGTGACTATCCGGCTCTGCCAGCAACATTTATTGAAGAAGCTGTATTTCCCCCATTGTATATTCATGCCTTCTTTATGGTAGACCCTCCCATATAATTTATAGTCTCTAGATTACTCTGATACCTCACACAATATAAATACTATGTAAATAGTTGTAAATACAGTGTAAATTCTACGTAAGTAATTGCTGGTCTGTGGCAAATTCGGTTTTGCTTTTGGAACTTTCTGGAATTTTTTCCCCAAATATTTTCAATCCACACTTGGTTGAATCTATGGATGCGGAACCTGGACATATGAAGGGCTGACTGTATATAGATTTATTACTTTTTAATGTGTCCCAGCTTTAGAGAATGGCTGCTCATCAGCCTTAGTCTTCACTGACTGCTGGATCTCCACAGAGTAGGGGCCCACCAAGGGGCCCTGGCAATCGATTATTTCATCAGTGGGTCACCCATCCGACTACCTGTGCTGACTCCCACCTGGTTTGAAGGCTTAGAGCTTGGTGGTCTCTGGCTGTGGCTGGAAGCCACCGCTTCTGCCTACCTGTGTTTCTATAAATTGTAGGCACCGTGCCTCCAGTTTTGTCTGATGCTATTTGCTGGTATTATCCAGAAGTTACATGAAATTGCCTTTTTTTAGTGTATTCTCTTATTTGCACATTTGTTTGTTTAATTGTTTCTTCTACTTCTATTATTGGAGGCATCAGAGGCAGATGTGTGTTTTAACTCCAGTATCTTTAATTGGAAATGTCAGATATTTGTGAAATTGTGCTTACTATTTCCACTAGTCTCTGTCATCTGGTTATGCTCTCACATTTCAGAAAATTTCTTCTCAGCCTTCATAGCCTAGTTTTCTTTTATTCTGCCAGCCACTCAAATATTGCTGTTCCCTCAAGTTCTGTGCTGCTTTCTCTTTCCTCAATCTGTCTCATTGCCATTTTCACCCACATCCTTATTTTCATAGTAGACCCCTCTCCTGAACTCCAGAATCCTCTGTCTCACCTTTAAGTGAATATTTCCACTTCTGTGTTCTGAAGACATTTGGAGCCCTGTATATAAGTCTAGTATCTGTTTCATTGTCACTGCTCTTCCTTCTGTTTCTCCAGACTTGACAAGTTTCCAGAACCTCCAGGGCAGATCATGCAGACCCTCTGGGAGAAAACTCTTCCTCCCTCCCTTTGCTCAGCAATTTCCCTGTTTAGCATCTTCAGTGCTGCCCCCCTTAATTTAGTCAATCCAGCTACACCCTACTCTGGGATCATTGCTTCCTCACTGACAATTAGTTTGTATAACTAGGACAGAGATGTGTATTCCCATTGCATGATTGGCTTCCTGCTGTTCACAGCAGGGACCTGGGGTGAGTGGAGGTGAGGGAAGGGAGGGAGGCAAGGCTCCAAGGGAGTGTGTAAGATGCTTCTGCACACATCATCTGTTGCCATTCCTTTAGGGCATGAGAAGAAAATATTAGCTTGTTCATTTACATTTTTATCGGAAAAATAACACAATTAAGCTCTCTTCAAATGTGAATTGAGAGCATTGTATTTAATTTATAGATAAATATAAATAAAACTGATGATTGCTCAAGAATTTTAGGGATTTAGGTGAGTGATTAAATATTTGGAGATCACTAACAGGATTTAAGTCAAATAGATTAGCTTATATCCTCCCAGAATCTCTTCCCCCTGCCGTGGCAGCCTTTATTTTATCACAGGTTCAGACCTGCTCTCCTGTCCTGTTGTGCAGTCTGTTGACTAGCCACATTGTTTCAAGTCTTTTTAACTTTCATTGATATTCTGCCATATATTTGTAAAGAAATTGCTATTTATATTTAATCACTGAAAGTTTTATCTGCTCAGTCAAACCCAAGGTGCTAACACTCACACGAACTTGCACAGAACCCTTTTATGATCTGTGTCTGCATCGTATGTATTTGTAGTATGGGTCCTTTAAATCCTATGTTAGGTATGTCTTTATATGTTTCATTATAAGAGTAAGTTCTTCCAAAGAAGGAAGAGTTTATTATTCAACTTGGAATTCTCATAATCTAGGGCAGATCTGGGCGCATGAGGGCATGCAGATATTTTTTCATTTAGTAGTAAATTAATTCACCAGTGGTATTTCTGCTGATTTATTTTTTACTCACAAAGGGTAACACAAAACAAGCTATATAGTAGAGGTCCTTTGTAACATTTCTGGTCAATTTTCAGTAGCAAAAATGGTAAAAATTAGTATTTAAGCACTTTTTTTTCCCACATCACCTAATTTGGACCATTTCAGATTGAGTAGAAATGTTTTTCTAGAGATCCTTGTCATTCAGGGATGTACCTGTGGGCTTCACCCAGGTGGAATGGTAGCACCTGGATCCTGCTTAGAGGACCCTGTACAGGCATGTGATGCTGGAGAACTACAGCCACCTCCTCCCAGTGGATGGGTAGCACTTGCTTCCCATGTATACCCCCCATTTACATGTCCTTTCTTATTTATTTGTGGAATTTTTGTAAATATAATGATATTTAGGTTGGGGATTCAGAGGTAAAGGATAATTTATCCCTTTTGGGTACCAGAAAGAATGTGTTGTCCTCTGTCCCATAACAGGATTAAGTGAGCTTTTTTTTTAATTGGACACTCTTTGAGGTATACTGTCCTCCTCCTTCAAAGGCCCCACAACTCATCCAATTTGTCTCATCATGCAGTGCTCATTTACAGGGTATTGCATCCCTAAACCAGAAGTGATCCTCAAGCTGGAGCAAGGAGAGGAGCCATGGATATTAGGGGAAGAATCATCAAGCCGGAGTGTCCCAGGTGAGTTAGTGTGAGTCTGAGCCAGATGAAGTTGAGGAGGAAATTAGGTCACAAAGAGTTAGTTCAGAGATTATGGCCATTGAAATGGTCTTCAGGAGTCACTTTTTAGTGGCTCTTGAACTTTGGAAGTAGCTTGTTGACATGACTCAAATACCCAGTGTCACTGAATCACCCAGTATCTCCTATTGTCACTTTCATACCCAAATGGTTTCCTTTTTTTAAAAAATGGTATAAACTATATAGAGTTAAATACACAGTGTTTAAGTGTTGAAGTAAATACAATTTTGTATGTGTACAGACCTATATTTCCATTATGAAGGTTAACATATGGAACATTTTTTAGCACCCCAGGAGGCTCCCTGGTGTCCTCTTACCAGTAAGTAAGTAACATCTCTCCCTTCTATTATCATGGATCAAGTTTGCCTGATTTTAACTTCAGATAACTAGTCATACAGTATGCACTCTATGTGCATTTGCATTGTATGTACTTACACACATACATACTGTATACATGTGTATATATACTACAAACACACATATACATATAGAATCTAGCTTCTTTGGATCAGCACTGTGTTTGTGAGATACATGTGTATTGTGTATATGAGTAGTATATTGCTTTCTATTGCTGTGTAATGTTCCATTGTGACTATTCCAGAGTTTATCTGTCCATTATATTGTTGAAACACATTTAGGGTATATATTTGAAACATACTTGTTTTAAATATATTTATTTTGACCTTTGGGGCTTTTGAAAAATGGTGCTATAAATTGTTTTAGTTGAAGTACAGTTGATTTTCAATATTATATTTGTTTCAGGTGCTCTATTTAAAGTTATTACACGATAATGCCTATAATTCCCTGTGCTATACAATATATCCTTGTTGCTCGTCTATTTTATACACTGTAGTTTCTGTTTGTTAAACCAGACCCTGAATTTGTTCCTCTCCAGTTCCGTCTCCCATTTAGTAACCGTGTTTGTTTTCTGTATCTGTGAGTCTGTTACTGTTTTGCATATATATTCATTTGTATAATATTTTAGGTTCCACATATAATTGATACATAGTATTTGTCTTTCTCTGACTCATTTCACTAGAGCATAATGTTCTCTAGTTCCATCCACATTGCTGCAAAAGACAGGTTTTCTTAATTTTTATGACTGAGTAATGTTCCATTGTGTATGTGTGTGTGTACATAAGTACATACACACACCTCCCACATGTTCTTTATCTGGTCATCTGTCGATGGGCACTTGTGTTGTTTCCATGTCTTGGCCATTGTAAATAATGCTGCTGTGAACATTGGGGTGCATGTATTTCTTCAAATTAGTGTTTTTGTTTTCTTTGGATATATACTCAGGAGTATTATCTGCAAATGGACAGTTATACCACTAACCCTCCAATTTGGACACCTCTTACTCTGTGTGCATGTGTCTATGATTGCTGTGATTAGGGCTTCCAATACTGTGTTAACAAGTGGCGATAGTGGGCATCCCTGTCTTGTTCCTGGATTTAATGGGAAGGCTTTCAGCTTTTCACCATTGAGTATGATGTTGGCTGTGAGTTTGTCATAAATGGCCTTTATTATGTTGAGCTATGCTCCCTCTATACCCACTTTAATGAGAGTTTCTATCATGAATGAATATTGAATTTCATCAAATGCTTTCATCTGCATCTGAGATGATCATGTGATTTTTCCCTTCCATTCATTAATGTGGTGTGTCACATTGATTGATTTGCACATAATGATCCATCCTTGCATCTCTCAAATAAATTTACCCGCTTGATCATGGTGTATGATCCTTTTTATATACTTTTGTATTCACTTTGCTAATATTTTGTTGAGGATTTTTCCATCTATATTCATCAGAAATATTGGCCTATAATTTTCTTATTTCATAGTGTCTTTGCCTGATTTTGGTATCAGGGTACTTTTTACCTGTGCAATGAATTTGGGCATGTTCTGTTCTCTTCAACTTTCAGAATAGTGTGAGAAGGGAGGTATTATTTCTTCTTTATGTGTTTGGTAGAATTTCCCTGTGAAGCCATCCAGTCTTGGACCTTTGTTTGTTGGGAGATTTTTTTATTACAAAACAACCATTGTACATTTTTTATTTGTAGTTACCATAGCCTTAAGGTGCTAGCTCAGAAGCCCTGAGAGTTGGGTCAGAGCTGGTTCCATTCCTCAGAAGGAAGCAGTACAGGAGCAGGAGAGGCTGGACTGTGCACCCTCTGTACTAGCCCTGGCACATGTCAGTGTTCCAGGACACTCCCGGTCTGCCGTCCCTGACAGCACCAGTAATGCCCCCCATCCCATTCAGTGTACTGTCAGGTCTAGTCCAGTTCTGTCCCCCATTTGTGCACTCCCCTCAGCAGCAGCCTAATGAGCTGTGCCATGAAGCAAAAGGGGCAGGAGCGGGTACTTTGTGTAGTCTGGGGGGCAGTCGAGGGAAACCAGCCAGAGTTCTGGCAGTCTCAGTCTGCTTCCTCCACCTTCTTTTTTGAGCAGGCAAGCATGTGTGACATGCTCTTCATGAGTGGAGTGCCGAGTTTCTCACAGTGCCCTCTCCAGTCCCACCGATGTTCATACCAGCCAAGGGGCCTTGTCTTCCTGGTGTTGGGCCCCAGGGCTGGGGGGCCCGGTATGTGGTTTGAACTCACTCCCTGGGGAGGATCTCTGAGCCTGTGTAATATCCCTCCTAGTGGTGCAGGTCTCGACCTGATCCCTTCCTTCCCAGCTCCCTGTGGGTCCTGTTTACAGCCTTAGTTGTGTAAGGGTCTTTCTGCGGGTCTCCAGATTGTCTTCAGTGAGAATTGCTCCAAATATAGATGTATTTTTGATGTGTTCATGGAAGGAGATGAACTCAGCATTTTCCTCTGCTGCCACTGTGATTTCCTTTTCCATAAATATTCTTCATGTGTCTTGCAGGATGTTATTTTTGTTAGATGTATAACCAGAAATAAACTTTCTGAGTATAGAGTAGTTACATATTTAGCTTTAGTAATATTTAATTTAAACAGTTTTCCAAAATGTTTGTACTCAATTATACTGCCACTATCCATGTGTGAGAGTTCCAGTTGCATCACATCCTGTTAGCGCTTAGTATTGTCAGTCTAATTAATTTTAGCCATTCTAGTCATTGTGGTGTGTTACCTCATGAAATTTTAATTTCCATTTCTGTGATGATTAATGATTTTGAACATCTTTCCTTATGTTTGTTGCCTATTTGGGTATTTCCTTTAGTGAGGTGAATATTCAGGTCCTCTATTTTTATTATATTATTGGGTTATTGGTCTTTTTCTATTGATTTATAGTATTTAAAAATATATTCCAAGAATGAATCTTTTGTCAATAGTATGTATTGAAAAATACATTTTTTGAAATGTCTTGCCATTTTCTTAATATCTTCTGATGAAGTGAAACATTAAAAAGACTATCCTTTCTTCTACTGAATTGCAGTTTTGTCTTTGTCAATTATCAGGCAATCATATATGTATGATTATGTTCCTGGGCTTTCTGTTCTGTTCCATTGGCTGATCTATCCATCTTTAGGACAACACTACACTTATAATATTATAACTTAATAATAAGTCTTGCTATCTGGCAGCATTAGCCTTGTAGGTTTGCTGTTTTCCTCAAGACTGCTTGGCCGTTCTACAGCATGAATACAGACTGCTGCCAGGATTATCCTTCATCTACAGAATATATTATAATGATATCTATGTTTTTAGACATTCTGGACAATTCTGTGCTGCTATAGGTCTTCTGCATTTTCATTAAATTTTAGAATCAGCTCATCAATTTCCACAAATACACACACACACACACACACACACACACACACACACACACACACACCCCCTTGTTAGGAATTTTTTGTTTTTTTTTGAGATTGTATTGCTTATTTTGGGGGAGAACTGACATCTCAACAGTGCTGCGTTTTCCAGTCCATGACCCTGGTACCTTTACTTAGGTCTTTAATTTCTCCTGGTTCTGTGGTTTTCAGTTTAGCAGTTTTGCCAATTTTTCATTAAGTACGTTTCTGAATATTTTATACTGTTTTCACTTTTTACTTTGTGCTGTCTGTACTATTTATTCTCTAATTGTTTAATGCTATAATATATAGGAAAACAGTTGACGTTTGCACATTTCCCTTGTATCCTGCAGCCTCCCTGATTCACTTATTCTGGTAGTTGTGTTGTAGATTTATGAAAATTTTCTGTGTAAACCGTTTTGTCATCTGTGAATAAAGACAAGTTTACTTCTTCCTTCATAATCTTTATGCTATTTTTCTTTTCCTTGTGTTTTGTACTGGCTCAGAATATCAGTAAAGTGTATAAAAGTAGTGAGAGTGAACATCTTGGTCTTGTTTCTGACCTCAGGGAGAAACCACTCAGTACGATACCACTAATTTTTGTGTTAACTGAAGGATTTCTGTAAATTCCCTTTATTTCTTGAGGAAGTTCTCTTCCATTCCTTGTTTGCTAAGACTTTCTTTAAAATTATGAATAAATATTGAATTTGGCCAAATGCTTTTATTGCATGTAGTGAGATAATCACATAACTTTCCTTATTTATTCTGTGATTATGGTGTATAGTCTTAGTTGATTTTCAGTTGTTAAACCAATCTGATATTTCTCAAATACATCATCTTTGCTCATAATGTATTGTTTTTATAATTACTGAATTTGATTTTTCTGTGTGTATCCATAGACAGGCTATCCTGTAATTTTCCTTGTTGTAATCTTCCATATTTGAGGTTGAAGACTGGATTACTTTCATTTTCATAACATGAGTTGAACATTGTTTCATATTTTTCAATTCTGTTCATGATTTTATAGAAGATTTTATTATTTTAATATTTGGAAGATGTTACCAATGAAGCCATTTGGGCCTGAAGTTATCTCTTTGTAGAGATATAAAGTTTCAGGCTGATATGTTTTTAATATTTACCTTTCTTCATATTATCATAAATACAACACATGTAGTTTCTGGAACACTACATATGAATTATTATTTATTAAAGCCAAGTAATAACAGTGTGGTTCTGACATACCTTAATATCTTATTTACTCTTGGTACGATGAGGTGTTCTACACATACATGCAAAGTTAATGTTGCAGGAGAAGAATGGTGATAAAAATGAATCTGGCCATGTTTCTATGGAAGAGAGAGGGGTAGCTCTCCCGCATCCTCTTTTCAAAGAGAGATAAAAACCTTTGTTCCCTTGGAGAATCCTGAGTTCTCTCTCTAAGCTTTTGGTATATAAATACATTTCTTCATGGAGGAAAAAAACCATTGTTTTCAGCTTTGCACCAAGGATGTCACCAGTATCAGGATGAGATTTTGAATTTTCAGAAATTTCAGAACTGGTCTATATACTGCCTCCTCCCCACACATATCTTTTTTGTCCTCATTGTACCCAGTTAGTAGCCCGGAGGCCATCCCATTTTGAAGACAGCAGTGTTCAATAATATGACTACCATGCTGAGGTGTGTGTACCAAGAAGGAGGTGAGGACAATAGAATCAGGCTCATTCTTTCTCATTTTTGAAAAGTCAACAGTGGTTAGATGTCCTCCAGAGGGGGGTTTAAATCCAGATTTGATACACTGTCCCAGAAATGAGTGTCCCTCCCCACTACCTTGTGCCTTCCACAGGAATCATAAACTAAGTATTTGGGAAGCCTCTGTAATCTTGGTTGTACAGGCTACTAGAACAAGCTTTTCACATGGGAACCAGTGACCCAGACAGTTTTTTGCCAGGATCCACAGTGTTTCCATTGCTTATAGCACCACATGGGTGTTTTTCAACATTGTCAGAGTTCTGTCATTGAGCAGGATGACCGCACCTGCTTGCACTTTGGCAAAGCTGAAGGCCAGAGCAGAGAAGGCAGTTAAGAGAAAGCCTCTGTGACTCCAGGCATTAGATGTTTAGCTTGCTGGCCTGCAAGGCTTTACTTGCAGAGTTTTCTTTTTGAAAGTCTTTTTCACGTTGTAAGCTGTAGATCCCAAATTGAAACACTGAAGAGTGGGTACAAGCAGCCTAGAGACCCATTATCAGCCCCTGATGTGTCAGACATCAGATTTTAACTCATTAACTCATTTTAACACATTTGCTCTTTAGAAAACATCGTTACTTTTCCAAAAGGCATCTCCTAAAGTGTATCTCCATCTCGAGACTGCCCTGCTCATGCTGTCTCCTTTGTATACCACCTTCCCTCAGGTAAAAATAATTTCTAAGCCTTTTAAAGCCCCCATAAGCAAAACTTATCCATCATGGGAGCCTGTTCTCTCCAGGAGTGTAAGATTCTAGATACGGATGCTAAACTTTCACCACAAACACTTCTTTCCCTGATTGGGAGGACCGTCTCTAGGAACTATGCCAAGTTGATTTATACCGTATATTCTGATGTAGTAGCTAAAAAATAACACAAAGCTGTTGTTAAAAATTACTTCTTTGAGTGATGTCAGCATCGTGGCAGTGTGAGATACTCATTTTCTATACGCCATTCAACCTATAAGCAGTAAAACATCTGTAACTCAACACATCGCCTGTCTGCCCAACACACCAGGACACCAGAGAGTTCCATATGCTTACATATCTAAAGGTGGCTGGCCTGGAACACATAGAGGAGGTGGGACCTGAGAACAGCCAAGAGTGGATGACAGTGGATGAAAATGAGCAGTTTATTGGGGACAAAGGTGTGGACTTGCCCAGAAGAAAAAATATATTTATTCTAGATTTGTAAAATGGTGGCTTGATTCTGATCTGAATCCAGATGTAATGATAATGTTTGTCTCAGTGATACATTTTTTAAAAAATATGTATTATCGGTTCTTAGGAAGTTGAATGCAAAGAAGCAGAATTTTGTAGATAGTAGAGGAGTAAAAAACAGTCATCCATAACCAAAAATCTTATAATAAAGGTAAATGAAACTTTTGGAACCAGGTGTAGAATTTTATTCCTTAAGGTTTTGTTTTCATGGTATATAGAAAGAAATGTTGAAGCATGTATATGAAAGCAGGATTGAATACTGATATTAAATCAGGTGAGGTTTGGGTGAAAGCCAGAAAGGATTGAAACAGGGTTTGATGGTCAGGAGAGGTCCACTGCTGAACAATGCTGATGAAATAAAGGGAAAACACCAGAACTAGGGTGGAGCTGTTAAGTCCAATCCTGTGGCAAGAATGGCTTGTCCATTGCTTGATTTTTCTCTTTTTAACATATTTTTCTTCCTCATGAATCAGAGCTAGAAATAGAATTAAAGCTTGTAGATTAGTATTGTTCCTTTGTGAATTAGACCTTTTAGAATATTAATTCATTATTTTTTTCTGTAAAATGCTAATTATACTTTTTTATTTTTTAACATTTTTATTGACTTATAATCAGTTTACAATGTTGTATCAAATTCCAGTGAAGAGCACAGTTTTTCAGTTACACATGAACATATATTTATTCCTTGTCACAATTTTTTCTCTGTGAGCTACCATAAGATCTTGTATATATTTCCCTGTGCTGTACACTATAATCTTGTTATCTAGTCAACATTTGGAAATCCCAGTCTATCCCTTCCCAACCCCTGCCCCCTTGGCAACCACAAGTTTGTATTCTATGTCTCTGAGTCTGTTTCTGTTTTGTATTTATGTTTTGTTTGTTTGTTTGTTTGTTTAGATTCCACATATGAGCAGTCTCATATGGTATTTTTCTTTCTCTTTCTGGCTTGCTTCACTTAGAATGACATTCTCCAGGAGCATCCACATTGCTGCCAATGGCATTACGTTGTCGGTTTTTATGGTTGAATGGTATTCCATTGTATAAATACACCACATCTTCTTTATCCAGTCATCTGTTGATGGACATTTAGGTTGTTTCCATGTCTTGGCTATTGTAAATAGTGCTTCTATGAATACTGGGGTGCAGGTGTCATTCTGAAGTAGGGTTCCTTCTGGATATATGCCCAAGAGTGGGATTTTTGGGTCATATGGTAAGTCTATTCCTAGTCTTTTGAGGAATCTCCACACTGTTTTCCACAGTGGCTGCACAAACTGCATTCCCACCAGCAGTGTAGGATGGCCCCTTTTTCTCCACAGCCCCAAGCATGATTTATTATTGCCAGGTACAATAGGAAAGAAGATGTGAGTGGATGTGTATACGCTGTTGTCATATTCTAGGCATGAAGAGTTACCGATCTAAACTGATGAAGTCCCCAAAACGAATGCTATTTCCTCTAAATATACTTGTCAGCTTATCTTCCTTATCACTCTATTTATATTACAGGATTAATTTAGAGCCGTAGAAACTATTCAAGGAAGAAGTTTGATGAGTTAAACAAAGGTAGAAAATGGCGCCATGATGACAAACATGAAAGAATTCATTCTGAAGAGAAACCTTAAGAATGTAATAAAAATGGGAATGGCCTCTTTCTTAATGAAGACTCTGTTCAGCATCAGAAAATTCAAATTTTGGAGCAACCTTTTTAATACAATGAATGTAGGAAAGCTTTCCATGAAAATTCACTCTTTGTTATACATAAGAAAGCTTAACATAGGAGAGAACACCTGTCAATGCACTGAATGTGGAAAAAAGTTCTGAGACATGCCATCTCTTATTGCTCACCAAAGAACACATCCAGAAGATAATCACTATGAATTTAATAAATGTGGAGAGAACTTCTCTGAGAAATCCATTCTCTTTGAACACAGTGTTCACCCTTTGAACCAGAAGTCAAACCTCATTCCAAATCACAGAACCAACTCAACTGACAACATAATTAAGTATAATGAATATGGAAATGCTTTCAGTGAAAATCTAGTCTAGGTGTGCAACAGAGCATACACGTAAGAGAAAAACCTTATGCATGCCATGAATGTGGAAAAACTTTCAACCAGAAGCCAGCCCACAAAAGCTATAAGAGAACCCATGCAGGGGGAAAATCCTGTGAAAGTGATAATTGTGGGAAAACTTTCTTCAGGAATTCAGACCTCATTAAACATCAGAGAATTCATACAGTGGAGAAACCTTAGAAATGGCAGGAATGCAGGAAATCCTTCAGTGAAAAGTCAACTTTCACCCAGCATTTTAGAACACAGGAGAGAAACCATATGAATGCCCTGAATGTGGGAAACCCTTCTCAGTTAAGTCGGTCCTTACTGTACATCAGAAAATGCACACAAGGGAGAAGACTTATGAATGCTATGAATGTGGGAAAGCCTTTCTCAGAAGGTCAGACCTCATTAAACATCAGCGAACTCACACAGGGGAGAAGCCTTAGGGATGTAATGAATGTGGGAAGTCCTCTTCTGAGATGTCAACTCTCACTAAACATTTGCAAACTCACACAGGTGAGAAGCCCTATGAATTTATTGAGTGTGGAAGTTTTTTCTCCTACTTCTTGGGGTTCACAGAACATCAGAGGAGACACATGGGAGAGAAACCTTTTGGATGTCATGAATGTGGGGAAAACTTTCATCAGAAGTCAGCCCTAGTTGTTCATGAGAGAACTCACATAAGACAGAAACCATATGAATGTGAGAAATCATTGTGTGTGAAGTCAAAACTCATTCCACATCAGAGAACACACACACAGGAGAAACCCTTGGAATGTAATGTTTGTGGGAAATCCTTCTGTGTGAAGTCAAAACTCACTGTACGTCAGAGAACACACCTGGGGAGAAACTCTATAAATATGATAAATGAGGGAATTCACGTTGGGTGAGGTCCAGAGTTTGTAGAACACAGAACAAAAAGTGGAGAGGAAATCTATTAATATAATGATTTTGAGAACACCTTTGGTCTAAAATGAGTTCTCACAATACAGAGCAGAGAATTCTAGGGGGGAGAAAATAATATGAAGAGGTTCTGAACACAGGAAAATTTTCTAGTGGAATTTGGACCCCGCAGTGTACGACACAGCTGAGTGGGGATAATCTATTCTTGAGTGAATACAGGGTGCCTTTTGCCCAAAACCACACCTTACTAAACATCAGAGAAACCACATAGGGTAGAAACCTCTATCAGCATTTGTAGAGAAGACTTTACCCACAGGCTGGAGAAGATGCACAAGCTATAGGAAATTATAGGAGAACATTTACTATGAGGTGATATTTTATTGGCCTTGTGTGAAATTCTTGATGTGGCATCTAAGTGGGCATGAGGTAGTAGTTTGTAGAAAAAGTGAGTGGAAGCTTTTAAGTTAAACCTAAGTTTATCATACATCAGAGATGTTCAATTGAAGTGTCTAGCAATTTAGGAAATGTGGGGAATGTCTTCAGTTTAGCACTTTACTTTGTTAAAATACAATCTGGCCCATTGCCCGGTGTGCTGTTCCTTTCAGTTTGAGGTAGTAGATGTGAACTGGAGCCAGTGGTTGTAAGCAGTGCAAAGGTTTATTGCTCCGGCATATGTGAAACAAGGGAAGATTTTTGCAGGGAGACCTACCTGCAAGAAGACTTTCTGATGTCCAGGTGGAGAGAGAGATCCTGGTCTTGGTGACATACATAGGACAGGAGCCTGCCAGCAGGATTTTTAAAATACTTCTGGGGCAGACTAATTTTGAGTGGCCTGTCCTGACGTGGTGGGTCAAGGGGGCAAGGTGGGTTGCCTTGAGTGCAACTTACTAGTTGTAGCAGAAGTGGGTGAGTATAGAACATGGGTGGTTTCTGCCCTACCAGTGTTTTAATGGTTTGGCCAACTGTCATCCTTCTGTGAGTGGCTAACTGCACGCAACTTTATTTCCCAACTCACTTAATACTTCTCGTGTGTGATACATACAGTGATTTTTTAGAAAGCAAAACATTCACGTACAAATGTATACGTTGGCAGGTACGGAGCTTTAAAAAGCACAGATAGATTAAACAACTAGGTGGGGTCACTGTCGCTTTCAGCAGAGCAGTGCACTCAGTAAGGACAACGAGAAAAGCAGTTCACAAAAAGCACCTATTTAAATGCAACCTGTTGTTGCAAAAGCAAGGAGGGCTAGTATGGTAAAATCCAGGAGGGGAGTGAAAGACGGAAAGTAAATGGGGAAATGTGGCTGTTTTACCTGGGAGCACTTGTCACTTCTGGCTACAGGGAGGAACCTGGCTATTGAGCTTGGCTCAGGCAGAGAGCTATAGCTTGGTGGCAGGGGAGCAGAGCTGTAGGGTGCAGGGAGACCAGAAACCAGAGACTGGCAGAACTTTGGCAGTCAAGGCTTGAGTGAACATTTTTGAAACATAGGAGACTTCAAACACATGGCCAGTTACTCAAAATTTTTAGAAGACTGACACAGGGCAGGAGTCTGGAAACCTAAGCTGTTTTTTGTTTTTTTCATCACTGAGGGAAACGTGAATAGAATTCAGGAACTGCCAGCAGGATGGGCCCTCGGTGAGCACAGCATGCTCTCAGTGAGTGCAGGGTCGTACCAAAGGATGGCTGTCCTTTACCAAACCTGCAAACAATTTGCCACTCATTTCAAAAACCTCCCAGAAAGAAAACTCAGGAACAGATGACTTCACTCCAGCTATTCCAAATATTTAAAGAAATAGTAGCAAGCTTTTATAAGCTTTTCCAGAGAAAGGATGATGGGGGTTTTCCTGTTCATTGATACCAAAACCTGTAAGATATTTCAGGAAAGTAAAGGTACATTATGAATTTAGATGCAAAATCCTGGAATTTAAAAAAAAAAAAAACATCCAACAATATCATCGCAGAACATATCTTGACTAAATGATGTTTATTAGAGGAATGAAAGAATGGATTTAATATTTAAAACTCAATTGATTTGGTTTCCCAATCCCTTACTCTCGGATTCCGCTTTCTCCCTTGCATTTGCACATTTCTCTCCTGCTTGCCTGTCCTAGAGTGGGAGTCAGAACGGCCCTGACCTGGGGGATGAGAAAGGTGTTGAGGTGAGGTGCCCCCTTGCAGCAGAAGTGCTGAGGGCGCATGGAAGAGATGATCAGCATGGCTGAGATGCTGGTAATACTGGGCAGATAGGTAAGTGTACTGAGGGTGGCGAAAGCCAGGTTTCTCACTGTTGGAGACGGTATCTGTAAACACGGAAGGGGGTAGCTAGAAAACCACCTAAAGTGTTGGATTGGAATGTAATTCAGATTTTAAATACACAAATAGTTATCGTAGTGCTTGCGGGTGTGTGTTTTGGATCTGTGTGCTGAGAGGACCTAAACAGAATGACACCCCACCAGCGTTGAGCACACCAGGTGCCAGGTTGTTAATTTTAAGTACTGTCTTCCCACCAATGAAAGACCAGGTCTGTGAAGTGATGGCTTATTGAACGTCAGAGATGGCGAGAAATACAAGACGATCCTGAATCATCTTATCTATTAGACAATAAAATGTCAAAGAATTACGGAGACATGTTAAAAGGACAAAAGAACCATCTTGTACAGCTTCCACTGGCCAAATTTGAGACAATTGAAACTTCAAAACAAAATGAACAGCATCATAATAAAGGAGACTTAAAATGGGAATCCATTAATTTGTACTGATAAAAATCTGTGAATACACGAAGGAAATCTTTATACAAGGCCAACTAATAAATGTAGGAGGAACAATGGCGATAGAAATATCACAGTGTGATAACTGTCATACTGGTGGCTGATTCAGTAAGTAATTGACAATGCAGGCTGGAGTTTGTGGGTAGAGTTTTGATGGACAGGATATTGGCATACTCTCCAAATAGTTCCCCCCAAAGAATAATCAGCTACAAAGGTGAAAACAGTGGCTTTGTGAGAAACCTGGCAGACAGCAGCATAATCAGATGATCAAAGTTCACTTCACCAGCAGTAGGGCAAGTCAGTGTGTCGTACCCCTGATGAGATGCACTGAGAAGAGCCAGGGTCACTCGTGCTGTATTCCTGCTGAGGACGCGTGGCCAGAGTGTGCTCACGAGGAAACGTTAGATAAACCCCCTTGAAAGGTTCTTTTACAAAATTGAAAGTGTATGTTTAAATTGGCAAGGACAAAAGGAAAAGGCTTCCAGATTGGAGGAGGTTGAAGATACTTAACAAGAAAACAAAAAGGAAAACCAGAGCAGTTGGCATAATTCAGAGTGTACGGATTGAATGATAGTGTCTGTTTCCTGACTTGGTTCAGTAGGTGAGTGTTTTTGTTAGGGGAAGTGGAGTCTCACGTCTGCAGGTTATTTTCAGATGCTTTAGCGAAAGGGGAATGCATGTGAGTGTGTGTAGAGGTAAGAGTGCGAGCAGGTGTGCAAGGGACGTGGAGGAGATGCAGTGCGTGCGCAGTTGGGGAAATCTGAGGTTTTTGTACACTGCTTGTGACTTAAAGTTTGAAGTCATTTCAAAGTAAATCTGTAAGCATTAAAGTTAACTGATGTAGCCTAACACACTAGTAGGAAAAGACAAGTGAAGCCATGTTAGTATCAGTAGATGCAGAAAATATATTTGAAAAATATATTTACACACCTTCATGATTGAAAAAAAAAAAAACTAGGAATGAAAGGAAGTTTCATTAAAAACAACACTAACAAAATAAAAATCATACTCAGCAGATAAATACTGGACTATCTCTTCCTTATGTGAATAATGAGACCAAGAAGGCTTGTCACCACTACTTTTATTCAACATTGGACTGAAAGCTCTAGTTTGGTCAGGTCAGTAAGGCCAAAAAGATTAAAAAAAAATAAAAGAGGCATAAAAACTGTTAAGATTGAAGTAAAACTCATTATTTTCAGGTGTTATCATTGTATTCATAAGAGTCAAAAAAGTTTATGGAAGAGTTATTAGAAATAAGTGAATTTAGCAATCCGACTATATAAAAATCATATTTTTGTGTATAACCAACAAATAGAAAAATTAAGTGATACCAGGACAATTGTATCCTTCTGGGTAGGGTTGCATGGGCCAGACTTATCCCCCTGCCTGACAAAATTGGGTAAAAGGAAACGAAGAATTATTTTCACGTCACTGGATGTCAGGCAATAAAGGGCAGTGATCCTTGGAGATGATGGGTAGGTTCGCCGCATTGTGATGGTTACACAGGTATATTTGTTCAATTTTACCAAGTCGTACAATTCAAATATGTGCATTTAAAACACTGTTACATTGCTGTTAAATTTATAACAGCCCTAAAACAGTTCTAGAAATCCAAAAACTGCATCCAAAAATCGAGAGGTTAAAAGACAAAAAGGACTTTTGATGACTTTGAAGGCTGAATTCTCCCCCAGATTGGTTGATTGAGTGCTTCCCTGATCACCATCCAACAGCTGGTTTTGTTGTTAGAAATTAGCAAGTCTGAATTGAAAATGTGTATGCAGATTCCGTGGCCGATCACAGCTAAGGAGATCTGAAAATAGCAAAGTCAGTCTACAGGGCGTAGACCGCTAGATGACAAGGCTGTTACAGGCACACCTCAGAGTCGCTGTGGGCTTGGTTTGGGACCACTGCAATAAAGTAAATATCGCAGTAAAGTGAGTCACAAATGTTTTGGTTTTCCAGTCATATAAAAGTTATACATTGTAGCCTATAAAGTGTGCCATAGTCTTATGTCTAGAAAAAGTGTACTTGCCTTAATAAAAAATACTCTTAAAAAATGCTCACCATCATATGAGCCTTCAGCAACTTGCAATCTTTTTGTAATGGTAACATCAAGGAACACTGATCACAGGTTATCGTAACAAGTTAAATAGTAATGAAGAGTATGAAATGCTGGGAGAATTACCAGAGTGTGACACACACACATGAAGGGAGCAAATGTTGTTTTTTCCCAGACCCCATCCCCAACCTGAACCCCTAGACCCACAGCCCTCCCACTCCCCATCAGTCTTGTCCTCAGGAAGTCCCACCCCTTTCCTTGAGGTGGTTTGATGCAATTTAACAATTTCTCTAATTCTGGGCCCTGTGGCAACTGCTTCGTTCCTGACAGCCTACTATATTTGCAAAATCCATGAGAGCCACATTTAGTAGGCAAAGTTCCCAGGAACAAAAAGGAACAGGAAAGATGGAGCTGAACTCCATTTGGTGAGGCCAGCCCCGGGGGAGAGTGAGGCCTTGCGGCTGGGTGAGGAGGACCCAGGAATGGGGGTGGGTCAGGGAGGCCCAAGGCTCTTCTCTGCCACTGCTTGGAGCTCATCTCATTGAGGTCTTCCAGCTAAAATCTGCAGGCACAAGATCCCGCATCTGGCCGGACAAGGGCAGCTCACCCAGGCCCGCCCACATCCAGCGACCCCGCTCTGGGCACCGGGCCCATATCAGTGGGGGGGGGGGGGATGCCCCGCTACACAGGGCCTGCCTGGGTGTGGCTGCCCCATGGGTCAGGGCAGTGACAGACACGGGTAGGGGATTGCTCTCCATACAGCTTATTAAGATGGACCCAGAGCCTGACCTGGTCCCACTATGGAATGTGGATGGTGGGGCTACTGGCCCATCTTGAGCACCACGATGAACGGTCAGCCCCTTACCTCCCATCCCAAACCGTGTGGTCCCAACCTCCTGCCCTGGACAGGGCTGTGGGGAAAAAACACTGCTCTCGAGAATACTTGGGTGTAAAAATCACCAGAAGCCCCTCCTGACCCCTGTCCTCGGCATGTGGCAAGGACTGGGCCACCCCCTCCAGCAGAGTGCTCACAGGCCTGGCTGGGAGTCTTGGAGACTCTAGCCAGCTGCTCCTTCCCTGCCGATGCTCAGGCTGGTGAGAAGTCCTGCAGTGATGTTAGAGCAGCCACATAGCTAGATATGAGCAGAGAAAGGGAGACACAGAGCAATGGCAGGAGTTGGGCAGAAAGGAGGGCCACAGGCCAGATGCAGGAAACCTTGTGTCATATAAGCACCAGGGGTCCCTGGGCAGAGAAAGAAAAGCAGGAACCTCTGGGCTGATAAGTGGTCATGCCTTTGGGGGTGAGAAGTGGCTCTGAGGTCAATAAAGAAAGGTGAGGAAAGTAGGAATTTCCAGTGTCTGAATGTAACTTTTTGCTTATTTTCCCCACATTTCAATAAAATTAGCCTTGCTGATAAGAAGTACCCATCATGCACCGACCCCGTGACACTTCCCATCCAGACTAAACAAGGACAAACATCCTTCCTCCCTTTGGAAGGTGGAGCTGGGATGAAAATCAGGCAATTGAACCTAGACCGTTCTCTCCCTAATGAATATCCTGCCCATTCATCTTTGCACCCCATGTAACCAACTTGCCAAAGAAACCCAGGGCAGCCCCTCACCTGAGCCTGCCCGCTCTCGCCTTGAGAGCGTACTACCCATCCTTTAATAAATCCTCACTTTACTTTTTTAACCACCGTGTCTTGTCTCTGAATTCTTTCTGGGATGGGACGAGAGCCTGGAACACTGGTTGCATCTACCGGCAACAGAATCATGCAGTACTTTTCCTTTCGTGTCTGGCATACTTTGCTTAGTGTAACGTCTTCAAGATTCATCCATGTCGTAGCAGGTAGCAGGACTTCATTCCTATTTTTCCTTTTTGCATTGCCATTACATTGATTTATTTTTTAACACCTTTATTGTGGTAGATTCCTGAACAGTAAATGACACTTATTTCAGATGTACAATTTGATGAATTTTGATAGAGGTATACAGCACTGAAACCACCACCACAATCAAGATAGCCAACATTTCCATCACTCCCCAAGAGGAGCAAATTTCAAACACCCAATTTATACCTACCCGCCCACATTATCCCCCTGGTAACCCTAAGTTTAGAACTGAGTTCCTTTTCAAAGTGGAATTCTATTCCATTGTATGTATTCACCACATTTGATTCACCCATTCACCTGGAGATGGACACGTGCTGTTTGCCCCTTTAGGCTGTTGAGAATAATGCTACTGTGAACATGGACCCCGGTTACAATTCTTTAGGAAATTTAGTTCTACGAGTGGAATTGCTGGATCAATGGGTAATTCTGTGTTTAATTTTGAAAGCCCTGCCCGTCCTCACTGCAGCTGAGGCTGTCAGGTTGAAGTCTCTCACCAGGAAGCACCACATCAGGCCTCTCCCCTCTCCAGCCCTCCTTCCAAAGGTTCTGCTGTGCGAGCTTTCCCTGTGCCTGGGGCCCACTGAAAACAAAGACGAAAGAAGGGGAATATGAAGAAATCCTGAGTAACTGAGGGGTTTTTTTGTTTTTGTTTTTTAAACTGAAATCAAAACTCTAAACTGGACAGAGAATGTTTAAATGGATCTGAAAATCACCTACTAAATCCTGAGTGGGGAGAATATTAGAATAGAGCCGTGAGAGCAAAGTTCAATTCCATTAATACAATTAATTTTTTTTCATTTGTGGGGAATCATGTTGGCTTTTCCTTTTGACATTAGAGATGAAATGCACACATTTTAAACTCAGCCACAGAAACCACTAAGATCCTTGTAGCTGGTGGTTCGTGCCAGTTCTCACAAGGAGCTGAAGGAGGTGCTGTGATGGGGAGAACCGAGGGGCCTGTTCTAACTCACATCATGGCCCCGGAGGGCCCCTCGGGGGAGGTGACACTTGGGTGGAAACTTGTCAAAGTCAACCCAGAGGTGAGCTAGTGTGAGAGGGTCCCAGGCAGGAGGACGTGCACACAAAGAGGCCTGGAGGTGACAAATAGTTTGATGTGTTTGAGAAGCAGAAGAAATTTCAGAGCAAATAGAACGTGACAATTAAGGAGGTAGCATGATCTTTCGGTTTTAATCATAGCCCCCAACTCCTTCCAATTCTTTACCAATTTTTCATAGGTTCCAAAATAAAGTTAAAATCCTTTCGCTCTGAGCCCAGTTCCCTCCTGGCCCTGACTCCCCTGGCCTCCCCCCTGTCAGGACAGCGCCCACCCCGCCCGTCAGCCGTGCTCACCCACGTGCAGCCCCTGGATGCTGTTTGGTCTTTTCTCCCCACCTTCCCTTCTGCCGGGGACGCTGGCCTCCCTCTGCTCTACCCGCCTAATTCCCTTCCTGTGTTTGAAAGTTCAGCTCCTGCCACCTACTCCAGGAAACCCCCCAGGTTGAGGGGCTCACCCCTCTGCACCTCTGCTGTTCTCTCTGCAATGGCTGGTTCTCTGTCTTTCTGTCTAAGTGACTGCACACTCCTTCGGGGCAGGAACCAGGACTCATTACTCATGTTTGTGTCCCTGTGTTGACCTGGCCAGAGCTCGTATCTCCGCTGATGTCTCCCATTTTCTGCATCCCAGGTCCTCCCTCTCGAGCTTTACGCCCACACATCTACCTGCCTAGTAGATACGTTCATGCAATTGGCCTCCAGCAGTGGTTCTGGGGCCCCAGGTTCACATCACAACCACCTGGAGCTACCATGATGCCTGTGGGTGACAACTGCTGTGTCTCTTCTCAACTCTGTGTGGAGCGAATTCAGACGAGTGGCTAGAAGTCAGCCCCGTGGTGGGATGCTTCCCACCACTGAATTGGCAGATACTAAAATCAGGACTCCTCCCCTCTCCCCAGGAATGAGTTGTTAAACACTGACCATCACACCCTTCCTGGGAGGGCCTGAGGGTTTGTCAACACCCAGATTGCTGGGCCCACCCACCCACAGGGTTCCTGACTTAGGAGGTCAGGGGTAGGGCCTGAGAAATTGCATTTAAAAAGTTCCCAGTGATGCAAGGCAGCTGGACTCAGAGTCAGAGGCCTACAGACCCTTTAGCATCATGTCCAAAAGGAAAGTCATCATCCTTCCATCAAGCCCGCTCTTTCTCTGTGTTGTGTGTGGGCAATGGCAGCACCTTCCACCCAGTTTCCTCAGCCAGAAATCTGAGGATTGTCTCCTCAACTTCTGGGCTAAGTGGTCACCAGATCCTGTCACCTCTCTTCCATCAGCCCCCTCTGATCCTTCCCCTTCTCCCTGATCTCAGGGCCTGGGCCCAGCCTCATTCACTCTCCCTCCCTCCCTCCTGTCTGTTCTTGTGCCAGCCTCCCAGGGAGGCACCCAGCTCCCCTCCTCACCTGTTCTGGTCCACTCTCCTTGTCACCTGGCGGCCTGGTCCTTATGAGCTGAGACATCCATCCCATCATAGGATTCCAGCATGAAAGGGGTCCTGGCTCCCGATTCATTCTCTTCATGAGTCCTTCGGTCTGGAGGTCCCCTCCCTTCATCATCCTTCAGCCCCCACCCCCATCAGGGCTGGGCAGCTGTATTTCCTCTGGGATCGCTGCACCCTCTCCGTCCCCATGGCCTATTGAAGAACATTGATTGACAGCGTTGCATTCGTTCCTGCTGTACAGCGTGGTGATTCAGTTATACATGTATATACATTCTGCTTCATAGTCTTGTCATTATAGGTTATTAATACTTACTGGATACAGTTCCCTGTACTATAAAGTGGTCCTTGTTGTTTATCTAGTGTGTGCATGGTCATGTGCACCTGCTGACCCCACCCTCCTCATTTAACCCTCCTCACCACCACTTTCCATCCTGGGAACCGTAGTTTGTTTTCTATGTCTGTGAGTCTGTTTCTGTTTTATAAATAAGTTGACGTGTATCATTTTTTTAGATTCCACATACCAGTGATATATTTGTCTTTCTTTGACTTACCTCACTTAGTATGATACATGCCATGTCCATCCATGTTACTGGGAATGACATTATTTCATTCTTTTTATGGCTGAGTAGTATTTTATTGTGTGCATACATGACATCTTCCTTATCCATCATCTGTCAATGGGCATTTAGGTTGCTTCCGTGTCTTGGCTGTTGTAAATAGTGCTGCTGTGAACATTGGGGTGTATGTCTGGGAAAACTAAAGATTGTCATACTAAGTGAAGTAAGTCAGAGAGACAAAGATAAATACTACATGATGTAACTAATACGAGGAATCTAAACAAATTGCAAAACTGATACCATGTTATAATGAAGCCACTGGGAGAAACTGCTTCTCAGGGGTTACAAGCAAGCTGAGATACTCCAGCTGAGTACAAATCCTCTTGTTCCTGGTGATCTCGCCTCTGTTTCTACTGGGATTGGGCCTGGATAAAATCTGACCACCAGCCTCAGTCTTGGGGAGAGGCATTTAAAGACAGAAACATAAAGGAAGCATCACATGAGATTGTCAAGTCTGTCTGGAGTCAGCAGCCCATCATCTGCCCATCTGTCCCTGGGCCACTTCACGTCCAGCCAGAGAAACCCAGCCTGCCAGACTGTCGCCGGGGAAGTGGACCATTTCCCTGCCCCCAGCACTGTGGTACTGAGAGTGGACATTGGAGACACAATGTCTTTGATCCCAGTTCCAGCCCTGCTACCTGTATGGACTTGAGTCACAGTGCTCTGACCTCCTAGCCAGGGCCTCAGCCCCTCTCATTGGGTTTGCTCTGGAAATTAGAAACCCTCAGACCTCAGGATGCTCTTGCCCATCCCTCCCACGTGGGCGCAGTTTTCCGCTGGCCACCCAGAGTGTGAGCACTGGCTTAGACACACACACATACAAAGACACACACATAGACCCCCGTGCACGGTGACATTGAATACGGATTATGGGGTGGGATCAGAAGAGGAACAGACATTGAGGAGGAAGTAAGAGGAAGAATAAAGGGGTAGAAGGCAGCACCTACATATGACAGCACTCCCCCATTTTTCCAGGTCTTATTCTGCATATGCCTGAGGACATCCCTGGAAGAATCTGCTAGAATCATTCTCACTGTGCAGGTGGGGAGACAGACAGACCTGGACAGACACCAGGACTTATCCAGGATGGAGAACAGGTAAGACTGAGGAGCTGAGTCTGGAAGCCAGGGCGTCTCCTCACAGCTGCACACTGAGCCTCCCCGGGAGCCGTGGAGAGGGCGGGGCTGCTGTCACTGCGGAAGAGGTGGGTCTGCGTGGAGAAGGGGGTGAGCAGGCAGCAGCCCACAGGGCTGTGTGTGGAGGTGTTGTCTGTGGAGGGGGTTCCAGGAAGTGGACCCCAGGAAGTGACATCACTTCCTTGACCACAGACCCCAACAGAAGTGGAACCTGGTTACCAGGCACCCACATTCTAGAGATGGCCCCAAACCAGCTCACTTGGCTGGAGACAGTTGAGGAAGAAACATATTTTCCTTCTGTGTCCCGATCTCCCAGGGCTTCTCCATCAGGAAGCCCTGGAGTGAGAGCTTGTTCAGTGGCTGTAGGCATTGGATGAACCCTCAACCCAGATGCCTCTGGTCTGTTATGAGGAGGTCACCTAAGGTAACACGGGGTGGCCTGGAACAAGCCAGTCTGGGACCAGCCTCCTCTGAGAGCCCTCCCTGGGCAGGCTCGCTTCCCCTCATCTCCACGTGGGGGAAGGGGGACTTGAGGGGAGGTGGTCCCTCTGGGCAGTAACGGGTGATTGAACATGTGGTAACCCGGTGGTCCTGTCATGGCCACACCCGAGGACAGGGCTGGCAGGGGGGAAAGAGGACTCCTGAGGGGCATCTTATCTGTGCCAGTGGGAATCCAAGGCCCTCAGGTTGTCAGACTCTTTGTCCCTGATGGAGGTCCGTGCAGAGAGTGGTGTGAGTGTGTCTGGACTGGAGATGCCCTGTGGGTCTGAGAACCAGCCTAGAGAACCAGACAGGGCTCTGAGGTTTCTGCCTGGCCGCTGGGCACTGTGTTTGCAGGACCCGCACAGGAGGTACAATTATTTGGCCCAGTCACCAATGTTCCATGTCATCAGAGTGCTCACCTTTGAAACAGAAGGTCCAGCACCTGCTGGGCAGTGGTGAAACCTCTATAGTTGCCCAGGTATGTGTACAGTTAGGAGCGGTTGCCACACAGGATGGCAGGCACCAGGTTTGCCACCAGCTTCTCTAGCCTGCGTTGCTGGACTCTTCATAGAGACCTGAGTCAGAGGCAATACTGGGGACCACCATGGGGGTTTGGGCTGGTGCTCAGACCAAATCCTCAAGCCTTAAGTTATTGTGCCAAGAGCTGGAATAGGGGAGCCCTGAGCAGATTCAAGGTACTCAGAATCACCAGTACATGAGGCGGAGGTGATGATTAAATGCATTAGTGTCTCAGATCATTGTGTCAGCACCACAGTGACAGCACCTCCCTGCATGAACTACATCATCCCTGTGACTGCTGCCACAATATCCCATTCCAGAGATGAGAAGACAGAGGCTCATCCCTTGGTGGGAGGGATGAGGTTTTTCAGGCAAATGTGGACATGTGGGATGGAGGGAAAACAGGACAGTCTGTAGAAAAAATGCAGAAACACCGTTGACTTAACATGAACTGAGATTCTGTCAAAGTCTCTTTCTGAGATTCTGACTCATATGTGTCCACTGACTTTGTATCTGACCAAGGCAGGGCCTGGGCTGTGAGGACAGGTGGGGGAGATGAGGAATGAGATTCCTTTCCCAGCAGGTCTCTAAGAGGGAGCACAGGGGAGGAGCGGGGCAGTGCTGGACTCGGGGCTTCCTGGGTATGGCGTCTCTTCGCTGGCACTCAACTTGTGCCTGTCGTGGGATTTGTTGGTGTCATGGGGCGCCAGCCTCTCCTCCAGGGAGATGGAGTGTGGGATCCCATGGACCAGGTCTTGTCCCAGCTCCTGTGTGGGTCCTGCAAACACAGTGCCCAGCGGCCAGGCAGAAACCTCAGAGCCCTGTCTGGTTCTCTAGGCTGGTTCTCAGACCCACAGGGCATCTCCAGTCCAGACACACTCACACCACTCTCTGCACGGACCTCCATCAGGGACAAAGAGTCTGACAACCTGAGGGCCTTGGATTCCCACTGGCACAGATAAGATGCCCCTCAGGAGTCCTCTTTCCCCCCTGCCAGCCCTGTCCTCGGGTGTGGCCATGACAGGACCACCGGGTTACCACATGTTCAATCACCCGTTACTGCCCAGAGGGACCACCTCCCCTCAAGTCCCCCTTCCCCCACGTGGAGATGAGGGGAAGCGAGCCTGCCCAGGGAGGGCTCTCAGAGGAGGCTGGTCCCAGACTGGCTTGTTCCAGGCCACCCCGTGTTACCTTAGGTGACCTCCTCATAACAGACCAGAGGCATCTGGGTTGAGGGTTCATCCAATGCCTACAGCCACTGAACAAGCTCTCACTCCAGGGCTTCCTGATGGAGAAGCCCTGGGAGATCGGGACACAGAAGGAAAATATGTTTCTTCCTCAACTGTCTCCAGCCAAGTGAGCTGGTTTGGGGCCATCTCTAGAATGTGGGTGCCTGGTAACCAGGTTCCACTTCTGTTGGGGTCTGTGGTCAAGGAAGTGATGTCACTTCCTGGGGTCCACTTCCTGGAACCCCCTCCACAGACAACACCTCCACACACAGCCCTGTGGGCTGCTGCCTGCTCACCCCCTTCTCCACGCAGACCCACCTCTTCCGCAGTGACAGCAGCCCCGCCCTCTCCACGGCTCCCGGGGAGGCTCAGTGTGCAGCTGTGAGGAGACGCCCTGGCTTCCAGACTCAGCTCCTCAGTCTTACCTGTTCTCCATCCTGGATAAGTCCTGGTGTCTGTCCAGGTCTGTCTGTCTCCCCACCTGCACAGTGAGAATGATTCTAGCAGATTCTTCCAGGGATGTCCTCAGGCATATGCAGAATAAGACCTGGAAAAATGGGGGAGTGCTGTCATATGTAGGTGCTGCCTTCTACCCCTTTATTCTTCCTCTTACTTCCTCCTCAATGTCTGTTCCTCTTCTGATCCCACCCCATAATCCGTATTCAATGTCACCGTGCACGGGGGTCTATGTGTGTGTCTTTGTATGTGTGTGTGTCTAAGCCAGTGCTCACACTCTGGGTGGCCAGCGGAAAACTGCGCCCACGTGGGAGGGATGGGCAAGAGCATCCTGAGGTCTGAGGGTTTCTAATTTCCAGAGCAAACCCAATGAGAGGGGCTGAGGCCCTGGCTAGGAGGTCAGAGCACTGTGACTCAAGTCCATACAGGTAGCAGGGCTGGAACTGGGATCAAAGACATTGTGTCTCCAATGTCCACTCTCAGTACCACAGTGCTGGGGGCAGGGAAATGGTCCACTTCCCCGGCGACAGTCTGGCAGGCTGGGTTTCTCTGGCTGGACGTGAAGTGGCCCAGGGACAGATGGGCAGATGATGGGCTGCTGACTCCAGACAGACTTGACAATCTCATGTGATGCTTCCTTTATGTTTCTGTCTTTAAATGCCTCTCCCCAAGACTGAGGCTGGTGGTCAGATTTTATCCAGGCCCAATCCCAGTAGAAACAGAGGCGAGATCACCAGGAACAAGAGGATTTGTACTCAGCTGGAGTATCTCAGCTTGCTTGTAACCCCTGAGAAGCAGTTTCTCCCAGTGGCTTCATTATAACATGGTATCAGTTTTGCAATTTGTTTAGATTCCTCGTATTAGTTACATCATGTAGTATTTATCTTTGTCTCTCTGACTTACTTCACTTAGTATGACAATCTTTAGTTTTCCCAGACATACACCCCAATGTTCACAGCAGCACTATTTACAACAGCCAAGACACGGAAGCAACCTAAATGCCCATTGACAGATGATGGATAAGGAAGATGT